>NC_134215.1:84322500-84622500 GCF_965140235.1 Caretta caretta
CTAATGGGATGGAACAGCTTCCATATGAGGGAGATTAATAAGACTGGGACTTTTCAGCTTGGAAAAGAGACGACTAAGGGGGGATATGATAGAGGTCTATAAAATCAGGACTGGGGTGGAGAAAATTAGTAAGTATTATTTACCCCTTCACATAACACAAGAATCAGCAGTCACCTAAAGAAATTAACAGGCAGCAGGTTTAAAACTAACAAAAGGAAGTATTTCTTCACACAATGCAGTGTCAGTCAATCTGTGGAACTCGTTGCCAGGGGATGTTGTGAAGGCCAAAACAGTAAAAGGGTTGAAAAAAGGAATGACAAAGTTCCCGGAGAATAGGTCCATCAATGGCTCTTAGCCAAGATGGTCAGGGATGCAACCCCATCCTCTGGATGTCCCTAAACCTCTGACTGCCAGAAGCTGGGACTGGACAACAGGGGATGGATCACTCAATAACTGTCCTGTTCTGATCATTCCCTCTGAAGCATCTGGCACGAGCCACTGTCTGAAGACAGGATATTGGGTTAGATGGACCCTTGCTCTGACCCCAGCATATGTTCTCCATGCACAGCACTATGGATCTTAACATTCCCACCAAGCCATGGTAGGGACAGAGGCAGCTGGGTGCAGCATAACCTGTTATAACCTCAGCTCTCAGCATTCAATGCTGAGAGCGAATACTCTCAATGGCACTGCTTAATGAGAAGATTCATGGAGCCCAGTAGCACCAGAAGGAACATCCCACAAATGGGAGTCTGTAGAGACCTCCTTGGAGAAGTTTAACTGAAGGTTGTATTTGGGCCATTATGAGGGATACAGTTTATTGCAGAGTACCAAATATCATGTAAATACATATTGCATTTTGCAATGGTGATAATATATTTAGTCCGCCTTTGCCACAAGATGACTACCATAAATTCAGAATAACATTTTGCATTACATTTACATTTGCTAATTTAGCAAAGGCGCTGTCAAAGCCACTTACTTCAGAATGTTGACTGTTGTCATAGAAGCTTGTTAGCAAGTTGTCAGAGCAGGTATCATTGTTGAATCTGAATAACAGATCAGGTGTCAATTGCTGTGGAGCGGTTTGGTTTTGGGATGGAATGAGAAATTCAGCTGAAGGAGAAGGAACTGTGTCTGTGATAGGAATTTTATGAGCTCTGTATGCCAGTATTCTATGAGTGGCTTTGTCATTTCATTGTGCAATTTCCTGAGGAAAGCAGCTAATTTAGGAGTTACCTGAAATGTAAAACATATAGTCAGCAAGAACAATAGGCTACTTCAAAATCCTTGATGCCTGCTCCCACTTAAAAACAGATTAGGGCTAAGGGGCTTCATTTTTAGAGCAACACTGGCTTAAGTGGACTGTCTTTACTCAGTGACAATGGCAGGCTGCACCATTTCAGAGTGAACCTGGTTCTAATGATCTCCCGGCATCATCTGTGTGATAAAGGAGGTGCTGAAGCTGAGCAAACTGCCTCAGTCTGCTGCGGACACCGTTTAATGGGTGTATCGCCAACATGCACGCGGGCATTGCATCCCTGGGTATGCTGCTTCCGGGTATAGTATCAACTACATGAAACTAGAACTTCCACATGGATCTAGCAGAACTAGGGGTTCAGAGAAGCGTGATGAGAATGATCAAGGGCCTGGGGAAACTCTACTGTAAAGAGAGATTGAAGAGACTGGATTGTTGCTCTAGAGAGGAGGCCACTAAGAGGGGATGCAACAGAAGTTTGTATAATAGCGACTGGTCTAGAGAACAGAGATCAGGAATGTCCGTTTTCCTGTAGTAGAACACAAGGGAACACTCAGAGACACTAGAAGTGGGAAATTCACAAGCAGTGAAAGGAAACACTTTTTCACACAGCCCGTAATGCGACGGTGGAACTCACCACGTGTGACAGGGTGCGGACAACAGCAGTTATCTGGGCACTCTGCTCACCAATTAAATCGCCCGGGAGCAAACCTGGAGGGTAACGCTGGGCCTAACTGGTCTCTGGGGGATGGGCTGGAGAGAGCTACAAGACTAATTTACCCATTAGCCCAGTAAGTACAAAAGGCAGAGGAAGGAAATGCTTTGACGTTGACCTTGACCCGATCCTTGAGAGTCGGAGCCAGGAGAGATCTCTCAGGGGGAAGCTACTTTCTGTTCCACCCCTCCCAGGGCTGAGTGACCTGGGGAGGTAAATACAGAGCTGCACAAAGTTTATAAGGCTGCTGGGGAGAACAGTGTAAATAAATTGCACCAGGTGTTTGACCAGACAAAGGTCTCCCAGTGTTTGTGGCTAGGAAAGAGAAGTGGGACAATGCCCTGTCACACTGCCTTAGGAAGTCCTTCAGGCCAAGAACTTAACAAGAACCAAGAAGGGACTGAACATTCATGTGGGTAACAAGAACATCCAGAGTTCTAATAGCTAATGGGAACAAGGGTTATTCAGCCTCCTGCTTCAGGGCTTCAGCCAGACTCTATCTATCAGACGCCAGGCTGAGACCTCATGTGGGAGCAGATTATCCCCATCTGCTCTTGTGGGATTCTTGGGTGCTGCCACAGTCAGAGACCAGACCCTTGGCGAGATGGACCTTGGGACCCATCCAAATGGGCAACTCCTATGTCTCTATTGGATAGAATAGCTGATACTTGGCTTGAAATCAGGCCCACCTGATTCAGTGCATTTGCACTTTCCCAGGGCCTGGCTGAGACTGGGTTGCAGATGAGTCATGACCTTGTGTTGGTGGGAAGAATACAGAACCACCCCAATCGATGGGTTCCAGTGAAAATCTAGGCCACAGCCCTTGTACAATCTGCTCCAAAGTAAACCAGGGAGCTCTGGCACCTGCCTCAAAGCGGAACACACAGTTTCACTGTTTTAGCATCTAGACGGCTAAGCTCTGTAGTTCTGTGCCATTGGGATCGGAGCCAGAACCTTTCAGGGTGAGCAGCAGATGCCCTATTCCTAGAGACTTCTAAAAATAGACTTTAAAACGTACTATAGCTGATGATCCTGCACTGGTGTGGGGCATATCCTGCTCCATCCTCCATGGGTGCAGAGGACCCTGGTGTGGCAAAAGGATACAATGTGTATATGAATTCCCCAGGCCTTTTCCCAGTACAGTGGGGTACGTGGGACTGTTCATTAGGCTGCTTCATTCGTTAGGCTTGAGCAGTGGCCTGGGAACAGCTCCACTGACGCCATACCCTGGGAGTGAGATTTCCACAGAGCTCCCCAGCAGCCAGCTAAGTCGCTTGCGTTGGGCACCGGAGAGAGCGCTTTGTCTTCTTGCTTACGTGAGAAAAGAACTGGAGCTGTCAGCAGTTCCGGCTGATTTCAGTGACATCAATAAATACAATTTTCAAAATCAGTTACCCAAAATATACAATCTACACCAGCGATTCATTCCCTAGTACCAGCTTGGGACCAGAGCCGTGAAATACAAACAGTACCTGATAGAGCTTCCGAAAGGTACTGGAGAGGGCGGTGATAGTAATGCAGGCCTGGGATTAAGGTGAACGATGCACAATTTGCAGAACAATGGAGGCTTTTATCAAGTAACCTGTGATTTGTTTACTCGTGTCCCAAATCTTTAGAAGCGGGAGCACATCGATGTTAGAGAAAGAACAGTATTGTGTAAACAACGCCTAACACTGAGAACCAGACTAACAACAGCGTTAGATATTTTTGAAACCTACCAACAATAAGGCATAAATACCTTTCTTATCAAAAGTCAGACACTTTTAGTGATTTACTCCTGAGCAATCGCTCTGAAAATGCCATACGACTTGCATCCCTCAGGTGGCAGCATAATTTATTTAACTGTGATCAAACGAAAACTACTAGTTTTACTAAAAACTACTACTACAGTGGCAGGGCTCCTCAGCTTAGATTTGCTAATGCTCATTCGTGCTGCTTGCGGTTGTCAACGAGTGCGATAGCCATTCAAAGATTTTACATATCAAATCCACGTTCTGTCTTCTCCGTTGCTGTACGTATCATTTCCAAATACCTGTACAGTACTCCAATTTCCTTATCCTTCTCTAACCGCACCTAACAATCCCAGCACTGTTACGTTCTCTAGTCAAATGTGTACGTTGCTTCAATCTATTTAAACCGGCATTTTCCGTTCTTTCTTTCCAGCAGTCTCTGTGGCTTAGTACTTTTCACCTTGAACCTTGCAGTGAATTTTCCCTGGAAGGAAATTCCTTTGCTAAATTCTTCCATGGATTTTTAACATACTGATTTTAGTTTGCTTTGCAAATACATTCAGGAGTAAAAAGGGGGTCCACACCTTGACTTCACCTGTGCCTATCACAGCATGCCATGTCAGCATATTCCATGTAAACGCATGGACTGAAGAACTCCTCTGCAAGTATCTTAACGTAGTGCAGATCTCATTAGCTTTTCACCCATGGCAGAGACAAGTAAGCCCTAGACTGGAAGTCTGATGGGGACAAAAGACGTTAGCAATGCCAAATACAATAATAATTCCTTGGGTAACATTAAAATACCTCAACCATGTATTGGGTTTACACTTAACTGTACACTGGTTGCATGTTTAATACCATGGGACTAGTAAAATATATGTATTAAGGTTTAACCTCTCCTGGAGGTCAGAAATCTCCTGTATAGATTGAAATAAGTTTGGGCAATAACATTATTCGGGCCTGATGCTCAGAGGTGCCAACAACCTGCAGCGCTCATTGACCTCCACTGCAGGGGTGGCCCTGCCCCCCCGGAAATCAGGCCCGTAGCAGATCATTATTTGCAGTCTTTATCCCACTAAGTCTAAGTTGCTCTTGCAGCTAAGTCGCTAAAGGCAACACCTAGGCTGCAGGCCTGCAACTCCCGCTGGGGCCGGCAAGGGAAGAGACGCAGAGCAGGGGCTGCTAAGTCTCTGTCCCATCCAGCAAGCACAAGGCAGGATAGCTCAGGCAGGTCCAGGGGTGGGGAGGGGGGGGAGGGGAATCGCTCTACAGTGCTTCTTGCTGCTGCTCCATAAAGAATCAGGTGCACCACAGCCCAATGCCAGCCACCCCCAGCAGCACAGGGGACCGGGGTCCCAAGGCTGCCCATGACGTCTGACGGGGTGACCAATCCCCTGGGGCCAATGGAGCAGGGGGGTGTCTCACCCGGGCCAGCCTGTATTCTGCTCTGCTCCTACCTGTGAGCACTAAGGGGGAAAGGAAGAGGTCTCCTGCATTGGTGAGAGACCTACCCGTGGTGGTGAGTCCGGGGCAAGACGTGAGGCGACCCTGCGTGGTGACAGTAGGCGGTAGGTAGCAGAGGCTGTGTTAGTGAGTCTGGGAGCTAGACGCACAGAGAACCACAGGGTCTGTCTGCATCCAGGAGCCTCGATAAAGAATCCTTTGTATATCCATCAAACCTCAGACCTGCCTCTTCTGTATTAGGAGACACACCCGGGCTCTCTCCTCTGTGAGTACACCCGTCTGAGACAGGCCAAAGCTCTGCTCTCGATTCAAAGTCTGGCTATTTATATATGCATTGCACCAGCAACTCCTGCCAATCCATCCAGCCTACGGGCATTCTGAACAAGGATTTTAAATGCTTCTTTTCATAGTTAAAAAAAACCGGCTGGAGATGCGAAGGCGAACGAGTACCCAATACAGCGGTGTTACATAGTCACTCCGCAGCACGCCTCGCTGGCAGAACGGAAATCCCGCCATCAGCAGGAGCACAGCACCATCTCCTGCCCGCACAGCTCTGTCGACACCCCTCCAGCAGGAGCCTGTGCCGGCACGTCGTTTCCCAGACATCTTTAACGGGGACAGACTCCACGCCAGCAAAGTGCACCAAGAAATCTCAAGCTGGTTTTCCTAATTAAACTGTCTCGATGACATTAATGCCCCATCCCCATTAGCATGCTAGCCAGCTCTGAAGCCTGCAGAAGGTGGATTATTTACATAAGAGTGATCTACTGGAAACAGCACCGAAATGCGGCTTCTTCCCGTTTATTGCTTTGATTTGGGAAAGTGAGAGTCCAGCCGCCTAGGCAGCACCTCCATTGTGCTAATGTTTAAATCTAGACCGGGCAGCCTGAGTATTTTGGCGAGTCCATGCACCTTGTAATACAAACCTTACCCTTCTGAAGCCACATCCAAAGTCAAACCGAATGTCTGGAGCCTGAGACATGATGTGCTTTATCCTCACCACTAAAAGGCGTTCGTGCCAGGCTGATACCCCTGGAATACGTATCTATGGAAAAAGGACAGTCAAGGTAGCAGAAATTCTGGACCCCCTGCTCCAGGGCTCCCCTGTTCCAGGGAGCCTGCGCAGAGCGTGGCTGTTTCGGAGGAGCTATTCAGGTAAAGGAGCAGTTCCTAGCCTTGGGAAGGGAGGCCTCTCGGGCTGGAAGGAACATGAGCTGTGTGGCCGGAGGCTGGGGAAGGAAGGAGGCGGGCACCACCACTCAGGCACACATTCTCTCTGCCCGCTGTGACCACAGACAGCAGTACGCGGACACAGGCATCCTCCCGCAATCACTGCTCAGAGTCAGTGTGACTCTGCAAGGCCGAGACTCACCCACAGGCTCAGCCAGGCAGGGGCAGGGGCTAGCAATGTAGCAAGAGCACAGAGACCCAGGCCACAGGAACTGGGCTGAACAGGTCACGAGAGTCAAAAGATTGAGGAAAATTAGAAAGAAAATAGCAAATTCATTTCCCCCCTATTTTTCAGACAGAATCATAGAAATGTTGGGCTGGAAGGGACCTTGAGAGGTCATCAGGTCCAGCCCCATGTGCTGGAACAGGACTAAGCAACCCCAACCCTCCTTGCCAAGTTTTCGAGCCCGGGCTCCTGTCTGAGCAGGAATGTCGACACTGCTACTTTTAGCCCCATAGCGTGAGCCCCGTGAGCCCGTCAGGTGACACAGGCTCTGAGACTCCCCGCCACGGGGGTGTCTCTTGCCGTGTAGAGGAGACACGCGGGTGCTTGCGCCCAGGAGACTCCCCCGTGGTACGTTAACGAGGAGGCGGATCCAGTGCAGCGTCACCTAGGGCTGTTTCTGCTCTGGAAGCAGGTAGACGAGCACGGTGCCTGGTGACTGTGTGAATGGGGGACCAGGTCGCTGCCCGGCTTGCGTCCACACGGGGAATGTCTTGAAGCCGGGCTGTTGGGCCCTGGCAGAATGGGCAGTCGCTCTGCCAGAAGGATGTGCTCCAGCAGCTTTGTAACAAGCTAGGCTGCATCCAGAAATCCACTTTCATCCCCTCTGCGTCACACCTGCCTGCCGCTAGATTCTCTTGGCGAAGGAGATAAAGAGCCCAGGAAAGCCCCGGAAGATCTTGTTCTGCTGAGGTAGAAAGCAAGAGCCTGCCTCACTTCCAGGCTCTAGAGGCAAGTCTCCTTCCTCCCCTCCCCTTCTGGCCGAAGTTATGGCTACAAGGAACAAAGCTTTGAAAGGTAGGTGGAGGCGTGAACAGCCACCCACAGGTTCAAACAGAGGGTTGCTTAAAACATGGAGAACCAGATTATGGTCCAGGGTGGGTGGGATCCTTGACATGAGGAAACAGATTAGTCAAACCCTTAATGAACCTGGCTGTGGCAGGATGAGCAAAACCAGAAAATCCTTTGGCTGGAGGATGAAAGGCTGCAATGGCTCAGTACTGACCCTTGTGCTTTAAATCCAGCTGCCCATGAGGAGAGATTCAGAGGTGGGCATAGCATGATGGGTACGCCACACTCGGAAGCACCTCCACTTCTGCAGATAGGTTTTCCTAGTGCCTGGTTTCCCACTGCCCAGGAGTCCAGACTGAACCGTGGGAGAGCTGCCCAATTCTACACCTGGGAGCCGTGCCCTGAGGGGCAGAGAAGAGCAACTGGGATGAGCGATGGCAACCAAATCCCATGTCAAGAGATGTGCTATGAGAGGAAAGGGACGAAGCGCTTGCAGAGAGGGACAAAACCCTGCCTTGGCCAGGATGGTGCTATTAGGATAGCGATCGCTCACTCTTGATTCAGTTTGTTTAGGGCCCAGCAGTCTGTGATTGTTACATCATCTCGGTTACAGGTGTCTAGATCCTGAAGCATGGCCGCGTCGCCCTGGAACCCTTGAGGGGAGTGGAGGGAGCTGTCGGTGTCGCTATTGAAGGCTCCAAAAGGAAGGTTCTCCCCAGCGTTCTGGACTCCCGGGGGAAGCTGGAGGATCAGCGCACGGTGATGGCGTTTGCCTAGAGTGTGAGGCTGTGTCTGCAGCATTGAGGAAGGCCGGAAGGGAAGCCTCCACACCCATCTGGCCTTCTGAAATGAGAGCTTGAAACTGCTGCCTTTGGTGTTGTGGCAGGTGGCCAATAAAATGTGTGAGCTTTGCGTAATTTGTTTAATCATATTTTGCCATCAAGGCCTGATAGTTCGCAACCCTAAACTGGAGAGCAGCTTGAGCTCCTTGTCCAAGGGAGTCGATTTGGTGAGAACTTGTTGATTCTTCTTGCTGACCATGTCCAATGCCAAGGAGTTGCGGGGGGAGGGGAGCCCCTTAGCCAGTAAATAATATTTTTGTTGGCCTCGTGTAGGTGGGCAGGATGCTGGCAGGTGACTGCCACTCAGTATGGGCTGATGGCAGTAAAGCCCTCTTAATAGGTCAGGCAACCTTGCCCTGGGGGCAGAATGTCCATCAGGCTGTGCTGAGTTTCCTGGACTTCCTTCCGTGGGATTTGGAGGGATCCAGCTAAGTTTAAGTCATCAGCATCAGATGGTGGAGGTGTCTCCTCCTCCACCTCTGGCTCTTTCTCCTCCAGGGTTTCCTGCCGGTGGAAGGTCCCTGCAGTATCAGTGGCTGTTGAGATACTGGTGGCTGCTGATACAACAGGGTCTCTTATAAGAGGGCACCCTCTGCTCTGGTCACTATAAGGATCCCAAGGGTTCCAGAAGACCCACTGTGGGTGCATAAGGGAAAGGTCCCCAGACATTTTCCTGCCAGGGTGATGTGGAGGCCTGCGGGATTCTGAGATCTTCTGCAGAGGAGGATTTTACAGACAGGAGGTGGAAATGTCCAAATTAGAGGAGGTATCCTCTCCCATGTCCAAAGCATGAACTCCAGGCATCCGTACCAGGGGTCGTACTGGTACCAGAGGCTGAGGAGGGGCTGGCAGTCGGGTCAGTACTGGCAGTGAGATCTTGGGCTGGATGCAGTACGAGAGATAAGGGTGCAGCTCCAAAAGGTGCAGCAGTCCTGGGGTAGAGTCTTCATCCGTGCCCCTGGTAGCTGTGACTGGAGGGGAGCCGTACCAGAGCCTTCAAAGAAGGCTGCTTAGAGTCCTTCTGCCTGGATAAGTCTCTGCGTCTGGTGGCACCTGCTTCTGGTACCAGCAGTGGTGCTTCATGGTGCCGTTTGCTAGAAGACTGGTCCGTGCAAGTGGTGCCAGAAGTGCTCTTGGGGGATACTGGCATGGTGCCGGGACCCGCAGAAACCTCAGCGGTGCCCACACTGGGACACAGAGTCTCCTTGGTTCCCGTCCTGAGAGGGGACTGACTTTCTCCTCCTGTCAGAGTCTCTTGCCCTGTTTAAATGCCCATTGTCTATGGAAGTCACTGGTGCAGCCCGAGAGACTGAGGCTGACGTACACGGGGGAGAGTCGGATCCTCCAAGCCTCCAGGAGCGCTCCATCAGGGGGAGCTTCAAGCTATCCTCCCCCAGCTTGTGAGATCTGCTTTTATATCTGGAGCGGACCTTGTGCTCGATGGGATGCTGGACTCTCTGAGGCAGGGGAGGCGCTGAAATGCATGTCACTGAGGGGACAGACCTGTAGTGGGCCTGGCAGGCTATGAAACCTGGAGTCGTTGACGTTACCCAAGCAGGGAGGCTGCACACAACGATGGCTGAGGGCAGAAGGCCCTCGTCGCCCCTAAAAAAGGCCTGGGGGGAGCCACCCTGAATGAACACACCTGAAAGTAAATAAATAAAATAACAAACAGGAATAAACCAAAACGAAATACTTTGAAAACTAGCAGCAGACACTGCAATGCTCCGTCTCGAGCTGAGGGCAGCTGAGAAGGAATTGTGGGCAGAGGGTTGGTGGGTCTATCCCTCCCTACACACCCTCGCATCTGAGAACAGGGATGTGTAGGGTGTAAGCATGGAGCTGTGGGCATTGCCAACTAACATCTCTGACTGAGAGTGCACAGATCCTAGTGCTTACACAACCTCAGTAGGGCACGCGCACACATACACACACAACCCAGCAAGAAGCTGGTAGGAAATTCTGAGCATTCGGCCAGGCTGCCCCGTCCTCTTCCAAAGCCTTGTCCATAAGTCCTACAAAAGCTGGATTCTGTTTTTGTTTGTTTCCAACAGGCCAAAGGATGATCTCTGCCCCCAGCTAGCTGGGGAGGGGCTGCCTTGAGGAGAACTCCTCAGCCCAGCTGAGCACAAGGAAGCCGTGATCAGATGTGGGATTTTACATTTAAAACCTGCATAACATTAAAAACTCCCCCTGGCATAACCCAGAGGCCCAGTGTGATTGATCTAGGGGGCGGATGCTTGTCCATGGGGAGTTCTGGAGAAGACTCATCTCTTGTCATACCTCACTTTAGGAAGCCCATTGTGATTAATGACATTATAATGACGACTCTGGTGAACCATTTTGGACAGACACAGCTGAAAAGCCATTCACAGCCAGCTTTTCAAGGAGGTCACCCCCTCATGGGCCACTTATTTTGGGAGCTGAACTCTTGAAAATCCATCACCGTCTGGCTATCTTGAGTTCCATCCCTTTAATTATTCTATTTTACCCATTTTAAAGGCCTGTTTGAACCAATCTGGAGCTAAATTGGGGCTGGTTCCTGCTCCCAGTTAAGTCACTTTGGCTTCAGCAGGTGCAGATCAGAAAATCTTTCTGTCTATTTAGATACTTCTGTGGCCCCCGTCTCCAGTCTCTAGGTACCTCCCAGACTTTAATGCACTGACCCTCACACTCCCCCGTGAGGCAGGGCAGGGCTATTGTCCCTGCCATACAGATGGGGAACTGAGGCTATGTGACTGGCCAAAGCTCAGACAGGAAATCTGTCGTGGAGTAGACAGGGATGTGAACACACCCCCTCCCCCCGAGTGTTTTACCAGCACCCTAACTCCAGACCTAGCCTCTGTTTGCAGCGTCAGCACATTAACTGAATGGGAGTCCAGGGTCAAACGTTTCTGGTCACCCCTGTTACCAAGACTGGCCCATTAGAAGTGACATCCCATTGGTATGAAATATACAGAGCTTGCCTCATCTCCCGCTGCTCTTCCTACTCACAGAAACCTTCATTTCTTAGGCAGACTGTAACTGTGTGTGTGTGGGGGGGGGGGGTTGTACAAGCCAGGGGTGCAATTTATTACACTGGTGTAAATCCAGAATAACTCCCCTGGAGTCAGTGCAGTTACACCAGTGTCTCGGAGACAAGAACAGGCCCAAGGCTCACTGACTCATGGCTGATCTCACAGGATGATGGTAATTTTGGTGTTGGGTTGTAATATTAACTAGGACAGTGGTTTGATCTAGGTGTTAGGGGAGGACTGGATAATTGATAAAAGACAGAGAGGCACAACTCTGGGTTATCTCCCCCCCCGCCTCCCCCCCCCATCTCATTGTCATATTCCTGGACATCCTGTGAGATACTGGAGGATTTTTTCCAGAACGCATTCAGACTGAACACAGACACCAGAACAGAGCAAACAAAAGAGATCCTTCAGAACCCCAGTCAGGAGCAGGGAACACTTGCCACGTTTCAATTGTCTGGCAGTAGCGCTTTGGCTGGCAACACTAAATCGGAGACATGGAGTTACTACGAGCTGCATGCTATGCTTGACAATACACAGGAACCCTGCATAGCCTCAATTACCTGATCCTCACTTACCTCCAGTTCCCCGTCCTCTGAAACAAGGTCATGTCCCCATCTATTGTGTCTACTGAAATTCCCTCCAGTACCCAAACCCTTGATTAAACCAGCTCATCCATCGTCCCCCTGCAGAAGGAGGCAGTGCTGGGATCGCAGACAGGCCAGCAGCGCACAAGCCACCAGGAAGTCTGGGTCTCTTATCTGTGCTCCTCAGCACTGAGCGCCTTGTTCTGGGCCGCCTCTGACTATACCAGACGTTATTGTCTCATTTCCTGGCAAATAACTGATCCCTGTTAACTCTGTACTCTACCCAGCACAGGCTGCAGTTCCGTTACACTGAGCAGATCGAGAGTAACTCCAATGAGGGCAGGTTTGTGAGAGCAGAACTGGCCCCCCTGTTTCTAAAATATCACCTCCTCTCCCAGCGTGCTGAACCAAAGCCATTGATCAATCCGGCTTGAGCTCGCTAAAGGAGATACCAACAACCCCAGCCCTGGCAGCCACAGTCACACCATGTTTCACTTGATATGTCAAGTGAACGTTTAGCAGAGACATAAACGCAGCCTGAATAAATGAGCCACAGCCGGCAATACCTGGAACAACCAACGGGGAAATTACTTGTAAAGGGGCCCATGGATCAGACACTTGCTCCATTCTGACAGTTTAGCCTTTGATCTGCACTTTGTAAGCTGAGTTACAATTAAAGAATGAATTTATTGCTCCAACTTCTAACCATTATTAAACATCAAACCCATCTGCGTTATGGGGTACTGGGGGTGGGAGGTGGGGTGGGGGCAGGTATCCAAAGATAAGGTTCTGTTGAAATCTGCACTGAAAGCAGGAAGAAAATCCCTCTGTTTCACACCGTGGTCATCTCCAGATTTAGCAGAATAACATCATGGAATAACTGAGGTTTCCATGCTTTTTTAAAAGAAAAATATTGAACTTCTGCAGAGAGAACCTTTGCAGTTGCTCCCCTAGGAATGCTGCCCTGTTTCCCCATAGCTCTATAGGTTTCTCTAGCTATAGAACTGCCGTCCCCCCAAACTCCTCTCACACGCATGCGCACGCACTCATTGATATCAGAAATGTTATCGGCTAGAGTTGAACGGGTAACTTGAAACACATGCCAGGTGATCCCCTTATTCAGAAAAGCTGGACTGAGCTACACCAAGCAAAACTGAGGAACTGCTCAGATCAGAACAGGGCTCCCTCTAGCCACGCCTCTGACAGCGGCCAGCACCAGATGCATTTATGGAAAAACCTGCTCACAGGTGAAATTCCTTCTTGATCCCCAGCAGCTGATTTGTGCCTTGAAACATGAGGCTTATTATTCCTGCTAAGAAACTGTTGTTTATAATCCCTGATGTACCTGCAACCATCCTCATTATCAATATAAACTTTCTATCCTTTTTGTGACTCCTATTATGCTCTTGGCTTCAATTATTTCTTGTGGCAGTGAGTCCCACAGGTTAATTATATATGATGTAAACACCTTTTGCCAGTTTTAAATTGTTGCCATTCAGCTTCATTCCCGATCCCTTTGTTCTTTCTTGTATTACAGCACAGCACCAACAGAAGTGTCCAGTGTAACTTCTAGGTAACGTCCATGGTTTTGTATCCCTCTACCCTGTTTCCTTCTTGTTTACCTCCTCTTTGAACTAAACAGTCTCCAGCTTTTCACTGTCCTCGTTCAGGAGTCTCTCCCTTCAGACCTCCAATAACCTGGGCCATCTGTCTCTGGCCCCCTTCTCCGGATGCTGTATCTGGCCTTAGGTCACTGAAAGCGAAATGTCAGGAAAAGCGGCCAGTCGAAAGAGAACCTTGATGTGTGTGAGATGCACTGAACCACCCTCACGGACAGCTTGTTCAAGGCTGGGCTCTTTTCTGCAGCTGCTTTGTAATGTAAGTTGTGAATATAAAACAAAGAAAATCATGATCTAATTAGCAGCCTTTAGCTACCGCATTGAATTAGCAAAAAAGAACGAAAGTGGGTTTAATTAAATCAATTGCTGGAACAGAATTTTGATTAACTGATGTAGTGCATTAAATTGTAAATCCTGGGATGGTAAAGTGACAATTAAAATAGCACAAATGCCTTACAAATTAATTTATTTTTTTGAAAACAAACATGCTGCCTCGTATTGAAAATTAATGTGCCAGAGAGTAAAGGAGGAGACAGGAAGCACTTGCATGTCTCCGGGGGCCGTGAGCCTGAATTCTGGGCTCACTCTGCACATTAAACTACATGACCCGAGCCCCCAAATGACAACAAAGCACTGCTCAGTGTCACAGCCCTAGCTACTGTGCTCTGAATAATCCTTCCAGCCTCTGCATTAAACCTTCTAAACTAAACTCATTAATAACTTGCTCCTGTCACGGCATGTGGGCCCAAGCATGTCAATTCCCAAGGCAGCCAAGTTTGACTTGTAACATTTCTTTTCTAACCTCCAGAAACATGCTGGCTACACACGAACTGTCCCTCGCTTGGGGCAGGAGCTTTCCCTAAGGATGGGCCCCTAGGATGGTACAGAGGGTGTTCAGAGCTGGCCCTTGCCAACCTGGCTCCAAGGGGTCCCCACTGTTTCACACAGCGGGGACGGCATGAGCCTGAGGATCACACAGCCGTACTGAAGGGAAAGGGGAATCCAGGGGAGCTGTACAAGTTACATTAGCCCTCCCTGAAGTCCTGGAGCTGCCGTGCATGGGTTGGGCCCCAGACAGCTTCTGGGCGCCCAGCTTAACTGGGGGGTAAGTTCTTACACTGGCTCCGAATGTGTCAGCATGGAGGGGAGCAGGCTGGGGGAGGGGCAACTGGATCCCGTGTATTTGGATCCAGCAGTCAGGAAGAGCTGCATAGAAAGTGCAGGGGGGCAGCACGTCAGCCCTCCAGACTGCTCCATTTGGGATGAATTCCTGCTCCTTGGGATCCATACACAGAGCCCGTCACCCAGGCTGAGCATCAGGTCCCCCACGTTCCCCTGATCAGCTCCTCAGTGCGTGATGGCATCACAAGAGCAGGTTGTTTCCTGACCTCCTTTGCTCAGTATCTCTCCTCTGCTGAAGGCGTGACAGCTCACTCGCTCTGCCGTCCCCTCGTCCTTCCCGGCCCCCGTCCTCAGTGTCTGTCTCATCCTCCGGTTGCCTCTTGTCAGGACCTAGACCGGGAGCTCTTCCTCATTTTCAGTGTGTCTCTGTACAGCTCCCAGCGCAACACATGGCAGGCCTGAGCCCCGACAGGGGTCCTTTGTGCTACTGTAATATAAATAATACAGAGGCAGTACATACTGGACAGGACCCTGGCCTGGGACTCGAAGGACCTGCATTCTCCTCCTGGCTCTGCCACTGCCATGTGGGCTGACCTTGGGCAAGTCTCTTCATCTTGCTCCCCGTTCTGGGAGCTCAGGATAATGATACTCACCTCTTCTGCCAAGTGCTATACCAGAGCTAGCTCTGTGGATCAGTAAGAGCAAGAAAATCTGAAAATGAGGAAACAATTTTAAAATAATTTTCTTCTGTCTGGTAATGAGATAACGGGCTATTGCCAGTCCTGGGACCTGAGGATCTTTCCAAGCGGAGCATCTGCAGGGAGCTTAGATACTAAATTTCTACTCAGGAATTTACCCATAAAATGACATAAAGATGTGACCAAAATATTTTCAGAAATTACATGCATTGAACAAAAACACATCCATGTTCATTGGCACCAAAACGTGTATTTTTGAATTCCCAGAGTTTGACACATTTTGATGATGTTTCTAGATCTAGTTACCATGGTGACTTGCATTCGTTTCCCAGTCACTGCATTAATCCATTCCCCAGGAGATCTCACGATGGGCTACAATACTATGAAACTGAGCCAAATTCATCCCTGGTTTAATAGCACTGATGTGAGGGAAATCACCCCATGCACAAGTCTGAGCCGTTATTTCTAGATGAAACCACATTGAGCACTATTGTGGCAATTGATGGGGGTGGCGCACATCAGTGGAATTGCATTAAAATCCAGTGGCAATGCTGTCGGTGTGTTTTATGCGTTGTTCATCTCTACCGCAGATTCAGTCATGTGGCCTGCTTTGGAGGACCTGGGACTGCTGACCGATGGATCACATAAATCAAGTGAAGCCAGAAATGAATGGCACAGAGAATCAAATAGTAGAAATAACTTCTCAGAATAATGCTTGGTCTGTTGTTTATTCATATTGTTGTATGTATTCAGTATTCAAAATCTGAGCTGTGTGGATTGGACAGTTGTCACGTTTCATTTTTGTTTTCCAGTTGGATGAGCCAAACTCCTAAAATCAGACAAGTGGTGGTGATTATGAATTCTGCAATCTTTGCACAAAATTCCCTTTATCTGGAGAACGTTTCCGCAGGCCTGCTGGTTTGCTGCGGTAATGTGGAACCCAAACTTGGCCAAAGTGAAAGCAAACACATTTCAACATTCTCTGCTCCAACTATCAGAATGGGAATTCTCTCTTGCCTGTCCTCTGCATTCTGCCCACCAGGTACTATGGTCCTTGAGAATTCATGCCCCAGACAGCATGGTTGGAACTTTCCTCCCACTATTCTAATGCCTAAATTGACTTGCCATGGCTCAGTGTGACGAGATTAGTCACACTGCTTTCTCTCTTGGCTGCATGTTTCCCAGTCCGACTGAATCTTAGTGCACAAGTACCCATGCCCTTCAGTGTCCCTCTGCCTTTTGTACTCAATCCATAAAGAATGCACAAGATTTACTCTGCCTATACTCTAAAAGAACAGGAGGACGTGTGGCACCTTAGAGACTAACCAATTTATTTGAGCATGAGCTTTCGTGAGCTACAGCTCACTTCATCGGATGCATTTGAATGCATCCGATGAAGTGGGCTGTAGCTCACGAAACCTTATGCTCAAATAAATTGGTTAGTCTCTAAGGTGCCACAAGTCCTCCTTTTCTTTTTGCGAATACAGACTAACACGGCTGCTACTCTGAAATCTGCCTATATCATAGAATCATAGAGAATCATAGAGTATCAGGGTTGGAAGGGACCTGACGAGGTCATCTAGTCCAACCCCCTGCTCAAAGCAGGACCAATCCCCAATTTTTGCCCCAGATCCCTAATTGGCCCCCTCAAGGATTGAACTCACAACCCTGGGTTTAGCAGGCCAATGCTCAAACCACTGAGCTATCCCTCCCCCCAAATACTTTGGTGCCTATACTTTGATTCCCATTGCAGCTAAACGCACAGAACAGTACAATCAGACATGGATCCATCGCCCCCAACAAGTGCATCTTGAAGAAAATACAGATAGGAAAACTTAAACAAACAATATATTTACAAAGCTGGGCTGGTGAAAACATAAAGCCAAGAGATTGGAATTATACTTTGTGGCACAATGCAAGACACTCCTCACATCATCCATTTCACCCTTGCTTAACCCAGCCGATCTGGCGAAACCAAAACCATGTGGTTTCCGAGAAGTCTGAGGAGTGCCTGGTCAAGGTAAGAAGTTACCTTGCACTAAACGTAACTCTGAGTAACCAAGAACTGCCACTCTGGCGTATGCTGCCAAAGGATACAGATAATGATCTGGACTCTGTATTCCTGCCCTGTTACAGCTGAATCTGCCTTGAACATTCCCTTTCTCCCACCCTCTGTTCTTAGCGTGCAAAGGCTAGTTGAGATGTTGGATTGTGCAGGCCTAGAGGCTCCTGGACATTTTTAAGTGATCTCCAAATATTGAGGCTCCCAAGACCCGTTTAATAGATGGACGGATCTTACGAGGTGAACAACTGTTGAAGTCAACGCGGCTCTGGTTCCTGTCTGAGCTGGCAGGACGTGGAACTTCATACATATAGGCCAAGCTTTTCAAGAAACGGTCATCTAAAGTTAGGCTCAACTCCATAGTTAGGTGCTTAAATAAGTGGCTGGATTTTCAAGTGCTGAGCACCCAGCAGCTCTAACTGTTAATCAGCAGGTCATCTCTCTAGGTTACAACCAGCCAGGCTCTGGAAGAAAAGGAGCTAAAAAGCTGGAACATGTTGCAATTCCCAAACGGACACCTATGGCAAAGTAATTACCCTCTGCCACCCTTACGTTCAGCCAAGTCTCAATCAAGTCTTCACCGGACCTTTGGAATGAGAGAATCTCTGAGTGGGTCACGCAATATATATTGATTCAACGCTAAATGCAATTTAACTCCAGTGACGATTGGGTGCTGCTATCGCAATGTTAGCCGTCTTCAACATTTGGGCTTTCAGAGTTCAGGGCCTGCTGACAACATGGCTAATGTGGGAAACCAGCCATGCTGAAGAAAGCTAGATTTGGAGAGCAATTGTCAAATAGAAGAGCTCGTTCCCTTATGGACTAGGGTACAGCAGCCACCTCTTCCACGAGACATGTTTCATTCCTGGCTTTCCCACTCAGCTTACGTTTCTTTGTTTGTGTGTCAGTTTGAGGCGTGATTTGCAGGGCAGCTGAGCAGAAACCCTATAATTTAATTGGGATTTAGAGATTGCTCACTTTGCCCACTGGTGATGGTAATTGTTAGTTTTAAAACATTTCATGCTTTGTTTTTAGCTGAAGGTGAAATATTGGTTACAGATGCAGACCTTGATGGTTTCTGTGTCTTCTTCGGTACCTTATGTTCCTAACCAACGGTGCAAATATAGGAGCAGCCTCAAACATTTACCTAGTTCGTTAGTTGAAGAGCGTAAGTCTTTGAAATGCTCAAAGAGGCATTGCTTCTACTGATAAAATTAACACTAACAAGTAGGACATGAATCAGCATCTAATGTAAATCTGATGCATTCTTGTGCTGCAGGAAAAGCAGCTAGATAGGAATCTAAAATTGTCCCCTTTAGGCTTCTAATCAAGGTTTTAAAAGATACAGCAAACTATAAAGCAAAGCAAATTCACCACAATATTGCTTTTCTCATTGAGCAGGGTAGGGAATGTATAGTCAGAAAATGGAATCTCCTCAAAGGAAAGACCAGTTAATTGCAGTCTACGCACTGATTAAAATCTACAGAGGTGTCTGGTCATATAACAGTACCGAGTTCTGTCTGTCTGGGTTGTGAAGGCTGGACATTCAAGAGAAAATTAAAAAAGCCAAAAAGCCTCTGAAGTACAAGAGGAGAAAGATACTGACCAAGTTTTTCATTTTCATTAGTTCTTTTAAATTAAAAAGTATTTGAACCTAAACCTGTAAAAACCAAATCAAAGTGACAATGTCAAGCTAAATGACAAACCCTCGGGGAACCCTCTCACTCCAGCACAAGGAGAGGGGACAGGGATCAGGGGAGGAGCGAGAAAAGGGGTTTGTTTCCTAAATGAAAGTGAATGGCTGCAGACTGCAGTGACCTTGTCCCATCCGAGGCCCCAGTGCCTCACTCTGAACCAGAGGGTTCCAAAAAAGGCCGTAGCTGCCCTAGGCCTAGACTGCGCGGGACAAGCTTTGCTGGGGCGAGCTACAGGCTGGTTGCAGCTACATTGGTCATGTATCACATGATGCTTCCTCAGCCAAAAGGCTCTGCTATATGCATGAACCAGGAAATTTAATCTGCCTTTTGCTCTTAATTTAAAACAGTGAAAACACCGTGCACACGCTTCACTGCTTAAGGTGTTGATCTCCAACTAAACCTGACAAGTTAGTGTGGGGTGAAACAGACAGGATTCCTTCGTGAGAGAAATTCATTTTGATTTAGCAGTGGCTCAGTGGCAATTTCAGATGGCTGATCTAAGTTTATTACAGATTACATTGATTTTCCCAGGAAGATAGGTTGTCAAATCTAATTGCATTATACATTCTTGCTCCGTTCTCCACACAGTCTGCTAGGATACTCAGATCGGACACCGACTACATAGAGCCAACAGTATAAAACCAGCTAGCAATTTAAAGACCCTTGTGAAAGAGTTAATCCATACTGGAAAGCTCTAGTACATTGCTGAAAGCTGTGGATATCCTTTACCATTAGCCACCTTGTGGTTGCATCTCCCATTGGGATATTCTGCCAGAATCTGCAGATGTTGTATTAGCTTCTAGCATTTCACACGGAACGTTGGCCTGCTGGCCCAGTCTGCGGTGGAGAGTAAAAACCACCATAATTAAAACATTCATGGCACTATACCCTTCTGAATCCCCAAGCTTGGCTCTCAGTCCCTTAGCAATTAGCTCAAGAGGAGGAATACAGTCTTATTTCCTTAAACCACAAAAGCAGAGATCGAACAGGATTGCTATAACTGCGCTGGACTAAGCCAGACAAATGGCCCGGGGGCAGGCTGGTGTATTTGGTTGTGGACGCCAGTAGGGCTTGGCCTTGGGCTCTTGGGCAGAACTCAGTCTCAGGCAGAAGAAAGCGGGGATAATACGCTAGAGAATGTGTGCTTAAACTGTACCATGCTTCCTTATTTATTTAGTGCACAGGGCACTTTACAGACAGTTAAAGCACGAACTTGAGTGGAAACCTGTGTTGGTAAATGTGTCCCATTCTTTGCTACCAGATACCTTGAAAAGAAAGGAAACTAAGCTGTAGCTAAAACAGCATTTTTCAGTTGAGCTAACTAGAAACACAGATAGCAGAGTGCTAAAACCGTGTTTCTACACTGGGTAGTCCACCCGAAGGGATGGCTTGCCACAAGCTGTTTATTTTATTGACTACTCTACAAGAGTAATGCCAAAGCCACTTCTGTTCTTAGCCCTGTTGTAGGAGTGGTTGTGTTTGCCCCAGACATTGTAAGCTCAGATGAAAATATCTACCTTGCTTGTCACGAGCACCGTTAAAGACATGGAAACTCAATTCACAAAGGGTATGCAAACTCTTCACAGGTTTCACCCCCCTGGTCATTCAAACCTCCAGTGCATCTACTCTAAATCTGCTATCTGCCAATCTCAGCTACCTCTTGTCCGGTCCCCACAGCCATCCACACATGGAGGCTGCTACTTCTGCTTCTGCTGTCCCTTCTCAGTGGAGCTCTCTCTTCCCGGTCCTCTAAGCCAATTGTCCTTCAAATCTCACCCTGCCACACATCCTCCTTTTAGACCTACATATAATCCTTCTGCCCGTCAGAGTTGGCAGCAACAAGGGCCAGGTTCAATATCTAGGGGATCCATTCCAATAACACCATGCAAAACCGGCTTGAGCCCCCACCTAGTGACCTGGGACAAATATATACCCCCCCGCTGGGCGCCTCCAAGAGGCAATACTTCCCCTCTCGCAAGCACAGAGTCTGAGTGTTGCAAAAAGCCTTTTAATAACAGAGAGAAACAATGTGGCATTATGTCAGGGAAACACCACGAACAGGATTCATAACACAACCCATGAGCAAAAACCCACCCCAAGCAAATTGGGTCGTGTCCTTTCCCTTTGGTTCTTGAGTCCAGCAGCCCGAAATCACCCAAAGTCCCAAAAGTCCAATGACCCAAAAGTCTCTGTCCCTGGTCAGGGCAGCCCCAGAGTTCGAAAGTTTATCTGCAGAGCTTTACCTCCCAACCTGGGTGGAGATGGGGGGTGGGGGAGGGAGAGAGAGGTAAGGTGCACCTTACATAATCTGAAGCTGACCGCCCCACAGCTCCATTGGGCTCCGCTCCGCCAGCTCCGCATCCCACAAGCAGCTCCCGCTGTCCCACAAACTGCTCCGCGTCCCACAAGCGGATCCCGCCATCCTATGCACTGCTCCACCAGCCTGTCCGCAAGGCACTCCAGCCGTCCCGCAAACTGCTCCACAATATATCTTCAGGCTCCCCCACTGCTTAACACAACGCTTAGTGATTTCAGCTCTTAGTCAGTTCAGCTCTTTGGTGAATTCAGCTTGTAGTAGGGGAGCCCCAGTGCTGGTGCATCATTAGCCCAAAGTGAGCTCAGCAGCCTGTGACTAGACTCCTAATAGAATCAAAACTAGCTCTGATATTCCACAGTGGAGAGAAGAGGAAGTGCAATTAGCATGTAAGGCCCTCACCAAGGGGCCCATGGCACCAAGTATTAATACTTATCCCCAATCTCTCTCAATTCACAGAGTTTTGGAACCCATGACCCTTGCCTAGCGAGTACTACTTCGTTGATGGTGAGTCCCTCCATCATAACAAAAGGCGAAGTACAGTTCCAAGCACAGTTCTCATAATCAGGGTAATCACAATTTATTCTTCCTGCCCCAATAACAGAGACACTGGGGATCCCATAGCAGCCAAAGTGACCATTTGGGCAGCTATGGCCTCATTCCAGGCAGGGTGGGTGTGCCTATGCAAATGAGATCAGCCCCTAAAGTTCTTGTCCAGAACTTGCCACACCTCACCACCAGATGTCAGGGTGGAGCTCATCCTGACTCTGCTTACATCCATTTGACTCTGACCCATTCTCAGCTGCCTCCTTCCAGTCCTCCTTCACTGGGATGAGCTGGCAAAAATACTTTTGTATGGCTTTGAAATGTCAACTTTTCTTCTATTCTGTTCCTCCTTCCTTTGTCATTTCCCAACTTTCTTCCCCCAGGGGCGTTACTGTGTCCAGCTCTGGGGAGCCCTCTCTTCCTAATCATGGTCTGCAAGTACCTTCATGGGAAGAGATTTCCCGTAGCAGACAGCTCTTCCATGTGGCAGACAAAGGCATAACAACATCCAGTGGTGGGACATTGAAGCTGGACAAATTATTCAGACTAGCAATAAGGTGCACACTTTTAATAGGGAGTGGAATTAACCATTGAAACAACTCACCTGCGGATTGGTGAGTTCTCCACTACTCAGAGTCTTTAAATCAAGCCTGATGCCTCTTCTAGAAGATCTGCTTGAATGCAAAAAGAAGTTATTGGCTTGATGCAGAATCCCTGGGCGAGGTTCATAATCACAATGGGCCCTTCTGGCCTACAGTCTCTTAGCTCATTGCAAATCAGAAACAGAGACTGAAAAACTCTCCAAAGGTTTGATGGCTCTGTCTGGATAAGCCTAGCCTCCATGGCTGCTTACATGGGACTTACGTGGTGCGTATGCCTTGTGCTGGTCTTCTGAGGGGTGGGGGGAGAGGGAGGATTTCACCCCTCACAGGTAAGAAGAGGCATGAGCAGGGTCAAACCAAACAGCTGCACCAGGTTCAAATGACTGGTCAGCGTCTGTGCAGTTATCACCAGATCTAATGTTGACTGTGTTCCCACATACCAATTCCAGGTGTCACCACCCATGTTTGAGGATTGCTCTGCCAGCAGCGCGGAGAACTTACCAGACTGTCCTCTGCTGTAGGTAGAGAACATCATCCCCGGGATGCAATTTCCTAATGCACCAGCACTGGGTCCTTACCACACCTTCACAGGAGCGTCTCATGAGCAACCACAGCCAGACAAACCTACTATGAGGTGGGGGCACAAATGGTTGGAAACCTGCACTCGGGGAGTAGTTATCAATAGGTCACCGTCAAACTGCATGGGCAAGGTGAGATCTGTCCTGGGTCTTGTTCTAGTCACCATCTTCATCAGTGATTCGGAAAGTGGCATACAGAGTGCACTTATAAAGTTTGCAGACGATACCAAGTCAGGAGGGATTGCAAGTGCTTTGGAGGGCAGGATTAGAATTCAAAATGATCTGGACAAACTGGAGAAATAGTCTGAAATAAATAGGATGAAATTCAACAAGGACAAATGTGATGTACTCTACTTAGGAAGGAACAATCAGTTGCCCGCTTGCAAAATGGGAAATGACTGCCTAGGAAGGAGTAGTGCAGAAAGGGATCCTGGGGTGATAGTGGATCACAAATTAATTAGGAGTCAACAGTGTAACACTGTGGCAAAAAAAGCAAACATCATTCTGGGATGTATCAGCAGGAATGTTGTAAGCAAGACACAAGAAGTAATTCTTCTGCTCTACTCTGCTCTGATTAGGCTTAAACTGGAGTCTTGTGTCTAGTTCTGGGCGCCACATTTCAGGAAGGATGTGGACAAATTGGAGAACGTCCAGAGAAGAGCAACAAAAATGATGGAAGGTCTAGAAAACATGACCTCCGAGGGAAGACTGAAAAAAGTGGGTTTCTTTAGTCTAGAGAAGAGGGTCCTGTGGCTGGCTCAACAGTACCAACCGCTGCAACAGACAGGCAGCCTGCGCCGCACCCAGGGGACTAGTGCCACACGGCTTTACTGTCTCGTGCCCCTGGCATCATGCTGGAGCTGGAACCCGCAGGGAAGTATCTACATGGGGAACAAATATTTAATAACGGGCTCATCAGTCTAGCAGAGGAAAGTCAAATGCCATCCAGTGGCTGGAAGTTGAAGCTAGGCAAAGTCAGGCTGGAAATAAGGGGTCACATTTTAACAGGGAGGGTAATTAACCATTGGAACAATTTCCCAAGGGTCGTGGTGAATTCTCCATCACTGGCCATTTTAAAATCAGGACTGGATGTTTCTCTACAAGCCGAGCTCAGGGAGTTATTGTGGGGGCAGGTCTCTGGCCTGTGTTACACGTGGTCAGACGAGATGATCACAATGGTCCCTTCTGGCTTTGGAACCCACACAGGCACAAAGGCCTCAGAGGCGTATCCCCAGGTACGTACTAAGGAAGAGATTATAGTCAGCAACAAAATCCTTAAGGCAACCCTTTGGTTCCTGGAGGTGCTGAGGTGTCAGGACGGTGCGAATGTGTGAGTGCAGGGACTATTGCGTCAGCAGTGCAATCTGCACACCCTGACCCCGGCCCTTGTCAACCTCCCCGGAGCAACGCACCGAGTAACACTGCGCAGCCCTCAGATGGGGGTCCAAACGAGGTCACTGAAGGCAGGGCTTGACTCGAGGCAGTTTTCAGAAGAATTAATTGATAGGATCATCCAAGCAGGCTGGCCATAGGGCTCGCCACGCTACAAGAGGACTTCAGTTTTTACTGGTATCTTTGGCATCTCCAGTAAGCCAGCTGTGGTGCCCCGTGTATGTCACAGTTTAAGAGGCAAAGTAAAGGCCTTTCACAGTGCCTCGCTGGGGCGTTCCCAGAACGGGTTAGTCCCACTAACTCCGTGCAACAGGACAGTGTTTCCAGTTTGTGAACTGACCACAAGTAGTTTAATGACGTTTGTAGATCTCCTCCGCGTTCAGAGTTAGTCACTGAAGGATTTCCACAAATCATCTTGGGTTTGTAGAACACTCGTGGGCTGGTATTTACAAGTAATCCACATCTGAAATTCACGCTCTGGGGGGTGCTTCTGATACACACACACATGGCATTGCTTCTGTTCCAGGACCGAGTCAGCGTAATTCGTAGAATCAGGTTTGCGGCGAGATTATTTGCTGATAGTTACTTTTCCTGGGGAAAACAACGAGGAGTCCTTGTGGCACTTTAGAGACTAACAAATTTATTTGGGCATAAGCTTTCATGGGCTATAACCCACTTCATCAGCCCACGAAAACTTATGCCCAAATAAATTTGTTAGTCTCTAAGGTGCCACAAGGACTCCTCGTTGTTTTTGCTGATACAGACTAACACGGCTGCTACACTGAAACCTTTTCCTGGGAAGGTTCCTACCAGTAATGCTGGCTGGAACAGTGATGGTGTAGCAAGCAAAGGGGGGCAAACACAGCCAGGCTTTGCGTGAATCTTCACAGAGAGTTATTCAAGAAACTCGCCAACCTCTAGTTGCTATTAACAGGCATCTAGGGGGCTTTGTTTATAGGTGCATAAACTGGCTTGGCATGTTTCACAGAGACTGAATAACCTGGAGAGCTTTTCGTCCGGGAGGCATAATGCCGTGTGACTTGAGGCCCTGAGCCTACAAACGTTCATGGAGATGAGCAGTCCTGGTGAGTTGGGTGGGACTGCTCAGGTTAGTATGTGTCTCCTCAGGCAGGTCAGGCAGTTGCAGGCCCTGTACCTGGCTGTGAAGCATCAGATGCTAGCCACTGTCAGAACCAGATTATTGAACTAGAGGGACAACTGGTCTGAAAGTCGGATGCAGGGCTAGTGACTTCCATCTTCCTAACAAGGCACTGCCAGGGCCAAATCCCACAGTCATTTCTCAGTCAAAACTCCCACTGAGTTCACTGGGAGTTTTGCCCAAGGACTGTCTAAGGTCTGCTGGATTCTATCTTCTTTGCTTTCACTTTCAACCTGTTTTATAGCATCTAACTTAGAGAATGCCAGGCTGCATACAAATGATGCCAGCAGAGACCCCGGGACACTGTTAAACTTCACAGTTTAATTCTAGAGCAAGCGGTGGGCCCAGCCCCTTCCAGCCTTCGGGCAAGTGCGGTTCAGAGTCAGTCCCACTGGGAACGCACACACAAACATGTATTGGATCCCGTGACAATTTCTCTAATTGCTGACAGTGATTTTTCAGGCAGCACAGATGCCCTTTCATGTTGACTTCGTCCTTTAGGCCTCTGAGAGAGAGACATTCAGATGGCACGGCTGAGTCAGTCTGCAGTTATCTGAGCTCCCCTGCAGCTGGATTCATAAGGCAACTAGACACAGGGACAACTTGCTGGGCAAACATCCCAGTTTGTACCTCCTTGTTTTATCACAGCCCTGCCATACACATCGGTGTGCACGAACCTGTTCTGGCCGGAGAGAAGATCTAGAAGTGGACAGCACCATGTTGCTCTAGGCAAATTATTTCTATCTCTACACACCAGCTACTCTGGAGAGATTTGAACTACGACACCTCATTCATGGAAAACATGTCAATGCGGAGAAAACTAAGGAATCAATGTTTGACCCATTTTAAAGCAAGTCTCATAAAACAAGGCTGCAAAACAAGGAAGCCTGCTAGATTTCCGTGGTGTCCAGTGGGATTCTGATTGTGTAAACATGGGTTTGCTACAACAGTATATTTTACTGCAGACACACAGAGCGGGGCTGGGGGCTGTCTGTAAGCAAGGACTGGCCTGTCTCCCACGATCTGTGAGAGTGATGGGTCGTCCTTCAGGATAGGTTGTAGATCCGCCCTGTTACTATAAACTTGCTTTGTAAAGGGTATTTCTGATAGCAGGGACTGATGCAGTGAGATGCAGGGTGCTTTCGGCTCTCAAGGACTTCTGTGGCCATGGACCTGGCTCATCGACTTCGCTGAGAGCTGATGGAGCCCAACCCCTTGCAGGAGGGGCTCAGCACTTCATGGGATTTGGCCTCTGCAACATTTGATACCAGGGTTGTCAGGAAGCACTTCTCAATCTTTAGCTTTGACTTGGTCATTGGTGTGTGAGCTTCCTACAGCCACATGGGCAAATCTTGGAGTAGCTGCCATTTACCAACAGCGGTGGTGAAGCAGCTTCTGATAGCTGTCAGCTCTTCAGTGGAGATCCCTGCATGCAAACTGGTTCCAAAGGGCTCTTGTTTCTGAAAAAGTACATTGGAAAAAGCTACATTGTGTCAAAATAAAATTTTTCAAATCCATATTTGAGATGACAGATATGTAAGTAATGGCACCCAGCTGTTACACAGCACCTTACAACCTTCTGCTAATTAATTATCGATGCCACACAGAGCTCCAGGGAAAAGTGAGCGACTGTCAAACCTTAGTTACCTGACAACCAGGAGCTAACCTGGGTTTTGCAAGTCATCTCTCCTCCAGAACACCCACTGGGACTGTGCTCGTCCCTTGCTGGGCAGGAATGTCAAGCACGGAGAGGCTTCTTCCAGTGATTTCTGTTGTAAGCAGGAAAGGCAGCATGGGAAATCAGGGAAACCCAGCGCTCCTGAGTAGATCGGAATGAGCCCATATTTTCATACCTGTGCACCTTTATTTCAGCACAGAAAGGAGCCACAAGACGACAGCTCACCCAGGTAACTGTCCATCACTCAGTTAGGCCTCTTTAGGGCCCGTTGTTCAGTTGCGAATCAAAGAGGCTCACACACGAGACTGTACCTGTGGCGTCCCTTCCCGCTTTAGCCCAGGCCGAGGAGGAGAGGTCATTTACAGTCTTGCCCCTTTGCTTTGCATAGCTCTGATACCAACCCGGGAAGAAATGTGACTAGCATGTAGCCAATATTAGCCTGTGTGCAGAGCATGTCTCATGTCACTTCACCTGACACGTGTAACTAGTCTGGGTCATACCGAAGTGAAGATGAATAAAGGATACTCCTGTCAATCACCGTCACTGAAAGCTTTCCTCTGCCTTGTCATCATGGAGGTCACCTGTGTCTTTACTGAACTCTGAATACTTGCAGCTTTCACATGCATCTATTTGCAAATGTTATTGGTCATTTGGGGATTTTTGATACATCAGAAAATATCCAAATGTTTAAAACCTCCTGGAAACACCCATAAGTCTTTAAACAGCCCACAGGAGCATCATTCATTGTTACCTTGAGGATTGTTCTGGGGCTGGGATTTGCTTGGTGATTTGCTTGGATCCTGGTAATATTCACCACTCATCAGACAGGGCCCATTTGTGAGGGGTGGGAGGTCCTGCCCGGTAGCTAGGATCCCGGTGTATATATAACTTATGCAAAGGGATATGTTATTTGGGCAACCCTGACCATGAATAAAAGCAACGGCTGGAGACTTGTTTCACCTTTTCCCTGAGGGAGGCATTTTTGTGTTTCCTTGCTAGAAACCTACTTGATGCATTTCTTCACATTTTCCTAGGGGGAAATCACCACAGATAGAAATTGCTGTACTGCCCCATGAATACAATCCACTGAATTTGTTAAAAATTCCCATCTGGTTTGCCTTCCAAGGGTGGGGAGGAGCTGAGGTCAATTTGCCAAAGCCGTCAGCTTCGCTGAAAGCTACAAGATCGTTTCTTCTTTTTGCACTGTGCCCTGGGAGTAGATGGTGCCCTTAGCACCAGGAGAGGACCAGCAGCTGCAGCAGAGAAAAAGGACATGATGTCATAATACGCCTTGTGCTGTTGCTGGTGGTACTGAAACCAGACTTCCCTGATGGGAACGTTTGCTCCTGAACCCTGACTTCCGGTAAATAGCTTTCTGTGCACCTGCTAAGTTGCTAGCTGAACGTTAAGGTATTTATATTTTTCCCCACCTACAAAACCAGCTGTGAACCGATGATAGTTACTAGCCTGAAACATGCAAATGTTATTCATGTAAGGTGGTCAGCAAATCCCAATTCTTATTCATGTCTGTTCAGTTAGTAAATTGAGTCCAGGTCTGCCCAGAATATCTTGGAACATCCAAAAGAGACCGATGGCCAGAGTGTTGGGTAATCACAACTCTGGACAGTCAGGGTGTGTCTGTGATACAAACTCTCCTTCCTTTACTGCAGAGCTAGGCAAGGCTTGGACCTCTTTGGTCTCACAGGTCCCACACAGGTAAGCAGAAAATCTTCCATCAGAACTAAAAATGGGCCCAAGCCAAAACCCTAGATCTGAACTACTCTGAGCTGTGGGGAAATTTGGATTGGAGTCCAAACATTGGGCCTGCAACACATCTCCCCTGTGCCACACCATGGCCCCACCTCACACTGAGAGAGCCAGCTCCCAGTGTCCTGATACACTGATCCCTTGCAGTCCTGGGCCTCACCTCACGTCTGAGAGCACTTTGAGAGATGGTGCCTTCTCCGATTTCCGATTTCAAAGCCTCGGCTTACCAGACCTGCCATGCCCAACCACTGCAGCATTTTTTGGCCTGGTGGAAAGTCAACTTCTCAAAGTGGAGAGAAGAAAACCTACCTCTCCAGACCAGCAAAGCTTCCCAGGCACTCAGGACAGACCAGGCTCAGGAGAGAGTACAACTCAGGGCTGGTTTTGGTTTCCAGCATACTTACGAAAGTAAGTCAAACTGGAACTGAGCGTGACTCCCCTAGATGACCTTAACCTCCACTCAGAAACTGGGGAAAGTGGCCACACACAAGCATGTTCTCTAGAAATCCCAAAGCAGTGATGATGGAGGGATGCTGTAGAGCAGCAGGTACCGAGCAGAGAGCTAAGCATGACTGTCCGCAAATTCTCTGTCCCTGCAGTTCTGCGTTTGGAAGGAGAGGATAGAAGTGGGGCTAGCTTGTGTTTGGAGGTTACTCAAGACTACAGGGTAACTGCCCAAACATCTCCAGTTTCACATTGGATGTGTTTTTCTAGAGTTAGCTGCCTAAACAGGCTGTTTATGAGCTTGGCTCCAGCACATTAAACAAGCAGGCTGAATTTGAAAATAACCAATCTGTCAGCTACATTCAAGAGCATTTTTTGGAAAACGCTGCAGGCAGGTGCAGGTGTCACATCAATATGTCAGCATTCTAATGATGAGTTCATAATATTTTCTGCTTGCATTCCAGTGTCTCCATGTATTAGCAAACAGACGGCTTCAGAAAACTACTCTCTGGAACCAGGGGCTGCAGATTTAATAACAAAATCATCGTTGTAAATCATTACTTGGTGATTCAGCGTGGAAATACCGCATTATCACTTAAGCATATGAGGCATGACTTATGAAAACCTCTGAATTATGGCAAATTACATGCAGGCCAAAGAAAGAGTCTAAATCAGAATTAGAGTCCCCCATTGTGGAAAAATAAAATATTTGAGGCCAACAGAACTCCTGGACTTTGCAAGACAAATGTACACATGAGGCTTCCTCACCAAAATACAGAGAGAGGAGGACTTGGCATCTTGGACTGCCAGCAGCGCGCATACAATGGATGGAGTCAGTTTCTCTGTCCGTTAATCAGACCTTTGAAAATGGTCAGATTGGAAACCTCTTTGCAATCGTTGCATTCTGCTTTACGTTGCTACTCCCGATGAACTCACTCTCGGTCAGCGCGCCATGTATTGCAATCGGAGAAAGTCACAAGCATTCATAGCCCCCCAAGCCCTACATCCCTTGCAGATCTTACAGAGACAGGCAGCAACGTTTTACTGTCACAGCATTTAAAAATTAGAAGTCAGCAAGACGTGCACATGCTGCACAGAGGCACTGGGTGAACTGAGCCCTGCCAGCCTCATGCCATGCCTCCTGCCGGCGCAGCCAGCCTCACGCACGGAGTCACCTCAAGAACAAGACTGGCTCTTGTCATGCCTCATGGGTTGCTTTTCTGCTATGATGGCCTTCGTGTTAAATAGGACTCGCCTATTTCTTCTTTGGCAGGGGAAGCCGTTTTGGGAGCAAGGGACAGAAGCTGCAGTGAATGGCCCATTTGTCAGACTGTTTTTTTATGGCATATGCAGGGGTGCCTATTACCACAGCATCTCCCCTGGCCCCAAGAAACCCCAGGGCACTGGCATGGAACATTGTTATTGTTTGTTAAGCACAGACAGCATGCAAGGCTCCAGGGAGGACCTGTTCTCTGCCCCCAGGAACTTACAATCCAAAGAGACAAAGGTGGGATACAAACCCACTGGGATACTCAGAGAACAGTGTAAATTTCAGCCCCAACCCAGCAACTACCAATAGTAGTGGCCCTATGGACTTCAGCAGGACAAATCGCAGGCACAGAGCCATGCCTCGGTGCAAGGGCTTGCCCAACGGAGGTGGATAACGGGGTGGTGACAGCATGTCCTGACATGGGGTGGCTTCGGGAGCTCAGTGGAGGAAGTGGTTGAAAGGAGGGATTTGAATGAAGAGAAGGTGGGCACGATGGGGTGAGGAGGAAGTTCCAGGAGAAGGGACAAAGGAGAGAAGGAGACAAGGCAGGCAGGCTTCAGTAGGAGGTTAAGGGCTAGGGGACCAATGCCTGCAATGTAGAACACAATGAGAAGCTTCTGGGAAGAGCAACGGGGCCGGAGTGGGAAGAGTGACATCATCGTATCCCGGTCCCCAGACGGCTCCCTATTCGACTTTCAGTGTGTCTCATGCAATCAGCCTGAAGCAGAAGGAGACAAGACTGCTTCTGCCCAAGACTCTTCTGCTAAAAATGGTTCTAAAAATAAGTGTTTCCTACACTCCTGCATCCTGGCAAAGGCTTTAAATAGCGGTTTCAATTTCGCATTTAAAAGAACTATTGAGCTCAAATCATTTATGACATCTTAGGAGCCAAAAATAAATGGCAAAGAAGAAACCAAAATGTTCTTCCCACCAAGAACACAGCTAAGGAGGGGACCGAGCGTGCAGCTGGCTACAAGGCAACTCAGGGACTGGCTGGCCACAGTGCAGGCTGTAGGAATGATCCAGGGACGGCTCCTGCAAACGGGAGAACAATGCAAACCTTTTCTTGCCACCCTCCTGCAGTACGACTGTCATCACGGTCTCATTTCGGACGGTGAAAACAGACGCTGAGGACACTTTTCAGTGCAGCGTTTTCATTTAAACACATTAGATAACATCCAGCGTAATGGAGTTGTACTAATTCCAGCCCCTTAGACACATCACAGGCAAATGCCCCCCACTTCCAGCGAAAGGCCATGAGGTCAATCAGAGATGAATTTACCAGCCAGATCCTGGTTCTCAGGATCACGCCCAAAAGACTTCACTGATCTGTATGTCCCCGCTTTCACCTTTTCCCTGGAGGTAAGAACGCTGGCAGAAGGCCGTATGTCCAGGAACTACTGCACAAGCCCCCACACAATGACTTTGTCCCTCATGAAAGCACCATTCTGGAGGGCGGGGTTAGCAGGAAACCAAATGCAACAAGACACCCACTAACTTCAAAAAACCATTTTGAAATAAACCCCAAGAGAAGGGGAAAAAATCAACCCAAAACTGAATGCCTTATGAGATCTTCATAAGCCAAGTCTCTGAGGGTATGTCTACACTACGGAATAAGGTCGAATTTATAGAAGTCGGTTTTTTAGAAATCGGTTTTATATATTGGAGTGTGTGTGTCCCCACAGAAAATGCTCTAAGTGCATTAAGTGCATTAACTCGGCGGAGCGCTTCCACAGTACCGAGGCTAGAGTCGACTTCCGGAGCGTTGCACTGTGGGTAGCTATCCCACAGTTCCCGCAGTCTCCGCTGCCCATTGGAATTCTGGGTTGAGATCCCAATGCCTGATGGGGCTAAAACATTGTCGCGGGTGGTTCTGGGTACATATCGTCAGGCCCCCATTCCCTCCCTCCCTCTGTGAAAGCAAGGGCAGACAATCATTTCGCGCCTTTTTTCCTGAGTTACCTGTGCAGACGCCATACCACGGCAAGCATGGAGCCTGCTCAGGTAACCGTCACCCTATGTCTCCTGGGTGCTGGCAGACGCGGTACGGCTTTGCTGCACAGTAGCAGCAACCCATTGCCTTCTGGCAGCAGATGGTGCAATACGACTGGTAGTCGTCCTCGTCGTGTCCGAGGTGCTCCTGGCCACGTCGGCTGGGAGCGCCTGGGCAGACATGGGCGCAGGGACTAAATTTGGAGTGACTTGACCAGGTCATTCTCTTTAGTCCTGCAGTCAGTCCTATTGAACCGTCTTATGGTGAGCGGGCAGGCGATACGGACTGCTAGCAGTCGTACTGTACCATCTTCTGCCAGGCAGGCAAGAGATGAGGATTGCTAGCAGTCGTACTGTACCATCTTCTGCCAGGCAGGCAAGAGATGAGGATTGCTAGCAGTCGTACTGTACCATCTTCTGCCAGGCAGGCAAGAGATGAAGATGGCTAGCAGTCGTACTGTACCATCTTCTGCCGAGCAGCCATGAGATGTGGATGGCATGCAGTCCTTCTGCACCGTCTGCTGCCAGCCAAAGATGTAAAAGATAGATGGAGTGGCTCAGAACAAGAAATAGACCAGATTTGTTTTGTACTCATTTGCCTCCTCCCCTGTCTAGGGGACTCATTCCTCTAGATCACACTGCAGTCACTCACAGAGAAGGTGCAGCGAGGTAAATCTAGCCATGTATCAATCAGAGGCCAGGCTAACCTCCTTGTTCCAATAAGAACGATAACTTAGGTGCACCATTTCTTATTGGAACCCTCCGTGCAGTCCTGCCTGAAATACTCCTTGATGTACAGGCACCCCCTTTGTTGATTTTAGCTCCCTGAAGCCAACCCTGTAAGCCGTGGTGTCAGTCGCCCCTCCCTCCATCAGAGCAATGGCAGACAATCGTTCCGCGCCTTTTTTCTGTGCGGACGCCATACCAAGGCAAGCATGGAGGCCGCTCAGCTCACTTTGGCAATTAGGAGCACATTAAACACCACACGCATTATCCAGCAGTATATGCAGCACCAGAACCTGGCAAAGCGATACCGGGCGAGGAGGCGACGTCAGCGCGGTCACGTGAGTGATCAGGACATGGACACAGATTTCTCTGAAAGCATGGGCCCTGCCAATGCATGCATCATGGTGCTAATGGGGCAGGTTCATGCGGTGGAACGCCGATTCTGGGCTCGGGAAACAAGCACAGACTGGTGGGACCGCATAGTGTTGCAGGTCTGGGACGATTCCCAGTGGCTGCGAAACTTTCGCATGCGTAAGGGCACTTTCATGGAACTTTGTGACTTGCTTTCCCCTGCCCTGAGGCGCATGAATACCAAGATGAGAGCAGCCCTCACAGTTGAGAAGCGAGTGGCGATAGCCCTGTGGAAGCTTGCAACGCCAGACAGCTACCGGTCAGTTGGGAATCAATTTGGAGTGGGCAAATCTACTGTGGGGGCTGCTGTGATGCAAGTAGCCCACGCAATCAAAGATCTGCTGATATCAAGGGTAGTGACCCTGGGAAATGTGCAGGTAACAGTGGATGGCTTTGCTGCAATGGGATTCCCTAACTGTGGTGGGGCTATAGATGGAACCCATATCCCTATCTTGGCACCGGAGCACCAAGCCGCCGAGTACATAAACCGCAAGGGGTACTTTTCGATAGTGCTGCAAGCTCTGGTGGATCACAAGGGACGTTTCACCAACATCAACGTGGGATGGCCGGGAAAGGTTCATGATGCTCGCATCTTCAGGAACTCTGGTCTGTTTCAAAAGCTGCAGGAAGGGACTTTATTCCCAGACCAGAAAATAACTGTTGGGGATGTTGAAATGCCTATATGTATCCTTGGGGACCCAGCCTACCCCTTAATGCCATGGCTCATGAAGCCGTACACAGGCAGCCTGGACAGTAGTCAGGAGCTGTTCAACTACAGGCTGAGCAAGTGCAGAATGGTGGTAGAATGTGCATTTGGATGTTTAAAGGCGCGCTGGCGCAGTTTACTGACTCGCTTAGACCTCAGCGAAACCAATATTCCCACTGTTATTGCTGCTTGCTGTGTGCTCCACAATATCTGTGAGAGTAAGGGGGAGACGTTTATGGCGGGGTGGGAGGTTGAGGTAAATCGCCTGGCTGCTGGTTACGCGCAGCCAGACACCAGGGCGGTTAGAAGAGCACAGGAGGGCGCGGTACGCATCAGAGAAGCTTTGAAAACCAGTTTCATGACTGGCCAGGCTACGGTGTGAAAGTTCTGTTTGTTTCTCCTTGATGAAACCCCCCGCCCCTTGGTTCACTCTACTTCCCTGTAAGCTAACCACCCGCCCCTCCTCCCTTCAATCACCGCTTGCAGAGGCAATAAAGTCATTGTTGCTTCACATTCATGCATTCTTTATTCATTCATCACACAAATAGGGGGATGACTACCAAGGTAGCCCAGGAGGGGTGGTGGAGGAGGGAAGGAAAATGCCACACAGCACTTTAAGCACAGCACTTTAAAAGTTTACAACTTTAAAATTTATTGAATAACAGCCTTCTTTTTTTTGGGCAATCCTCTGTGGTGGAGTGGCTGGTTGGCCGGAGGCCCCCCCACCGCGTTCTTGGGCGTCTGGGTGTGGAGGCTATGGAACTTGGGGAGGAGGGCGGTTGGTTACAGAGGGGCAGCAGTGGCAGTCTGTGCTCCAGCTGCCTTTGCTGCAGCTCAACCATACACTGGAGCATACTGGTTTGGTCCTGCAGCAGCCTCAGCATTGAATCCTGCCTCCTCTCATCACGCTGCCGCCACATTTGAGCTTCAGCCCTGTCTTCAGCCTGCCACTTACTCTCTTCAGCCCGCCACTTACTCTCTTCAGCCCGCCACCTCTCCTCCCGGTCATTTTGTGCTTTCCTGCACTCTGACATTATTTGCCTCCACGCATTCGTCTGTGCTCTGTCAGTGTGGGAGGACAGCATGAGCTCGGAGAACATTTCATCGCGAGTGCGTTTTTTTTTCTTTCTAAGCTTCACTAGCCTCTGGGAAGGAGAAGATCCTGTGATCATTGAAACACATGCAGCTGGTGGAGAGAAAAAAAGGGACAGCGGTATTTAAAAAGACACATTTTATAAAACAGTGGCTACACTCTTTCAGGGTAAACCTTGCTGTTAACATTACATACATAGCACATGTGCTTTCGTTACAAGGTCGCATTTTGCCTCCTCCCACCGCGTGACTACCCCCTCAACCTTCCCCCCTCCCTGTGGCTAACAGCGCGGAACATTTCTGTTTAGCCACAGGCAAACAGCCCAGCAGGAATGGGCTCCTCTGAGTGTCCCCTGAAGAAAAGCACTCTATTTCAACCAGGTGACCATGAATTATATCTCACTCTCCTGAGGATAACACAGAGAGATAAAGAACGGATGTTGTTTGAATGCCAGCAAACATACACTGCAATGCTTTGTTCTACAATGATTCCCGAGTACATGTTACTGGCCTGGAGTGGTAAAGTGTCCTACCATGAAGGACGCAATAAGGCTGCCCTCCCCAGAAACCTTTTGCAAAGGCTTTAGGACTACATCTAGGAGAACCGCAAATGCCAGGGCAAAGTAATCCTTTCACATGCTTGCTTTTAAACCATGTATAGTATTTTAAAAGGTACACTCACCAGAGGTCCCTTCTCCGCCTGCTGGGTCCAGGAGGCAGCCTTGGGTGGGTTCGGGGGGTACTGGCTCCAGGTCTAGGGTGAGAAACAGTTCCTGGCTGTCGGGAAAACCGGTTTCTCCGCTTGCTTGCTGTGAGCTATCTACAACCTCATCATCATCATCATCATCTTCTTCGTCCCCAAAACCTGCTTCCGTATTGCCTCCATCTCCATTGAAGGAGTCAAACAACACGGCTGGGGTAGTGGTGGCTGAACCCCCTAAAATGGCATGCAGCTCATCATAGAAGCGGCATGTTTGGGGCTCTGACCCAGAGCGGCTGTTCGCCTCTCTGGTTTTCTGGTAGGCTTGCCTCAGCTCCTTCAGTTTCACACGGCACTGCTTCGGGTCCCTGTTATGGCCTCTGTCCTTCATGCCCTGGGAGATTTTCACAAAGGTTTTGGCATTTCGAAAACTGGAACGGAGTTCTGATAGCACGGATTCCTCTCCCCAAACAGCGATCAGATCCCGTAGCTCCCGTTCGGTCCATGCTGGAGCTCTTTTGCGATTCTGGGACTCCATCATGGTTACCTGTGCTGATGAGCTCTGCATGGTCACCTGCAGCTTGCCACGCTAGCCAAACAGGAAATGAGATTCAAAAGTTCGCGGTTCTTTTCCTGTCTACCTGTCCAGTGCATCTGAGTTGAGAGTGCTGTCCAGAGCGGTCATAATGGAGCACTCTGGGATAGCTCCCGGAGGCCAATACCATCGAATTGTGTCCACAGTACCCCAAATTCGAGCCGGCAATGTCGATTTAAGCGCTAATCCACTTGTCAGGGGTGGAGTAAGGAAATCGATTTTAAGAGCCCTTTAAGTCGAAATAAAGGGCTTCATTGTGTGGACGGGTGCAGGTTTACATCGATTTAACGCTGCTAAATTCGACCTAAAGTCCTAGTGTAGACCAGGGCTGAGGAACCCTTAACACATCATTGCACAGAAATGGGTAGTGTTTGTGTGTGTGTGTGTGTGTGTGCTATTGCCCCCGCTGCATGGACTAGGCACTGCTCAACTGTGGGTCAGAGGCTGCTAAAGGAGATTCTTCTTTTGCTCAAGTGGGTGACTTTTAGAAGAGGTCAGTCTGAGTTCTATCCCTGCTGCAGACATCAGGTTTGGGTGGCCACAGGATGCTGCATCCTGACAAACTTCATATTGAAGGGGTAGGTGGTCACTAATTTGTTTTCCAGCATTCACAACCTTGGAACCTCACCATTTTATCTGCCTCTAGACAAGGTGAGGTTTTAAACCACTCTAGTTAAGGTGGGTTTCATATTTATTTGTAAAAAGATTTATTAGCCATTTTCTTTCATCTGGTATGCATTCGCGGTATGTGTCTATAGCAAAGTTTTCTCCACACACTTTTGTGTGATTACAAATGTTCTTTTGCTTTGAGTCCTCTGGTGCTCTGGGTACTTTCCATGCTGGTACTGAAGCAACATACAGTAGCTGTTTTGTCCATGGGCCTCCTGCCCATTAATCTGTGGAACTCCCTGCCTATTCCCATCCCTCCTGTGCATGTCAAGGAAACCTGGGTGGCTCTCACATATCACGCTGTGTGACATGGCTTGCGCAACAGGGCTTGCCCACTACCTCATCTTTTAAACTTCTTCCCATTATCAGAGTCTCTCTTCTATTGCATCCAAGTGTCTCCTCCACGAGCCAAACATAGAGCGGGTAGCTGGTAACATGGCAGGGATCTTGACAAGGCAGGGTCTGGGGTTCTAAGCTTGAGCAGAGAACCAAAGGATCCTGGCTTTGTTCAGTGCAGTCACTGAGCTGTACTCATGTGTCCAACTCATTAGCACTCCAAACTCCATCCGTTATCTCCTTGACTCTGTTACTGGGTGCAGCTGGTTCATCATCTTTGGAGCACGGCCTTACAGCTCTCCTTTCATTCCACTGCATGTTACACAGCAGAGAAATGCTGAGTATCTTGTGGTGTAAGCAGTGCTTAATCTGTGCCAAGGCTTTCCAGGGCTAGTCCTGGCACCTCTAGGCGTGGCAGTTCATAGCCCTGGCATGTCTGGGCTTGGCAGTTCAGAGCCTTGCATGTTAGTTGTGAAAGTAAACAAATTCCTGTGGGTTGATGACAGGGCCAAAGTCAGGAACTCCTGATGCTGCTGAGTGTGTGCGTCCTGAGACACGTCATTGCTCTGTCTGTCTCAGCTGCACCATCTGTCAAACGGGGGCAAACACCTCCCTTCCATGCAGGGGTGTTGGGAGGATTAGAGGTTAACGTTAGTGACATGCTGAAAAATGCACAAAGTTCGGTAATTGCTAAGTATGCGCCTGACTGGTTTCCAGCCCAGTGAACAAATTCCAGCCTCTCTCCAGGGCTGAGATATGCTCAGCAGAGGTATAACAATCTCCGAGGTGCTGTTAAAATACGGCTCTGGTGTGGATACATTTACTTTTCCTCCCGATTGTCTTTATTATGCATATGAAATAACTAGGCAAAAATTACAAAGCCCCAGCACTAATAACATACCATTAGAACGTCCATAACGCATGCTGCAACCACAGTAGAATATTATCAGCTAATAATTACTTCTGTCTTCTTTACTGTACTTAAAATGTACCTATTAGAGTCATTTAAAAGTCCTTCTCTGCTTTATGTCTCACATTTGTTCAATTTGCAAGTCAAATCAGAAGGTTTTCCCTGTATGTCTCCAGATCAAAGAAAACCAGAGATTTCCTTGGAATAACACGCATCAGCACTAGCAACATTCAAAACAGCAGAACAGAAGATCAGGAGGTAGAGTTATTTGTGCAGTGTCTGAAACAGAAAGACCACAGTCTGAGCGATTAGCCATGTTTACCCTGCAGGGCAGAAGGTGGCAAGAATGCTTTAGACTAGTAAAGTAAGTCAAAATGACATGTAAGTCAAGGAACAAGTATATATTTGCAATGCTCAGTCACCAGAGGGACATTAGCATTGAATTGAGTTTTCATAACTTTGGTACATTACAAGGCTCTTCCTACTCCTGGTAAAAGACTAGCCCCTATTAGAACATCAGAGCTGCCATGCTGGCGAAGACCACAAACAGTCTGGCTCTGACATCGGCCAATACCAGATCCACAGAACAGCGCAGTTATGGCGTGATCGCTCCTGTTGTCCACTCAAAAAATTACTTGTGCCAAGGCAAACACAGAGACATCTGCTACAACATTTTGGACTCTTTCTCGATGGAGCAAGATTTGAAGGATTTATAATACATTTCCCCTATTCTTTTCTTATAAATAGAATTATATCTCTAATAAAGAGCCCCAAATGAACAGCAGTTGTTTCTCCAACACAACAAGTTCCTGGATCGTAGCCTCAGTCTGAAGCAACTCGGACCCAGAGCATTCTTTTGGAAAACCAAATCTCCATCTACGAACCCACAGTCCTTAGAGAAAGCACAGCGGGAGCTTTTAGGGAAAACAAAAAGGAAAGTATTGAATTTATGGCATAAAAGAAGCCAAAGCACGCCCTGGAACCATTGTAAAGATGCTGTTTGGGAATTATATGTCCCTCTTTCTCCAGAAAAATTAACAACTTCCAGTCAGATGTTAAGACTAGTTTTATTGTGTACATTTTATTTTGTGTGGAATTAAACACAGTATCTCCCTATGTCCCAATGTCCCAGCCTCAGCCAGTGATGACCCTAAACTCAAAGGGTTTGGAGCTCCAATTCAGTGTGGAAAAACATCCAGCAGGTTGGATCAGGTGCTTATATGAACCATGCAAACATGGGCTCAGAATCTCTGAGAATTTTGCATGACCCTTTTGCCATGTCCACTTCTGCCCATGGATGGAGATAACGGGTGAGGAGCATCTCCTGGAGTATTTTAGTAACTGGAAACTAGACGCTTAAGAAAAACTCATCAGCTCATTTCTGAACCTACGGGAATGGGCTCTTTGGAAAGCGTGGGCGCAGGTGAGTGGAAAGAAAAGAAGGTTCTTGTTTTGAGAGGCTCTGCCCAGCTTTCCCCCTGCATTCTTCACAGCAAGCCCCCACCACTCTGCTACTCTCTCCTTCCATCCCGCTAGGAATTGGCACCAGGATCTGGAGCTGGAGAGACACAGTCCCGCAAGTCACCTGTGCTCTTGCATCTCTCTGAAACGTATGGCTTCTCCACTAGGCCTTCCAGGCCCCTCTTGTCCCCCAGTGGGGAACCTGGCAGTCACCCACTCTCACCGGGGAGGGGGGCAGTTACTTCCTTGCACTAAGGAACTGAACTCTCCACACGGCAGCCTTTGTGTGACTGAGTGAGTCACTTGTTCCATATTCCCTGCCTACTATCCCCCCGCTGGTGCAATGACTGAGTATTTGAGGCATGTCCAGGCCAGTTGGGAGCACACTGGAGAACAGAGAGGTCAGTGGGCATGTAGCCACACCTGCCCACCCCTTCACGACACCGGTGCACAGCTATGGCCCTGATTCTGCAAACACACATGCACATGCTTAACTTTAAACTCCTAAGCAGGCCCATTGGCTTCTGTCGGGTGGCCCAATGTTTGCCGGGCAAGGGCCTTCATGAGCTCAGCAATAGACGCCACTGTGCACACACACTCAGCAACCTGCAGGCACTCAGAACTCAGCCAAACCAAAGCTGGGTTCTCCAGAACAAGACCATGTGTTTGCTCCTTGGGGAGGCCTATTCACTTAGTCACAGCAAAGTCTTTTTACCTGGGGAGCTGTTTAAAAAGAGGTTGTAAGATTTCTTCTATAGTGTCCCTCGCCCTCCTCACCTCAAAATGGCCGAACCACTTTTGTTCACTTGTCGAACGCCAGCAGACACTCTTCTGGGCCGAGTCCGAGCCGGAGACGGTGACTAGCTCACAGAGTTAGGAAACGGACTCTACCCTGTCTATTTACAGGACTGATAGAAAAAAAAACCCAGAACTCAATAACGAAAACCGTTCTGCAGCCTTCATTATTGCACTTATTCCCAGTCTGGCTGTAATTTATGCTGAAAACAGCCCTAAAATAGTGTGTGTTGTAACTGCCAGTGCTACTAAAAACCATCATTCTGTCGGCGGGGGGGCAGGGCCGGGCGACACTTTTGGGAGTTACTTCCTTGCTGGGGGAGATTCACTGAGCCTCACGTTTCAGACGTGGATTTCTGCTCTGCCCCGGCAGCCCGTAACTCTTGCATTTTATTCTTCAGTGGCGCTATTTGAACAGCAGGGAGTTTGCTCCGGAGCATGGGGGGTTCTTTCCTCTGGCCCAAATGGCTTCCTCTGGAAAGTTTTACTGGCTTCCCGCGTTAGGAGTCCTGAAGCCTTCCTGCAGCCTGTGTTCACACTAGTAGTTTGGGGATGGATTCGTTACCAGGAACAATACTCTGAAAACGATATGGAGAGCAGCTTTTCAAAACACACTCCAGCTGTCCCAGGAACAACTTGGCGTCTGTCTCAGTGTACGTGTAGCAACGCCTCCCCCGGGGGCTGTCAGCAGAGTGTGAACATGCGACCTTCAGCGCGGCAGACCTACCAGGGCTGAGCTAAAGTAGGCCTGGTAGCAGTGGTGGGCTTTTCTCCTGTGTGGGCCAGCCACCAGAGATTGGAACCACAGCCCTTGCTAACGGGTAACATAACCCTATACACACTGGTCACAACAGCACAGCACCATGGGCTGAGTTATAAAAATGGGGTCCTAAGCCGGCCACTTATTTCGCTGCCTAACTTTGGACACCCTGTTCTGGAATCCTGGCCGCAAAGCACAGCTCATTCTAGACAAACATATAGGCCATGACCACGGCTGGCTGAGAGCTGGCCCTAGGGGAGAGTCAAGCTGGGCGTGGGGAGGGGACGGCCCGTGGTGGCAAACTCCATTTTAAAGCATCAGCAGCTCTCCAGACTCCCTTCTGCTGCCTCCTGCTTTAGCCAAGGTGCTGGCAAGGGCCAGCGTACCATCTGGGGCCTCAGCAGCTTGTCTCCAGCCCCCCGCCCCCACCCGTTTTCCTCAGCAAAAACCAGCCAGCAACCATCAGTCAATCTTTGGGGCTGCTCACAGGCAATTCCTGTCTCCTCCCAGCTTCTCAGCCTGGAAATCTACTCGGCCCACTGTCCCCAGGGGAGTAGGACTGGGGCTATCAGCAAAGCACAGTCATGCACTAGGTCTTGAGAACCTCACTCAATCCTAAACAGCTTTGCAAGAGGCCCCCCAAGGTAACGTTCCCACCCCCACGGCCCAGAGTAGAATCCATTTCCCGGACTGCAGCCTGAGCGGAGCAAGAGAGTGTGGGGCCAGACCCAGCAGCCCGAGCGAGGGAGCAAGCCGGCCTCTCCTTCTGCGACAAAACCGTTGGAGAGCAGACACAGCCCCTGCGTATGAGGGGAAGGGAAGAGCGAATGGTGGTGAGAACGTGGCAAGGCTCACAGCAGCCCCGGGAGCGAGGGAGCCCAACGGCACAGGCACCAAAGCCATGGTCACACGTGCTGCTTTGGAAAGAGGAGCAGCCCCGGGAGCTGAAATTAACACGCACCTCTTTTCCCCTTCTTCCCTGGAAAGGGTTAGTGGGGGGAGCACGGGCCTGGTCGCTGTGGAGGTGCTGGGTCCAGTCCTGGTACCAAAGCAAGCTCCCGCCTTGGTTCTGGGTGAGACACTAGGGCCGGACTTTCACTGGGGCTGGCCACCCAAAATCCGACTTGAAGTCAGGGACAGCAGTGCGTTATAACGCCTCTGAACACCAGGCCCCCCCGTTCTGCCTCAGCTTCCCCACCTCTGCAGTAATTGCCATCAGAGTCTCCCTCACCCTGGCAGGGGGCGCTGTGGGGACTAGTGCTCCGAAGGTGATCGGTGCAATCCCCGGAGTGCCCGCTGCCTTTGTAGGGCCAGCAAGTGCAAGGGCTGTTTCAGGGCCTCACCCACAGAGAGCAAACCTCAGCTTCTTTGCTAAACCTAGAAAAGTCTTGTCGGGAGCTGTAGCCTCGTTCCAGAGCTGATTTACATGCCTTCAGCCTATTAATGGCGTTAGCAGTTTGCTGCCTTCCTAAAATAGGTCTAGTGTCAGTGATGTGTTCAGAGTGATGGAGCATGTGCCCCGGTCTCTCTTTAACCCACGCTATATCGGGGTCAGTATTTGATATGACGTCAGAACAAAAGGATACTAGATTAGAAGAGCTTGGGCTTGGCAGAAGAGCATCAGAAAGTTTCTTTCCTTTTGGTTTCTCGGTGTGTGCAACATTGCATTGTATTAACACCTGCCAAGTAATCCCCTGCCATCATGGTACGTTAGCTTGCAGGAGAGGATTTCCCAGGGCCAGGCATATGCAGTGAAGGAGGAGATGTGGCAAGACACTTTTATAAACTACCTTACCAGCAGCATTCCTACCTATGTATGTGTTCAGAGAGAACCAAACACACAAACATACACCCTGAAGTAGAAACCATCAGAGCCACAATTTAATGTAAAGAGCCATCTCAGAATAATCCATATTCCCCTGCAAGATCACTTTGAATTTCCGAATAAATTAATGCAGGTCTCGAGTCCTGAACCCCAGTGAGAAATGTCAAACTCAGCAATCCCTTCATCCTCCAGAACCAAAATCTTAAACAGTTGGAGTCCACTGAAACTCTGCTCAGCTAAACTAAGAGACAGCAAAATGCTGGAGCTGGAAAACTCCCCCGGTATGCCTGGGACAAATTGCACCCGCCTGGCCTGGAGTGGGAACGTGTTTAGAGAAAGGCAGACCCACCGATGCTGAATTTTCTTTCAAGACTCAAAACAATTTTAAGGTTCAAAGGAGAAACCCAGAGAGCATCTGAAATTATTTTTTCATTTCTGTGCTCCTCTGCCCTTCTTAGATTCACAGGGGGTTTGGTTGGTTGGTTTGGGGTTTTTTAAGGCTTAAAGGGACCATTGTGACCATCTAGCCCCACCTCGTAGATGACATGGGCCAGAAACCCTCACCCACTGATTTCTGCACTGTTGGTTGAGCTAGAACAGGTCTTTTAGAACGAGACACCTAAGCTGGATTTCAACTCTCCAAATGACGGAGAACCCGCCACATCCCCAGGCAAGTTGTTCCAGGGTTAATCACCCTCACTTTAAAATGGGCGCCTTGCGCCTGCATTTATCAAGCTTCAACTTCCAGCCACTGAATCTTGGTTCTGACCAGGACTGAAGGGAACAAAACAGCAAGAACGAGGCTGTTTTGTGTGGAATTTCTGGTCTGAGTGAAATGAGAAATGCCAGAAGTTTCCCAGGAGCTTCAGTTCTCAGGATAGGCACAGCTTAAATTTGCAGCGAGAAAATGCTCAAAAACACTTGTGACCAATTGCATGGTCATGTCAGCTAAGCTGACACTCACTGCTGGTCATCTCTGCCCGCATGCAGTAACATAAGAACATACGAACGGCCATATTGGGTCAGACCAAAGGTCCATCTAGCCCAGTGTCCTGTCTTCCAACAGTGGCCAATGCCAGGTGCCCAAGAGGGAATGAACAGAACAGGGAATCATCAAGTGATCCATCCCCTGTTGCCCATTCCCAGCTTCTGGCAAACAGAGGCTAGGGACACCACCCCTGCCCATGCTGGCTAATAGCCATTGATGGACCTGTCCTCCATGAATTTATCTAGTTCTTTTTTGAACCCTGTTATAGTCGTGGTCTTCACAACATCCTCTGTCAAGGAGTTCCACAGGTAGACTGTGTGTTAGGTGAAAAAATACTTCCTTTGGTTTGTTTTAAAACTGCTGCCTGTTAATTTCATTTGGCGACCCCTAGTTCTTGTGTTATGAGGAGTAATCAACACGTCCTTGTTGACTTTCTCCACACCAGTCATGATTTTATAGGCCTCTATCAGATCCCCTCTTAGTCGTCTCTTTTCCAAGCTGAAAAGTCCCAGTCTTATTAATCTCTCCTCATACGGCAGCCATTCCAACCCCTAATCATTTTGTTGCCCTTTTCTGAACCTTTTCCAATTCCAACAAATCATTTTTGAGATGGGGCGACCACATCTACACCCAGTATTCAAGCTGTGGGCGTACCATGGATTTATGTAGAGGCAATATGATATTTTCTGTCTTTTATCTCTCCCTATCTTAACGATGCCCAACATTCTGTTCGCTTTTTTACCTGCCGCTGCACATGGAGTGGATGTTTTGAGAGAACGATCCACACTGACTCCAAGATCTCTTTCTTGAGTGGTAACAGCTAATTTAGACCCCATTAGTTTATAGGCATAATATACCACCCTGTCTTTCCGTTCCAAGTCCCAATGATTTCTAGGGTTTTCCTGGGAGCGTGGGCAACAAGTACTCCCTGGGGTCTCTCCCACACCATTGCTTCTCATCATTTACCAATGAGCGAATGCAACTTTGCGGTAAATGGATTTGCTGGAGAACATGCTCTGGTACTGACAGCAACTGCAGGCAGGTGTGGTCTCTGGAGACCCAGTCCTGTGGTAAACAGCGACATCTTTGAGCAATCCCCTTTGAACCGAACGAAGGTTAGCACATGGCTTGTGGTGTGGGCTAGTGTTTAATGCCCTCATGAGCACTTTTCACCGTAATTACCCATGCCGTGGATAATTAAATCACTGCTGGGCTGGGCTTGCACGGTAAGTGGCTCGTGATAGGATGGGAGGCGGCAGATCCTGATCTCAGTTATATCGCCAGCAAAACAGACTTCAGCAGAGCTCCTGTGCGTTTATCCCAGTGGCCTCTGCCCCCAGAGCACAGCTCACAGCAAACGCTGGGAACACACAGAGCCCTGTGCTTCGGACAGCTCTCCCGAAGCTCCACCCTGGCACTGCAGACGGGGCATCTGGAGCCCTGGGGAGGGACTGGTGGCTCCACACCTCCCAAGATGCACCATCTACTTCCTGCATGCAGAGCACCGTGTGTCCATGCAGCAGGAGCCCAAGTCACTGCGGCCGCAAGCTGCATCAGTGGCTGCAAAACAGCCTCACTGTCACTAGGGCTTAGGGCCTGGTCAGCTCTTTGCCTGATGAAAATCACTAGTGCACAGCCTGGCGAACTGGGCTGTGTGCTGACCCCAGGCTGTACCTCGCGGAGCTCTGAGCAGATGAGGTTGGAATATGTAGGAAGGACAGTAAAGCACATAGAGGGGATTCAGAGTGCCCTTATCAGGCAGCCTTTTGTCTGAAGAGACTGCCCAGAGTGTCCCAGTTGTGTCGTGTCAACCCCGTTCTGCTCGGTCTTTATTGTATGCCAACTCCCATTAAGCACCTGGGTCTTGTCAGTCCCGTGAGCAGCTCCTAAGAGGCAGATTGTTTAAGCTTTCTTCTCCTGGCCGATCACTTCCCAGGCACAAGATTTTGATAGCGCATTTTACTGGAGCTGCTGTGGCCTCCCTCGCATTGTGCCATTCCATAGGCCAGATGTCCGGTCTCCATGTTGTGCTCACTCCAAGTGACTTCTTGCAACAAGCTTTAACGCAGCCAGTTGAAAGAGGGACTAATGTAAGCTCACAGGTGTACCTGGACCCATTAAGATCACAGACTGGATTGGGCATTATTAGCCCGATGTGGTATTTTAACCTCTATAATAAAGGGCTCACTGAAAAAACACCCCCTCTCCCCCAACACAAAGAAGGCAAATGCACTAGAAATAGCTGGCTCTCATTACTGCGAGTCTCAGGACTGGGAGCTGAGGCCTGTCTTAGTTGCCAGGCTCACTTAGTATGGCTTTCTAATGAAAAACATTCTTTCCGTGTAGACAGTGATACCCAGATCTTTTATCCTACCTTGCTTTTTAAAAGAACACTTGAGGGTAATAATGATCCCCACATTGCATGATGCAAATCTTTCTCAATAAGCATTTTTGTCGGTCAATTTAAATCCCCCACTTCTTTAAGGAATGACCCGACATCTTTCCTCCCGCTCTCCGCTGCGCGGCGACGTTCATTGGATGTGATGTGCCGTGGAACATAAACAATTGCTGCTTGCAGGCTTTCCAGAAATATTCTGCCCTCTTGATCACTGAACTCTGATCTTTTATTCAATTTTCATTCTTCTGGAAAACTAAAGAGACGAAAAGAATGCTGATGATTCCAAACTGGAGAGGAACGCTGGCAATGATTGCAGTGCCAACTGTCTATTACAAATACTAACAAGAAGCGGGAGGCAAGGCAAAGGTGTTTCCAGAACCGAAGGCCAATTATTGGATTTTTCTGGCATGTAACATTCTGACACTGGGTAGCCCCTGCTCTTTAGCGAATAAGGTGAGTGAAATATTTCCTCAGAACTCCCTCCATTCCCTGACTAAGGCTTGATGGAAAAATCAGCCCAAGTATTGTTTATGTGCTGAACTGGGGGAACCTGCCTGTTCTCCGCCTCACCGTAATTAGCTGAGGGAAGTAATAGATGCAGCTTGGGTGTTCGCTTCCCCAAACAGCTGAGTGGGAGATGATGAAAAAACATGTTTTCTCAAATCCCCAGCACTTTCTGCTGCATGGCCTGGGTTTACACTAGCCTACGTCACACCACCCTGCTTAGCAACTCAGGCCCAGCACCTCTCGAGCGCTGCTTCTCTCTGGCCTGGAGGTGTCAACGCAGCTGAGATGCGAGTTTCAGACCCAGATCCCTTTTCTTGCTAGCTGTGTTTTGAATAACAAAATAAACCACCACAAACCTAGAGTTCATTTCTGTTAAAATAGCTTTTGAAACACACTCCATGTTGCATAGAAACAACAGGGGTTCTCCTCCTCTCCCAGCAATTGCTGCTGAAATTCAGTTCCCTCTTCCTCCCCAGGAGCTCCTGGAGCCTGAAGGGCACATGGATAGCTAGGTAGCTGAAATCTCAAGCTTGTGCTTCACTGCAAAAAAAACAACCCTACTGTGTTTAATCAGCATTTTCCTTGGTTGTACTGGAAATCTTTCAAAAATCCCAGCTTTGTTCTTGCTTATTTATGTTGAATTGCTTGTAGGGGGCTAATTCTCCAACAGATGCCTACACAGTTGCATGCTGACAGAGGGTAGGCTTTATGGGGGAGGACTACATTGCAGTCAGAGTAAAGTTGTGATTTGTTTCTTACTGTGGACAGAGAGATCAGGGAGCCAGTGTGAAGGAAAAGAACTGGCCCCAGCAATGCAGTAAATGAGGAGTGGAGAGAGGGGGATGGTTTTTGTGGTTGGCCATGGGATATCAAATAATTCATATCCGAGGCCCTGGTTTAAATCCAGCTCAGGTTGGAAGTGACCAAAAGGTGATGGCTGTGGGTATGACTCCATTTTCTAATGGGCAAGCGTCCACAGCCCCAAACCACGGTTACCACAGCTTGCAGGCTGGTGGCACCTTATTCACAGCAAATCATCGATTGGTAAGTTTAAACACTTTTTGTGCAGGGATGGCCTGCAAGCAGGACTCAGTTTTCACAGACGTATTCATTCTCGCACGTTCCGTGCTCGCCAGCCCACGTGAGCACCTGGCAGCCTGGGGAGGCTCATGCTGCAGACACCACAACTGTAGCTTCAAGTATGTGCTCTTCATGCTGGGTGACTGGCCACCCAAGTCCTGGGGTACAGTCCTGCTTCCTAAGTGGACTCCTCTTAACCCCGCAGTTTCCAGATAGCCACACGAATATGTCCAGCCTCCGTGTCTGCGCCTCCCTCCTTCCAAGCCAACAAAGGTGTGCCCCAGCGAGCGGCCATGGGCAGGAACATGCCGGGTCTGTTTGCACCAAAGTTTCTGAACAGCAACGGGTTGAGTTAGAAGGTGACATGAAAGTGAGCGTCTCTACAGGTCTGTGTCAGAACTTCCGACCACACCACTGGCCCCCGAGGTGCACCACCATTGCACTATACCCCGCCCTGGCAAACCAACGCACCGGAGAGCACCCTCCCCAACAAGCCCCCTCCAGTTACACACATGCTCTCTCCTCCTGGTTTTCAAATGCCCATGAAGAGATAAGCTTCGTTTGCAGCACATCCTCAGGCTGTTTTGGACCAAGGAGGGGAGCAAATTCCAAAGCTGCAGGACCTCCTGCAGAACACCTGGTACCAGCTGCCCCGTCTCATCCATAGCCGCAGAGCTGGAGCTCAGACACCTCTGCTGATCTCATCTCTGGGGTATGACGCAGCCAGAGGGAGGCTCTCCTGCGCAGGCAGGTGCCTACTTCACCCAGCTTTGCTTGTAGCAGGCTCCAGCGAGGCTGTAGTTTGTCAGTCTGTGGAACTCTCCGCCACAGGATGTTGTGAAGGCCAAGACTAGATAAATTCATGGAGGATAGGTCCATCAGTGGCTATTAGCCAGGATGATGTCCCTAGTTTCTGTTTGCCAGAAGCTGGGAATGGGTGACAGGGGATGGATCACTTGATGACTCCCTGTTCTGTTCACTCCCTCTGGGGCACCTGGCACTGGCCACTCTCGGCAGACAGGACACTGGGCTGACTGGACCTTTGGTCTGACCCAGTCTGGGCGTTCTGATGTTCTCATGTCACCCCCACTGTGAGTGCAACAGAAAGGCTGGCTGTTTGGTTAAGGCACTGGACTGGGACCCAGGAGATGGGGCTCAATCCCTGGCTGTGCCACAGACTCCCTGTGCTCCTTGGCGAGCCATTAGGCACCTGGAGAGGTGGATAGGAGCCTTTGTATCTTGCAAGGTCTGGGCCTACGCGCACCCCATGGCATCACTGACACTCCCAACACTGCCCTCAAACCCACCTCACACCTCAGTTCCCATCAGTCAGTGTGTGATGCCCTGGCGCTATCCCCAGCTGACAAGCCCTGGCTCAAGCCAAAGCCCTGAAGCCGGAGCCCTGGACAGGGGACTGGCAGCGGGGCCCCTTCCTGCCCGTGTGCTCTGAGCAGGCCTGAGAGCTGCAGGAAGGTCAGGGGCAGGACACTGGTGTTTGGAAGAGCAGCACAGCCAGGCAAGCAGGTCAAGATTTCAACACAATTTTGTTTGTCCTCCTTTCCCCCAGCATGAGGCTGGGGACTCGGGGGGTGGGGCAAACTGCCTAGGGGCTAGGTAGTGCAATGCCGACACACCTTGGGGGATTCAGGCCTTGGTCTCTCTGGGCCTCTGGTCCCCAACTGCAAAAGGGGAAGTCTGCATGTTTGAATGCCTTGGGATTAGCCACAGGAAATATGCTTTTTCCACCAGTCCCAGCCCCCAGTCTTGGCCTTACACACAGGTGTGGAATCGGTACGGGAGCTGGCAGCTGCGTTTGCCACTGCTCCAAGGCCACTGTGAAATTAGGCCTGACCACACCGTGTGTCGAGGACCTGGCACATAGACCCTGAGGTCAGTCTGCCTGCCAGATTTGTGCCTGGACCAGACCTTGGGACACGGTGCACCTGTCTCCACTGCACTGCCTGCCCCAGCCCTCGCAGAGGGCTCTCGGTGGGGACTGGGCAGACCTGGGTACCCCCAGGCATGAATGTGGGGGGACTTGGGTTTCACCACAGGAGGTGCTGACTCAGCCCCAGGTGAGGAATGCCCCCCAGATGTGATACTTGTTCTGAAAGCCTGACCTACCCAGTAGTTTACAGCAATGGGCCAACTGCACTGTAATAGCACCCCATGAAGACCCCCTGCCCAGGAGGAGGGAAGTGTGGAGCTTTGTGGGGCTCCCTACAACATACTTCCTTTGGGGGACCTGCAATGGGGTTTTGGCCAGCATTAACCACCCCCACACTGGAGAGTTTTCCAGCCAGCCTCCTCTCCATGTGTCCAGCCACTAATAGCACACGCAACAAGAACTGCACCATTTGCTTGAATTGCAGCTGACTGTATTTTGGCCAGGCTCATTTGAGTGACTTGTGAATGCTCTGCCCACAGAAAGTGAAGTCTGAGCTCACTTGCTTGAGCATTTGCATCAGAGAAGATATATTTTACCTGGGAGAAGCCACTGCTTGACAGCGGGGTAGGGAGGAGAGGTCCATGTTTGTAAAACCTCTCACCAGAGCCCTGGCACAGAAGAAATTAAAGAAACCAGTCGAGGATATGGCTACACCCTTCACAAATGGGACTAGGGAGGCAAATGCAACTAATCAATGGGAAAGAGGCAACAAAAGTGAAAGTAATCGCTGCTCCCAGCCAGTAAGCCTGAAGCCCTCGTGCAAGGCCTGGGAGAGCTGGAAAGCAAAAGGTTACTGTTTGTCTACAATTTCCTCATCCTGCTTCACTCCCTGGCCTGCTCCCTCTTCCCAAGAGATACAGAACCCAACTGGCCTTTTCAAGGCCTCGGGCTAATCAGGTGCATCCAGTCAGAGTGGCCTATGTGACGATTTACAACAACTACCCAACACAGTTCACCTTTCCAGTGCCCGGCCTTGCAAACTGACAGCAACGCGTTTACCGTCAGTCCAGAGCAAAAGGGGACTGGAGGAGAATGAGATCCGCTGAGCGGCTGTGGTGAGCACACACAGCTCCATAGCACGGCCTGTCACCATGCTACCGGAGTGTCCACACCTGAACCTGTGCTGTGGGCGGTACCGTGGGATGACATCCTTCCCGATCAGTGAGAGGCTCAGGTGTAACAAGACAGCCCTCTGTTAAAAGCCAGGCAAATAGCAGGGGCAGGAGCTGGGAGCAGTTGGCTGCATGGGCCATGGGACAGAGTCCCTGCAGTAACACCTGGCCGCCAGCCCAGCCCACCTGCTTGGCCGTTCCATGGGGCTGCTCAGAACACAGCCGCTGGCTCTGAGATACCAAGTGGACGAACACTTGGGGATTCTAGTACAGCATTAATCCAGCAGGGTGCAGGGGCGGTTGGTGGGTGGGAGTGAGAGTGAAATAGTTCTCAGGACGTGATCATGCTGCCTATGGCCCTTTTAAAACATTATAATAAATTGCACATCCCCAGCCACACGCCAGGTGCTGCAGCTTTAGTTTGAAAAATAGTCACAATATCAATTCAATATTTTGGTTGAAAATACTCATGGGAACTTAAAAAAATCTAAACAAAATTAGGAGCAATGCTGCCAGGTGCTGAGTACCCTCCACTCCGGCTAGAGTCAGTAGGAATTAGGCTCAGCACCTCGCAGGATCAGACCCTTTAATAGGAGCAGTGCAATGAAATGTCAGCTAAAATCCTGCTCTTCTGTTGGGTGCTTTACAAGAGAGACTTGGTGCAGAAGCTAAACTGGAAACATTTTTGCATATCATTCTTTCAGTTACTAATATTAAATATTAAAAGGGCATCTCCTACAATAGCGGAACAATGTAGATGTGAAAATGAAACTTAATAACGAATAATTTGCTCTCTAGGGGGAAAATGCCAACTGGAAGTATATTGTACTCGCAGTCATGTCATTACAGCTGTAGTAATTTTATAGTTCTTACCAACCTCTTATGAAAACAGCACTCCTTAAAAATAAATAAATAAATAAATAAATCTAAAAACTACTCCCAGGAAGAATTCCACATCCCTGCAAGAGAATAGCCCACAATCCTGTAATCTCACTGGTCTGAGCGCTGACAGAAAGGTATCAAAAATCCAAAATGGGAAATCAAATGTAAACGTGTCAACAGGAGCAGAAGGGAATAATGATCTGGGAGCAGCAGAAACAGAGCCAAGCTTCAGGAAATTGAATGTGGAGGTGTCAACAGCTGCTGAAAAGAAACAGCAATCTGGGAACAGCACCACAGAGCCAAGCTTGGGGAACTGGTAAGAACTGAACAAATTCTTATCTTTCACTTGCCCTTTTTTTTTTCTCTTCTTTTTTTTCACACTGCTTTGAGTCTTGTTGCAAATTCACAAAGGGAAGCCAGCCAAAGGGGCTCCAGCCAAAAGCAACAGACAGAAATGGGAAGAGTTCCTGTCTTACTGACTGAGAACTCCTTTTGTGGGACCCTCCGTTTGACTGAGGGACTTGAATTGTGCAGTGCAGATTTGCAGGTGTGGTTCATTCCGGTGATTGGCAGTTCTGTTACAATATTCCCAGCAGGCGTGTGCTTGGGAGTCCTGGAGATTTATTCCTTTTGCAGGTATATTAGCAGGGCAGGGAGTACTATTTACCATGCTAGAGAATTCCTGCAGGTAGCTGGCAGACTGAGCCTGCAGGGTGCTGAGGACGGACCCAGGATATACTCAGGCACTCAGGACGGTCAGTGGTTCAGTGACACGGGGGAAAAATTAACTTTCTCATGTTTTTTTTTAAAGCAGCCATCTCAGAACGTGTGTCCCCCCTCTCAAGCTAGCGCTACATCCCTGCCGGTGACAGGAAGCCACGGGCTCCTCCTGTCCCGCTGCCCTGTAAATTCCACCTGCCCTTGCAGATCACGGCAGGTGCTGTTCTAGATCCTGGGAGCTCTTTACAGTATTGCTGGGGTGCCAGGGACAGGTCTCGTCAGCTCGATAACATGTTGGCATTTACCAGCCTCAGCCACACACTTAGGACAGTTTACAGCTCTGTGACCCAGCTGAGGGCACTGCCATTTTAAATGTCCATGTGGTCCCACAATCCAGACCACAGCCCAGTGAGGAGGAAGACCAGGTGCAGTGTATACGGCCTTGCTAACGTCATGGTAGTAGCTGTAACACTTCCCTGCTGATCAGAGAGACGAGGGTACGAGTTTTTCAGAGCGGCCAAAGTTCTGAACACTCACCCTCCTGGACGGGCAGCTTAGGCAGCCACTCCTTTGCTCACCAAAGAGTGTGGCTGGCGGCCCAAAGTGGGCAGCCTGCTGAGGACCGAATGCACGTGAGCTGGTGCTGTTTGCATGGCAGGTGGGAGAGCGAAAGGCAGCCACGCAGGAGGCAAGGCCTGGGCTGAAAAGTTCAGTCTGGGGTCATCAGACCCAGCTCCTTGGGTCATGTCAAGGACGTGGTGTCGAACAATGACTTTCAGGTAGGGTATGGCACCCTCTCTGATCACCTGGTCTTTGGGGAAGCTGGTAGGGCCAAGTTCAGCAACCAGCATTAGCATGTCTTGACTATATTGGAATATGAGAACCCTGGGAGTTCGGCTCTGCTGTTGAATCCAAGACCCAGCATTACAGGGTGGTGCAAACAAATAATGATGGTTAGATGCACAGGCAGGTCCGAGAGTCAGTATCCCTGCTTGAGAAATGGTGAAACTGAGGTCCGGGGGGGGGAGGGAATTCACTGAGTGAGAGCATGGCACAGCTGGGCTCAGAGGTGCTGCTGTGTTGCTAAGGGAGAACCTCACTCACCCGCAGGTGTGTTGGACCCAGCAGGTGGTTGGGATTTCAGGGTAGGAGGCATTAGTGCTGGACATGGTTTAATTGTCACGCTCACAAGACCTAAAGAAACAATTCAGAAGCAGTGAGTGGGGGAGTGGTTGGGAAAAATGGGTGTGGAGGGGATTCCTTTTTTTCTAGACTTTGCACCCAGTTGTGTAGCTCCAGGGTCCGAGAGGAAACGACCGGGCTCAGGTGTGGGACAGAGAACCTCGCTCCTCTGCCCAGCTCTGCCCTGCTCCTCCTGCCAATCCCTCTGCTTTGCAGTGCAGGGCAAACATACCCCTGGGGAGGCATCTCTGTCACATGCTGGATGCCCTCCGAGGCCCTGCAGCAGGCCCGGCGTGAGCGGATTCCAGATGGGGTTGGTGGGCAGGGGGAGGCTCTCGGGCTGGGGCACTCAGAAATCCCTTTTCTGCCCTCAGCATCCAGGGGAATCCACTTGCTGGCTGTGGAGAACTACCACAAACAGCCACAACGCAGGCCAACCTTGCCCTTAGCGCCCTTCCAACAGGCGCCTGCCCAGGGAAGAAACCAGCGTGGCCCGCCTGGCAAGGAGGGAGGGGAACGGCAAGGGAGCGGTGAGCACGAGAACATGAGCAGATTGGTTATTTCATGCTGTTGCATGAGGTGGGGAATGGGGCCAGTTATCAAATGAGGCTGCTCCATTGAGGAGGGAGGGCAGGGTATCAAATAGAGATTTTACCAGTCCTGGGCCTGGTTCTTAAATGCCACGTTTGTAATGGAGTGCATTTAGCTTTCAGATGGAAAGTGCCCGCCCGCCTGCCCTACAAACAGCTCCTGTATTTGGCTGCAGCACTGTGGCACGGGCAGGGGGAGTGCAGGCAGCTGTCCCCATGATTCAACCCTAGACTGGAGGAACCGCATCTAGGGCAGCAGTTTGGTGCATCTGGGACTCCCGTGCAGCTGGGAAATGGGCTGAGATCACAGACGTCCCAGTGAGCCAGTCCTTGCAAGCGCTAGCCAGCGACCTGAGTTGAAACAGATAGGAGACTGTTGAAAAGAGATGGAGACTGAGGCAGTAAGTCCCAGATATTGAGGGGCTATTACAAATCTTTTCCTTAGTTTTACAGAGTTGCAAACTGGTTATAGACAGACAGACGCTCCTCCCACACCTCTACTGAGTCTTTCCCCATTTTAAGGAACTAGCTTGAACAGAACCATTTTAATATGAAGTTGTGGAACTTGGGGCTAGGTGTTTTTTTCCCTTCTGGTTTCTGGACAGGACCAGACTGGAAAGGGGGAAAGGCCATGAGAAGCTGTACTTGTGTTACTTCTCTATGGAGTGGGAAGCACCAGGAATCTCAGGGCAGAGCCCCCGCTTCTGTGACGAGATTCTCCCTCGTGCAAAGAGCCAGCACAAGGAGGATGCGCAGTGTCTCACTTACACCCCAGTGCGGGAGTATGGTCTAGTCGCCAGCACATGGCACAGACAGTGACAGCTGAGTTCAGTCCTTGCCCTTGCCAATGACTTGCTCAGTGACCTTGACCAAGTCACTTGCTCCCAACTCTGAACAATTTTGACCTTAATTTTGGGTGCCTGGCTGGGTTTCCTGGGGCCGTGTTTTCAGAGGTGCTGAGCACTCAGAAAACCAGCTGAGGCTGGCAGGAGCTTCAGCTGCTCAGATCCTCTTAAATCAGGTCCCAGCTTTCCCTCCTTGGATACCCCAAAATGGAGGCACCCAAAACTAGCCAAGACTGGAAAATTCAGGCCTTATGCTCTCTGCGCCTGCCTTATACCATGCGCGAGACAGAGACAGTCCCCTTCCTGGGGAGTCACAGGTTGCACCTGGGTTTGGAACCTGGTTAGGGACCCTCTGGAAAAGAACTATGGAAATAAGGTATTCTTCTTCTGCTACCTAAAAAATGGAGTCAAGGAACAAATTCCTGCCTCCAGCTATGCTGCTTACTGAGCAGAACAAGACTGGCACCTACAGGCCACGGCTGTCAACCACACAGGCTCATTCGCAGGCAATAAAGTGATGGGAAACGGGCTGGCTGTCAGAGCTCAACCCCTGGTTACTACTTAGGTGACATCGCAGAATGTAAGGGGATCCCAGAAGCCTGAAAGCAAGTCAGGAGTTGGAAGCATGAGAGCAGTGGCCATCTCTATTTTAAGTAGACAGTAGCGGAAGGATCCAATTTGAAAGTGATGCTTTTGCTCGAAAAAAATAGCATCAGCTGGTGACATTAGCCGAATTTCAGCCCTTTTAGAGCGAAACTTCTGGGCGTGACCTTCTGGCCCTCTCCACCCATGCAGGTGTGTATAGTTCACCAGGCAGGGTAATTCTAGGTTTCATGTTTAGTAGCAGCTTCTGGGCCTCTTCTCATTCAGCTTCCAGCGCACTCTATGGTTTGCCAGCCCTAAGACAGTGGGCAAACGCCCTGCCTCCAGGCAGAGCACATGAAATGAAGCATGAAAATGCTTAGATTATGCCACCTAATTTAAACTGATAAATCATGTTAATTAACATGGCATCAGCCAGAATCATCCCCGCCAGTCTCTGGCCGTGCGTAAGTGCATCCGCCTGGCGGAGCGCCGAGGTACGAATTGGGATTCAGGAGTGGGCACAGGAACTAAAGGAGGATTTTTGGCCTAACCCACTAGTTTCCCAAGAAGCAAATCAGGGGCATCTTCCTGGGGATGCAGCTGCGGGGAATTCTGAGGGGGCAGAGTGCAGATGTTTGTGGGAGCTGCAACCCTTTGCCATTATCTCTAACACGAGGCTCCTGCCAGCCCGAGTACCCAATTCTCTGGCCCATCCCAGCCAGCTGCTTGAAGCAGAGAAAAGGGAGTGAGGGAGGGGCCTGAGGTTGTGGGGTGTCTCAGAGGCCTAGCAGGAAGCCAGTTCTGCTGCCAGGAGTTCTGCCTTCTCTCACCGTACTGCACAGCTGCAGCCAAGGAGAAGGGTGGAAAAGGTCCGGGCAGCGCAGGGTCAGCCTTGGGGAGCACTGCACCAAGAGGCCAAAGCCCACCCCACTGAGGGCAGCACCCATGCCTTGTGGTCATTAAAGAACCAAGCACTGCGGTCAACGGAGGGTTTCCAGCAGCTCCAGCTAGCCCTTCAGTTGCACTTCAGCATCCTCCATAGACTTCACTGCAGGTTGCACAGAGGCAGGGGGGCTTCCAGCCTCTGACCACATTTACCAAACAGAAAGGAATGTAATATCTGGAATATACTAAAGAGGTGAGCACTGGCCAACCAACCCCCAGCCAGTCAGAGGCCAACCCATTATTAATAAGAGCACAGTAGTTTCTGGCTGGGTGATCTCGGACTCAAGCACAGATGTCTGTTCTCTAAGACGATCTGAATGCATTTATTTAATAATGGCACAGCAAGCAACAGACAGAATGATTACATGTGTGTCAGTCACTTGGCATAAATGAAATAAAATCACCATGAAGAAGCTTTGTCACAACAGGATCAATAGCTCTGGCTGTGAAATAAGTGTCTTTGCTTCATCTCTGCGTTTGTTTTGTATCAAGGCTACAGCTGGACCTTGATCCTACCACCCCATAATAGTGCCTTGCAGCCATTATTTCTTGGTTAACATGTCACAGGTGCTCGATGATCATGTCCACAGGGGAATATTAAAAAGTAAGGCTGTCGATTAATCGCAATTAACTCACGCGATTAACTCAAAAAAAGTAATCACGATTCATTGCACTGTTAAACAATAGAATACCAATTGACATGTGTTAAATATTTTTGGATGTTTGTCTACATTTTCAAATATATTGATTTCAATTACAACACAGAATACAAAGTGTACAGTGCTCATTTTATATTATTTCTATTACAAATATTTGCACGATAAAATGATAAAAGCAATAGTATTTTTCAAGTTTCAGAGTAACAGCCGTGTTAGTCTGTATTCGCAAAAAGAAAAGGAGTACTTGTGGCACCTTAGAGACTAACCAATTTATTTGAGCATAAGCTTTCGTGAGCTACAGCTCACTTCATCGGATGCATACTGTGGAAAATACAGAAGACCTTTTTATACACACAAACCATGAAAAAATGGGTGTTTACCACTACAAAAGGTTTTCTCTCCCCCCACCCCACTCTCCTGCTGGTAATAGCTTATCTAAAGTGATCACTCTCCTTACAATGTGTATGATAATCAAGTTGGGCCATTTCCAGCACAAATCCAGGGTTTAACAAGAATGTCGGGGGGGAGGGTAGGAAAAAACAAGGGGAAATAGGTTACCTTGCATAATGACTCAGCCACTCCCAGTCTCTATTCAAGCCTAAGTTAATTGTATCCAATTTGCAAATGAATTCCAATTCAACAGTCTCTCGCTGGAGTCTGGTTTTGAAGTTTTTCTGTTGTAATATCGCAACTTTCATGTCTGTAATCGCATGACCAGAGAGATTGAAGTGTTCTCCAACTGGTTTGTGAATGTTATAATTCTTGACATCTGATTTGTGTCCATTTATTCTTTTATGTAGAGACTGTCCAGTCCGGCCAATGTACATGGCAGAGGGGCATTGCTGGCACATGATGGCATATATCACATTGGTGGATGTGCAGGTGAATGAGCCTCTGATAGTGTGGCTGATGTGATTAGGCCCTGTGATGGTGTCCCCTGAATAGTTATGTGGGCACAGTTGGCAACGGGCTTTGTTGCAAGGATAGGATCCTAGGTTAGTGGTTCTGTTGTGTGGTGTGTGGTTGCTGGTGAGTATTTGCTTCGGGTTGGGGGGCTGTCTGTAAGCAAGGACTGGCCTGTCTCCCAAGATCTGTGAGACTGATGGGTCGTCCTTCAGGATAGGTTGTAGATCCTTAATAATGCGTTGGAGGGGTTTTAGTTGGGGGCTGAAGGTGACGGCTAGTGGCGCTCTGTTATTTTCTTTGTTAGGCCTGTCCTGTAGTAGGTGACTTCTGGGAATTTTTCAATATATAAGTATATAAGTACCGTAATGCAATCTCTTTATTGTGAAAGTGTAACTTACAAATGTAGGATTTTTTGTTACATAACTGCACTCAAAAACAATACCATGTAAAACTTTAGAGCCTACAAGTCCACTCAGTCCTCCTTCTTGTTCAGTCAATCGCTCAGACAAACAAGTTTGTTTACATTTACGGGAGCTAATGCTGCCCACTTCTTAATTAGTGTCACCTGAAAGTGAGAACGTGTTCTCATGGCACTGTTGTAGCCAGCGTCGCAAGATATTTATCTGCCAGATGCGCTAAGGATTCATACGTCCCTTGATGCTTCAACCACCATTCCAGAGGACATGCGTTCATGCGGATGACACTCGTTAAAAAAGTGTGTTAATTAAATTTGTGACTGACCTCCTTGGGGGAGAACTGTACATCTCCTGCACTGTTTTACCTGCATTCTGCCATAGATTTCATGTTCTAGCAGTCTCAGATGATGACCCAGCACATGTTGTTAATTTTAAGAACACTTTCACTGCAAATTTGACAAAATGCAAAGAAGGTATCAATGTGAGATTTCTAAAGATAGCTGCAGCATTCGACCCAAGATTTAAGAATCTGAAGTGCCTTCCAAAATCTGTGAGGGACGAGGTGTGGAGCATGCTTTCAGAAGTCTTAAAAGAGCAACAGTCTGATCAGAAACTATAGAACCCGAACCACCAAAAAAGAAAATCAGCCTTTTGATGGTGGCATCTGACTCATGATGAAAACGAAGATGTGTCAATCCACACTGCTTTGGATTGTTATCGAGCAGAACCCGTCATCAGCGTGGATGCATGTCCTCTGGAATGGTGGTTGATGCATCAAAGGACATATGAATCTTTAGCGCATCAGGCATGTAAATATTTTGCGATGTCGGCTACAACAGTGCCATGAGAACGCCTGTTCTCACTTTCAGGTGACACTGTAAACAAGAAGCAGGCAGCATTATCTCCTGCAAACGTAAACAAACTTGTTCGAGCGATTGGCTGAACAAGAAGTAGGACTGATTGGACTTGTAGGCACCAAAGTCTTACATTGTTTTATTTTTGAATGCAGGGGTTTTTTGTACATAATTCTACATTTGTAAGTTCAACTTTCATGATAAAGAGATTGCACTACAGTATTTGTAATGGGGGAATTGAAAAATACTATTTCTTTTGTTTTTTACGGTGCAAATATTTGTAATAAAAATAAATATAAAATGAGCAGTGTACACTCTGTATTTTGTGTTGTAATTGAAATCAATATATTTGAAAATGTAGAAAACATCCACAAATATTTAAATAAATGGTATTCTCTTATTGTTTAAGAGCGCGATTAATCGCGATTAATTTTTGTAATTGCTTGACAGCCCTATTAAAAAGCTATTATAGGACCAGCCAAGTAGCTGAGCGTTTTGTTTCTTGCATTAGCTGGCACCTCGGCACCGATGCCATGAACTCCCAGCACCTTCCAGAGTTCCATTGTAGCTCTGCCGGTCCGGGGCTGAGCCAGCGTCTTGGAAATACCGGTGATGGTGTGGCCCAGCTGGGAGCGCTCTCACCTCTCGAGCCTTAATTCCCGAAGTGGAGCTTGGCCTCATACCCAGAGCTGAGAGTGAGACGCTGAATCCAGTTCAGCCCTGGTGTCAGCGTACGACTTGGCAAGCTGTGAGGAGAGGGGCCAGTGTGCAGGGTTTATCAGGTGTTTAAACATGACTCAGACATCCCAGAGACTCAAAAGCAGCCCTTGTTAGCTCCCACCCCCCACACCAGTTGTCTTCACCTGCGTGTCCAACACTGAAGACAGGGCAGGTGTCATAGCCCACAACAAGCCCCTGCTTCCAGCAAGGGCCCTGTCTACACCGAGAGCCTCGGGGAGGAGGATAATTCTCTGATGGGGCAGAGAGCGAGGCGGGGAAGGGTTGGCTGTTCTCGCTCTCCAGCCAGAAGCAGCCATTCAGCCCTTGAGTACCTGCTGCCAGCCTCTTCTCTCATCCACCTCTCCTGCAAGGGCGCATGGACCGGCTGCTGGCACCAATCCCACCGAGGCAGATGCTGTTGTCCCTTCTGCCAGAAGCCCACAGGAAATGCAGCCTGGATAGCGCTAGTCTAGCTAATGGCCTGGCCACCATGCGTGCTCTTCGCTTCCTTCCTGCACGTCGCTAGGCCTGGAGAGCGAAACCAGCCTGGTTGGTTCCGTCCGTTTCACGGATTATAAGCGGTTAGCAGCATGCCCTTTGGTCTGGGTTCACAGCACTGCTGAGAGGAAGAGGGAGGGGTCACACATGCCTTGAGTAGGTAAGAACTCTACTCACTGCAATGGTGAGGGAGAACCCGAGAGAAGGAGTGACTTGTCCAAGTCACCGCCCAAGTCAGCAGCGGAGCTGGGTACGGAACCCAGGTGCCCTGGCCCACAATCCCCTTCAAAGCACTAATCTGGCCTGACTCTACGCTGGGCACCTGGGCCCTGAGGCAGGCTCTCATTAGCCTCAGGAATTCCTTACACTGCGCAAGTGCTCAGCAACCCAGTCACTGTGCAGCTGCTGTGCCGGGAACCGCAGAGCTGGGTTCCAACGGCAGGCCGAGTCTCCGAACAGCCCAGCCCTGCCCCTGGGGGCTTGAAGGAAGCGTGACCCAGAGCTGCAAGGCCCTGCTTTGTGACTTGCAAAAACAGAGCCCAGGCTGGACTCACGTGTCTCTGGAGAGGGGCTGAGCTGGGCCCGGGTTTGCCAGACTCTGTTCTTTGGTACCCTGCAGGGGGTGCCCTGTGAGAAGCCCCGCCACTCCACGTGACCTGTTCTAACCCAGCTAAATCCCACACCTGGCACTTCAGAACACGGGAGCGTGCAAACAACAGCACTGCGGGGTCCTAAGGCCGGCCTGGATCCAGCACTTTGGCCATGGTGAAATTCCTTGTTTTCCTTAAAGGAGTTTGGTGAAACACTGATTTCCAAGCTGCCTCCAAGGCCCCTTTCAGTAAACAACAAAACCCAGGACTTTCAAAGTCATCACTTCGCTATTGTCAGTCCCAGCACCTTCATCTGCCACTCGGAGCCTGCAGGACCCCCCACCACACGATCCCCGCATCGTTTATAGCACAACTGACATCCAGTGGCTGCTTTCAGTAATTACTGGAGTGCTGAAAAATCTCTCGCAGCAGGGCCGGGCCAGCCTCGGCCATCCACAAGCCCAGGTTTCTGAGACAGCCGGACAGAGCAGCCACCGTTTCCCGATCTCGAGCTCCCTCCTGCCCTTCTCAGCGGTGCCTCACTTTTAAACTAAGAGAGACCAGACTTGGTCCATGGCTGTTCCATCATCTACCACAGTGCCGTGTCATGGCAAGAAGGCCATGGGGAGAAGAAGTTTGGGGTCCCGTCTGTAGCCCCTCACAGGATTAATCCTTTGGATTTGAGCGTTGCTGTGGGGGCTGTGACAGGGGTCAGGACAGGATGAGCCCAAAAGAAGCTCCTTCCTGCCTGCCACGCTTCCGCAGGGTGTGATTCCGACGGGGCGCAGCGGAGCTCCATGGGACTGGGCTGCTCCTGCCCCTGCCGGCACAGCCGGGCCCCAGCTGGCAGCCTGTGGGGTGCAGCTTGAGCGAGCCGGGGACACTGGCTGCTCTGTTTTAGAGGAGCACAGAGTGAGCCTGGCAGTGCCCTGGGCCCACTAGCTGGTGGCTAGTCCCCAGTGATACCCCCGCCCCCGGGCTCGTGCCATCCGCAGAGCCGAAAGGAGTGTGCAGTGTTTGTATTCCAGCTCTTTCCCCCTCTGCATTCGGTACTTGTGTGCTGTCACTCTGAGCTGTGGCGGTCACATGGCATGGTCTCGGTGCCCTGCCTGGCTGGCTGCGCAAGGACGAAATGATGGCTGAACGGGTTATGTTCCCCCACCAGGGATGTGTCTATGCTGCAGCTGGGAGCCAGCCTCCTGGCCTGGCAGACAGACTTATGCTATGCTGCTGGAGCGGGCGTGCTAAGAATAGCCGTGGCCGTTAGGGCACAAGCTGTGGCTTGGGCTGGCCCCCTGAGCTCGGCCCCAGGGGGTGGGGAGGGCTCGAGCACCCAAGCTGCAACATCCACATGCTAGTTTTAGCGCATTTGCTTGAGCTGAGCTAGCGCGAGTCTGTCTGCTCAGCTGCAGTGCTGACATACCCAGAGAGGATAACAACCTCATACTGCAGCCAGCTCCTGGAGTTACTCCTCCTGCACCAGTGTTAGAGACCTGTGCTCTGGTGCTGGACCTCTGTCCCAGCTGATGACTCATCGGCGGTATCCTACAGGCGGTTCCAGTCTGAATGCTCATATATGGAAATTTAAAATTCAGTTTCCATTCATGCCCCCCCCCACACACACACCCCCGGTGCGAGCGGGGCCAAACAAAATCCTCCTGAGGACGACCGCCAGTATTTGCAGTGAGTGTTTTGCAATATTCGCCCAGCTCCAGCTGCCTGGCTGGCTCGAGCTCTGGCACGCAGCCAGCCCCCTCGGCACAGCGTGGTGCCGTGTTGCAGGAGCAACGGGCAGGATTGCACCCTGACACGGATGCTGTGGCGGTGACAACGTGGGGGAACCGTCTGCCGGGCAGTGCAGGCCACCGCTCACTTGAAGCACCGCCCAGTCTCACGGCGACGCGTGCTCTCGCGGCCCGCCGTGGTCTCTGTCTTCTGCTGAGGCATCTGCTGGGGCAGAAGCTGGGAGCAGGGCAGAGGGCCCTAGGAGTTGAGGTGTTTAAAGCCTTCCAGCTAACCCCATCAGCGCACGCTCGGGCCAACGCCCCAGCTCCAGCCTGGCAGGGGAGGGGAGGCCTGCTCTGGAATTCAGCCGGGACGGGACGGGAGTCCCACCGCGCAGGGCCGCGGCCCGCGGGCTGCCCTTAGCTGTGCAGTGCCTCCTGGGACTCGAGGGGAGCATGCCGGTCACAAAGGACTAGGGTGCAACACCGTGACCTCTCACCGCTGCCCCCGGGACTCGTGAGCCGGAATCGTGCCTGTCGGGAGAGCGCAGGAACACGGGCTCCCGTGTGGGCCTGGCCTCTTCGCAGGGCCCTGGAAGGCCAGGGTCATCCTAATGGGTGCTGACCTACCCCCACTGAATGCATGGAGAGCAAACCCAGGGTCAGGACTGCAGCCACACCTGGGCGTTTTGAGCCTCTCCTCAACAGCGGCAGGCCCTGGTCAGTGTCAAATGCTTCTGAAACCTCCACCTCTGGGCTTGGAGCTGCCGTCCTGCCCCATGCACTGGTCTCCTCCCCGCCGCCCCCGGGCGGGGGAAGCCGTTCGGTGCTGGTCACTGCAGCATCTTGCCCTGTCTCACTCGGGCCGGTGCCCCAAGAGATCTGCCCGCACCTTGCATCGCTGTTGATGCGACAAAGCCACTGTCAGCCCTATTCTGAGCCCTTACCCAGGCAGGACTGGTGGGAAGTGGGGCGGTGTCTGAGTCAGGGCTGACGAGGGGCTCCCGGACCAGGCCCCCCACAGGAGACAAGGTGGGGCTGGGCCGTGACTTTAGGAGCCCTGCCGAAGGGGCAGTGCACAGCTACGCTGCCCCATGAGCTGGCCAGGACTGGCTGTGCCTCAAACACACCAAGTCCCTGGCCCTCCTTGCTCCCGCGGGGCCGAATGCGGCATAGCCCTCGCTGCCTGGCACAGACAACTGCCCCCCCCCGCCCCGGCAGGGTTCCTGGGTTTGGGGGGAGTCCAGGCTCCGTTCACATCCTGCACCAGCCTGCACAGGGGAGGGGGAAAGCAGCCTAGGGGCTGATGCTGCCCCATGCTGTGATGCTTGCAGTAGACGGCAGGAGGCACCGTGCAGCTCTTCCCACCCGTGGGCCTGCGGGGAGGAGCCGCCTGTCCCTCTGGGAGCAGGTGTGTGGCTGGGACTGCTGGGAGGAGCCCAGCACGCACATGCTGCTTCCCGTTTCTCAGGAAAGCACCGACCTGAGCACTGGTTTGCCCCCCCCCCCGTGTCTCACGCCGCCGTGGCCTGGGCAGGGACAGTCACTGGGGACACGGACTGGCTGGGATGACTAACAGCCTGACCTTCTCTGTGCTCCGCAGAAACATGGAACAGTAGCACTGGGCAAATTCAAGGTGACAGCTCAGTAAACAGCCATCCGCTCTGCTTGCTCCCAACACCCTGGGGAGGGAGGAGCCCTGCTCCGTTTGCTGCCCTCTCCCCCTCCCCGGGGTCCTGCTACCTCTGTGAGGAGACCCTGCAGAGAGCTCTATGGACACGGTGCACAGACCTGCCCCTTTTGTGCCACGTTCCCATCACACCCCACCTCCCACCAATAGCTCCAGGAACCTCCCCCTCATCACAAACCCTGCTGCCGGGGGCCAAGAATGGACCCAGCTCTCACTCCCCTGAGAAGACTGGGGGCTTTGCCCTCTGTCGCTACTGGTAGCCACTTGTGCGGCTCAGCAATAGTAAGAGTGCCACACAGCAACTTGCCCGACAATTCCCCCCTCGTCTATTGTGCGGACGACACCGCTCGAGGGACAAGGCAAAGCCCTCACCACCCGGGCGACACTCCACACGGACCTCAAGAGAATGGCAGGACACTGGCAGGATTGGAAGCTGTACCCCAAGACCTCCAAAGCCTTTTATCTAAACAGAGCCACCAGGAACCACTGAGTGGTACTTTTTGCAGTCAACAGCCCCATCCAGTCCTGGGGGGTGACTTTGGACTGAGGTTTGACGTTTACAGCTCGGGTGGGAGAGACGTGCATAACAGTAAAAGCAAGGAGTTTTAGCCAAAAACTCAGCCAAAACTCTGCTGGGCACAACTGGGGGTGCAGAGGCAGACACCCTGCAAACAGCCTGCGGCATCAATTGCTGAATATTGCGCACGAGTCTGTGCGGGGGACACACCAAGGCTCTGGGCGTGCTGCTTAGTCCTGCAATAGGAATTCTAACTGGAGCATTAAAATCCGCACCCTTTCAATGGTTGCCCACAGACACAGAAATCCCCACCCGAGATCCAGAGAGACCCCAAGGACAAGCGAAGCATGGCCAATCTGAATTCACCAGGACCTCCAGAACCTTCCAAAGACACACCTGAAATCTCACAAGCCATTTTGGGATCCTCATTCAATCCTGAGGCACTCTGGGAAGAACTCTGAGGTAATGCTAATGCCCCAAACAAATACCTGGCAGCCCATCTCACAAAACAACTTCCACGTTTCAATCTACCCTGGAAACTGTGGTCCCCACTGAGCCATTTCAGAACGTTGCCTGGCTGGGATGACATCTCTTACATCTCTGGAAGATACGGGACAATGCACAGTATGGCTGTGGACACCGGTCACAAACTATGGACCACTGCGTACATCAGTGCCTGCTGCGACTGTTTGCTGGTGGCATCTCAGGCAGACTGAGAGCCACTTCCGAAGCTACCCATGGACTCACTAATCTGGACTTGGCTATTTGAACGTCGCTGAAACCACCTGCTCAATACGCAGCGGCAGTCGGAAAAGCCAACAATGGTAGGAACCATTAGCAAAGGGATAGATAATGAGACAGAAAACACTGTGGTGCCACTATATAAATCCTCGGTACGCCCACACCTTGAATGCTGCCTGCAGTTTTGGGCATCCCATCTCAGAAAAGGTACATCAGAATTGGAAAAGATACAGAGAAGGGCAACAACACTGATGAGGGGTATGGAACAGCTTCCATCGGAGGGAAATTAATAAGATTGGGACTTTTCAGCTGGAAAAGAGATGACTAAGGTGGGGACATGATTGGGGTCTATAAAATCATGACTGGTGTGGAGAAAGTCAATAAGGACGTGTTGATTACTCCTCTTAACACAAGAACTAGGGGTCACCCCATGAAATTAACAGGCAGCAGGTTTAAAACAAACACAAGGAAGTATTTCTTCACACAATGCACAGTCAACCTGTGGAACTCGTTGCCAGGGGACATTGTGAAGGTCAAGAGTATAACTAGGTACAAAAAAGAATTAGGTAAATTCATGGAGGAAAGCTATTGATAGACCTATTAGCTACAATGGTCAGGGATGCAATCTCATGCTCTGGGTGTCCCTAGCCTGTTTGCCAGAAGCTGGGAACGGGTGACAGGGGATGGATCACCTGATGATTCCCTGTTCTGCTCATTCCCTCTGGGGCACCTGGCACTGGCCACTCTCGGAAGACAGGACACTGAGCTAGATGGACCTTTGGTCTGACCCAGTATTGCTAATCACCTCTCTTGCCATATGAAGGAAGGCAACTTGTCCTGCGGTTATACCAAGGGACCCTGTCAGGGATCAGGGACCTGTTGCACTGGGTGTCGCACAGACTGAATAAAAGCTGGTCCCCCAACCCAAAGGCCTGAAGACAAGCAGTGAGTTTTTCAGACACTAAGGGGTGGAGGAGACCACGGATTAAGGTGACCAGTGCACACCACAGTGATTTCAGACTCAGCTGGATATGTCTGGGCTTCTTTAACCCTTTATCTTTATCTTCTTTATCCCGGTTTACAGTTCCCCTCCTGCTGGCTTCAGGGGCATTTCTCTGGGTTTCAATATTGGACACAGAAATAGCACCATCAAACCAGCAGTTTCCCATGTCTCCGCATTTGGAGTGTTCAGGTTTGATGTGTGCTAGACACACGGGCTCCAGACAACTCATGGCTTAAAGCCTCAGCATGCAACTTGGGATACACACAGCTGTGGACATCAACACAGTGCTGCAGCACTCCTGCAGCCAGGTGAAAGTCACACACCAGCCTACGTGGGGGAAACAGACCAAGTCCTGGCTGGCCCCAGGATCAGGGGAGGCCAAAGGCAGCTTAAAGGTGCCTTTGCTTTCCCTGCCTTGTGCCAGTCAGAGCTGGGCTGAATCGGAGATTCTGGCCCTATTGGCCTGACAGCTCTTTGGGGCAGGTACTGGGGTGTTTTGTTACTTGTGTGTGCAGGGCTCTGATCCCTGTCCGGGTCTCCAGGCACGGTTGTGACAGACACACAACAGTGATTGGCCTGAACTCATTGCCCTGTGACGTTATGTAAAGTGTGATTCTCTGGTTCTGGAGGGGAGAAGCTAAAGCATTAAACTCACCTTTGTGCATGGCCCTGGCCAGTGTTCATTACATGCCTCCTCCCCCGGCACCATCCCCCCAAGCCTGACCCACTGCACATGTCCGTCCGTAACAGCCCCAGCTACAGCGCCTGGCTCTTCCACTCAGCCGTTCAGCCCGAGGGTGCCCTGATTCTGTCCGCCACATCAGCCAAGGCTGCCGCTGTACCAGCCCCACCTCCTTCCAGGGGCAGTGCTGGAACAGGACCCTTCTCCCTGTTCCACAGCTGAGTTTGGGGGATTATCTCCATGGCCAGGGAAGCAACATCATCAGATATTGTGGCGGAGGCTCAGAAGCTGCTACAGAGACTTTGAAACCAGCATTTACATCCCCCCGAGCTGCTCAACTACAGAATGGTCAGAACCAACACGAGGCCCACGGCTGTTCTCTTTGCAATTATACGCGGGGAGCTCACAAATATAAAAGGGAGGCTCCAGCCAGGCAGCGGCTAATCACGCAAGCCATGTTGGCGCCATTGTTCAGCTGAGCCCGGCATTGCTTTCCCACAGCTTAGATTGTGCCTTTCTTTCAGTGAGCACAGAACTAGAGCCCAGTGGCCGGACCCAGCGGCGAGGCCTGTGAGCAGATAGCTCGGCGAGCAGCTGTCTTTGCAGCCCTGCACTCAGACACTGGTAAATAGCAAGGCAGAGAACGCAGCGTGTACTCGCTGGTAACTATGAAAAGGGACCGCTAACCCTCAGCAAACCCACAGCCCTGCTCCTCTGACTGCAAGGATCTGCGACAGGGAAGCAGCCCCATTCCCCGCTTTGCCTCAGGGCTGGAGAGACGGAATTGCTTTATTAAACTCCTGGGGCAGGACAGGCTGTAAACACTTGTCAGCAGTTTAATAAGCTCTGTGTAGGGGATGCTACAGCCACCAGTTACACAGCCAGAGTGCACGGACTCTGCTCCAGCGATGGAGTCGGGCGGCACGTCGGACAGTGATGTACCGGGCAGCAATGCAGTTCTCTTGGTTAACAAAGCTGCTACACACACGGCCATCCACCGCAGCGCCAGGGCCAGGCCAGGGCAGGCAGGCGGCCGGAACGTGCGCTGAGGGCACAGGGGGCTGGAGGAGGCTCAGTGGGTTCAAGCCTGTCCCTGGAGGGAGCTGGCGGCCACAGGCAGCAGGAATGGCTTTGAGGCTGCGCCGCGCCAGGTGCTGTAGGCTGGGCTGGAAGAGGCCAGGCCAGACTCATCCCTGGCGCTGCGGGGAGAAGTGCTCATCTTTGGGCTAGGAAACAAATGCATGGTTGGTTCTGCATGGCAGGGGCTGTGCTAAACCCTAGCAGCCATTGAGGCTGTCCCCTGCCCCGAGCGAGGAGCTGCTAAGGTGGCCTTATCCCCAGCCTGCTTCGTCCCAAGCCTGCTCTGCTGCTGGAGACACGGGCCCGCTGCACTGCCATGTACGCTGCTGGGGCCGTGCTGAGAGCAGGGAAATCGCTAGCCCCGGTGCTGGCTGCATCGCCCTGACCCGGCCCCGCCCGCCACACAGAGGGCTCAGCTGCGACTTGGCAGCCAGCCCATCACCTTGGGGTGAGGGTGTCTTGCTGGGCAGCAGGCACATCCCGGTACCGCCCCGTGCAGGGCACTGCCAGCTGCCTGGCCTGCCAGCTGCGGGAAGCCAGCTCCCGTTTTACACTGGGCAGAGGGACGGGACTCGAACAGGAGTGACTGGCACGGAAACAATTCTGCTCTCCTTGCTGAGCGCTGCCTTCCCTGCTGGGCTGGTTGAAGGGCAGCTTGGAGCATGGAAAGGGGAAGAGAGGAGCTCCATCGCGCTAGGCACAAGGCTGCGTGGAAGCGGGAACCCACTCTGTAGGTGTGAACTGCCGCACATGGCACCAGCCCCAGGTGTTCCAGTCTGATCACATGGATCCCTATGGCCTAGCACTAGCTAGAATGGTTGGACTGCAGGAGACCCCCCTGAAATGCCCGTCCGTGTCCCGCATTCCGGCTCGGTGGCCAGGGACCCTGGCTAAACGTTGGCAAGTGTTCTCGGGAAAGGATTGTCAGAGCTCTATTTGCATCATGGCAACAGCCTGTGCCAGGCCGTAGCCACTTGCACATGAGCTCTCAGGAAACACCAAAGAGGCCCAGTGAGCCCAGGGCCGCAATTCCATCGTTTACATGTGCGCACACAGAGTTATGAGCCGGGCAGCTGTTTCAGACCAATTTGAATTTGGCATGTACCACCCTTGTTTCCCAGTGCAAACAGCTACACCGGAGGCGTGCAGATGACAGAAAGCGTTAGGGTACAGGTCTGAATACAGCAGCAAACAGAACTAAGTTGGTGTTTCAAATACACGTTCAACTGGCTGGTAAGTAGAAGAGTGGGTGCTTCCTTCTCTCTTTCCAATACCCATTGCTACATCCACTAAAGGAGGAGAAATTCATTAGAATTCAGAAAGAGCTCGGTCTCCTTTCCTTCCTCTGTGCTTTACAGACGTTTCAAGTGAAGTGTTTTGTACTTTCGAGCAAAGTCAGATGCTGAACTTGGCTCTTGGCCAAGAGTCAGGGCACAAACTTTATATAAAATCAAGGTGAAAGGAGGGAGGGATGTAGTGTCTTCTTAAACGTCATTCCAAACTAACTCAGGAAGCTGGATTTGCTGGTTACGGTTCAAGCTGAGGATGGACCTAGGAACTAAGTTCTCCATAGTTTGTGCTCTAGGGTCAATAGTTTCATTTCACTTCTGCCTGTGTCTGGCATACATTTATTAAAACCAGTGAGTGGAAGCAGTTCAGAGCTAGGTTTTGAAAAAGCAGTGAGGTTATAAAGCCATTGCGGCTATGGAGTCGGCAGGATGTGCTCCGGTTGCTGAGCTGTACGCTCACTCTAATGGACATCAGGAGCCTGGGGCAAGCTCCAGATTGAAAAGGGCTTAATAAAACATTGGGCCTTTTAACAGATAACATTCCTGAGCTCGTTAAACTGGCAGCAAAGATCATGCAGCTGGGAGACGGAGGACAACTGCGTGAGAAGAAAGGTGGCTCTCACTCACTGGGGCGTTACTTTACCATGGCGAGTTTTACTGCTCCTAGGGGCTGTGCTCACTTTAGCCCAGACACCCCCACAAACGAGTATAAGAATAAAGAGCTGTGGTGGTAGGTTCTGCAGCTGGCTTGCAAAATACGGCCACCTGGAGCGGGCTGCAGTTGCTGTTGCTCTGTCTGTTGGGCTTTCTCTGCGCATGGAGCAGTAAGCGCTAAGTGCAAAGACCCAGCTCCTGTAGATAAGCTGTCTAGGCCCGATGCTGAGCGTTCAGGTCAGGCTAGTTTAGTAAGGGTCAGGAAGCTCAGCATCTTGTGAGGAAAGAACTGAACCAAAGTTCATCAAGTCTTGTTAAAAAAAAACCTGTTCCAACCCTCTAAAAGATAGCTCTGCCTAGCAAAGTCTGTGTGCTTGTGAAAGTCCCGGGACCCATGCAACGACACGCAGGCAGAGAAACGGTGGGATAGACACACAGGCACTAGGGCCAGAGGAAGGCCAGCAGAATGAAGACCACTACACACTACACAAAGAAACAGGCAGTCTAGAAAAGCCGTTTAGGGAGGTCATTCCACTCACAAAAATATGGATCCAAATAGTTATTCTATTGACTCCACATTTATTTGCAATTTTTCCTTCTCTATGTTTTTACTTTAGACTTACATAAAAACCATGTAACTAACCAAACCTGGGCCATGCTACACTAGTTGTTGAGAGGAAATGGATGCAAACCCCAAACTGCTCTTTACCATTATGCTTAAATACCATTATCTGCTGTAAATCTTGTGACTTTATTCCAAGCTTGAATCGCAGGCTCAGTAAAGTATGTGACATGAGTTTCAGCAGCAGCCTAGATGGTGAACTCTCTGGCCAGGAGCTGCCTCTGTGCTATTTGTCTGTGCAGTGCCTTGGACAAAGGGACCTCCGATCCCTGCTGAGGCCCTTCAGTGCTACCACCCTACAAGTAACCTATTGCTGACTATGGTTAGAGGCATGCAATGGGAGCTGTTGACGGGCCCCTATACCCTGGGTCAGGGCCTAAAATCCCAGATTAAAGAGGGGAGATTTTTGGGGCATTTGAGTCAACTGGCTATTTTTTCTTGACCAATCTCTACCTCTGAACCAGCGAGGGCTGCCTTTTGGGATGTCACCCCCCGGGGGGGAGGGATAGCTCAGTGGTTTGAGCATTGGCCTGCTAAACCCAGGGTTGTGAGTTCAATCCTTGAGGGGGCCATTTAGGGATTTGGGGCAAAAATTGGGGATTGGTCCTGCTTTGAGCAGGGGGTTGGACTAGATGACCTCCTGAGGTCCCTTCCAATCCTGATATTCTATGATTCTATGATTCTATGACTGTGTGGCATCAGAGAGTCAGACAAGCCCCAGTCATTCTGAACAGCAGTGCACCTCAGATATGGTCCCCTCATCATGGCCAACAGAGAAGCCTGGGCAAACCCAGAATCACCCCAGGTGTTAGGCCCTGGCTCTCCTAGAGCTACCCCATGTTCTTTATCATTGCAGGGATTCGTGAGCCGAGCGTGTAGTGGGAACAGCCACAAAATTCCAGCTGGAAAATGGATCTCAATGAGGCTGACACACAGAGAACCCCTCTGTGTGTTCGCTGTCTGTGACCACTCAAGTGCTCAGGCTTTCCTAGCATAAAGAATTGTTGCTCAAACATTTGCTGAAGGTGAATTGTGTGTGATTCAAATATCTAAAATCCAGGATCTGCATCATGCACAGACTCCCAAATAGTTTTGAATGAATAAATTCCACATTTTTGCAGTTTGCTCATGGGGATTTTACAAACCCCAAACCAGACTAAATTCAGTGACTTGGACTATAAACGGGATGGAATTCTCCTCTTTACATTGAGCTGTGGCTGAATCAACCCTCGTTTATTGGCTTTTGAACCCTTGCTGAGAGAAGTCTGACTCTGGACTGGACCCAAGCTAAAACAATCCAGAACTCATGAGGAGGGCTGGCCATTTTTGCTGGATGTGACTAGTTTTGTGCCAGCTGTCCCAACCACATGCTGTTACCATTCTTCGGACACCCTTTGGAAGTCACTGGAGTTACTCTGCATTCCCACACTGGTGTCACTGTCAGCAGAGTTACGCACTCCGAGCAGAATTTCTTTCAGACCCTTGCTGGAATGAGTTCTGCAGCAGTAACTCCTCATTGCACAGCCGGTACGACAGTCTAAAAAGCAAGGATCTGTGCGCATCTGAGCTCAGGACTCAAAACGCAGCCTCCAGCCCTCAGGCAGTAAGTGGACTTGTGGCGATTCCTACAGGCTCCGAATGCAGAAGTCATTGGCTGGATTACAGGGTTCCATAAACACGTCTCAGCTGATTAAACCAGAAACAACACTGAAAAAGTAACAAACATATCCCAGTCCCGCACAGGCCCCATCCAGAGCTGTGAAAGCAGCTGCAACTCCACTGAAGGTAAGGGGGTGCACTCACTCCTACCCATGTCCTAGGGCAAAACAAGATGGAAAGTGATCACACAGAGTGCGACAGGGGGTCACAAGGTTTTATGATCTCCCCCTCGGTGAAAGCAAAGGTAGGCCACAGCGAGGTTTCAGCCAGAGCGCTCCCTGCCAAAGGTGTGATGTCCAGCCTGGCATCCTTTGGCTCCGGTGCAGCCTTTGCTGGTAAGTGTTTCGTCACAGGCGGGCCGGGCACGTCTCGTAACTCCCCTCCCTGGCTCTGGGGACCACGGTGTGGGTTAAAAACACCCCACACAAGAGCCACAACCGAAGCAGCACTGCTTCCCCTACCCCAGCCAAGAGAGTCCCTGTCCTGGGGTCGGACTGGGGCAGGCGCAGTCACCTAGGAGGAAAACGGAAGCAGAGGGAAGTCGCTATACATGTTGGGCCAGGCCAGCCCTGGAGTGACAATGAGATCCCGCCCTGGAGATCATAGGAGTTCTGCATCTGACGTCGAGGCTGTGGTTGGCCCACTGGGTATTTCTGGCATATGCGCGTAGTTGTTTGGGCCTAGCCATGGAGCTGTAGAGTAGCATAAAGGGAGGAATACGTAATCATGGCGACTCTACCCATCGAGGTTGCACTCACTAAAGGATCGCCTGGGTAGCTACTCCTGGCCAGGCAGCCAGGAGGGACAAGCTGGACTCAGACATGCCCAGGCAGAGAGGCCCCCCACATGCTGACTCTAGGAGAGGGTCCCAGCATCGGTGAAACATCCAGCTCCTCAGAAACCAGGAACGTTCAGCTCTCCCTGGAACAGCCAGAGACCACCAAAGTTCCAGAGTCATTAAGGTCCTAGCCCAGCCTGAGCCGCTGGTCAGGTCTCCAAGCCTCGCTTCTGCCCTGGTTTGCCTCTTTCCTCTGTGGCTTGCTCTGCAGGGAGCTCTCACAGAGCCAGGCCCATGTCATAGAGAGGTGCCCCTTCCCTGGGCAGAGGCTCCCCCCCTGCACAGCACCAGTCCTGCTACTCCGGAGATGGGGCTGGGTTTATTGCTAAGTCTGGAGATCTTTGAATGAGCAGAATTTAGCCCTGGGGCTGTTCAGCAAAGACTGGCATGATGATTTTGGCCCTACGCGTGCTCTGGAGAAATTGTTCTAGTTCCTCTGGCCAATGACAACGGCACTAAAAAAAGTCTAAGCTGGTCTTAACACAACAGCACGTAACTCCCTCGTCATTGGCACCACCGGAACACGCCTGCACCCATCCCCCAGGCCGCCGAGCAAGCACGTATCTGAGTTAGGGAGTGGCAGCCTGGATTCCTAGCCTTGGGTTTGTAGCTAGATCAGTGGTTCTCAAATTTGTTATGCTGGTGACCTAATTTGGACTTAAAAAAAAAAAAATTGGGAGCCTCTACTAGAAAAACATCACACCCCTCCCGCCTTCAGCCCCCCGCGGGACTCCCGGCTGCGGCTTCCTGCCCTGATGACCCCGCAAACCGGAGTCGCAACCCATTTCAGGTTCACGGCCCACTGAAGAAAGTCAAACCAGTCGTGATGTGATTTTCTCTGCTGTTCCGTTGCTACCGGTCAGTCGGAATCAGGACACATGTAACTGTGGCCATTTCAGATGCACTGTTGCAGTGGAATCTACAGATAGGAGAATATTTGCTACAGTGGGAATACAAATGTCCTCATTTGTTCTCCCTAAAAGCTAAGCTCAGGAGCCTAGATGTAGGCACTTACCTCCAGGGTGGAGAGGCTACATAAACAGCATGATTTTCAGAGATCTCAAAAAGTAAGCCACTGATTAGGTGCCTGAATATGGATTTAGGAGTCAAACTTAAGCTTCCAAACTTGACATTTTTGGCCTGTTTCACTGAGGTAACAAAAGGTTAAGATTTGAGGGGGGGCAGGGGATCCCTGCACTTCTAATCTCACACTCTCTACTGAAAAATTGAGATTTATTTAACAACAAAAGTTAGAGGTGGGCAAGCCTCCAAAGGTCAGTACCATGTTCACTGCAGATGCTTCTCAGAAACTTTGCTGACCTGTCTTCAGCCTGAAAACCTGGGCTAGCAGCTTGATAATGGCAGGATTTTCCTGGTACATTGGTGCTCCTGAGTCCAGTCCTGGCCAGGTACCAAGAGGCAAGACTAGAGGCGGGCGGGTACCTGAACTCCTGATACGAGCACCCCTGAACTGTGGGAAAGTTAAGATCCAGAGCTACATTTTGTTGCTTAACCCCAGATCCAAAACAGCCTCCAGAAAAATCTTATTCCAGAGCAAGAGTTAGTCAGTCAGAGACGTGTAATTGCATGGGACACGTTCTGCAATAGTGTTCACACCGCACTATGCAAGAGGCATCAAACCACTCCCTGGGCAGGACGCACAAAGCCCTGGAATGTCGTACACCTGCATTCTACCCCGGCCTCCTCGGACGGCAGCGCCAAGAAAAAGGGTGAACCTTTCATTCCATTCCACAGGCCTGGCAAGGCTGGGCGCAAATACAGCCCTCACAGCTCAGGTCTCTGGGGACGGAACTTGGCTCTTCACCACCCCAGGGCTCCTGGAGACTTGGGATATTTCACTTATTCTTGGATTTTAGGGATCTGTGGTTCTGACCCCCCCCCACACCCTGTCGAGCCAGCCGTGAGCTATGGATTCCAGGACTGCTGGGGAGGGTACACAGCTACCCACCCGCTGAAACCGGAGCTGGAAACAGACTGCGCTCAGCTAGGGCCAGATGTTGCCACGCTCCCCCGCCAAGAAGACCCCTCCTCCAGGACTAGGCTCTGGGCGCCAAGAGGCCAGCTCATGGGGTAAAACACTATTCACAGCATGTCCTTCCTGGGCCAGAGTCTCCTCCACACTTGTGCCGCAGCAGCCCGCGCACTTGCAGCCTACAGGGGAGAACAGGATCCGTCCTACTCCTGCTGCAGTAGAAAAGCCTCCTCTTTGTAAGTCTGTGCCTTCGATTTGCCAGCAGGCCGGCCTTGGTTCCATCCCTGCGCGTGTAGCAGCTTTTGCACCCTCGTGCCAACCCTCTGAAGAATGTGTTAGCAAAGTAACATGAGACCTCCCAGGTGCCGTGACGAAATCTTCGGGCAAGAATCTCCTCTTGCCCCAGTACAGAGCACTCGTAGTTTTGGAGGATTGGGCCAAAAGAAATCTGATGAGGTTCAATAAGGATAAGTGCAGGGTCCTGCACTTAGGACGGAAGAACCCAATGCACAGCTACAGACTAGGGACCGAATGGCTAGGCAGCAGTTCTGCGGAAAAGGACCTAGGGGTGACAGTGGACGAGAAGCTGGATAGGAGCCAGCAGTGTGCCCTTGTTGCCAAGAAGGCCAATGGCATTTTGGGATGTATAAGTAGGGGCATAGCGAGCAGATCGAGGGATGTGATCGTCCCCCTCTATTTGACATTGGTGAGGCCTCATCTGGAGTACTGTGTCCAGTTTTGGGCCCCACACTACAAGAAGGATGTGGATAAATTGGAGAGAGTCCAGTGAAGGGCAACAAAAATGATTAGGGGTCTGGAACACATGAGTTATGAGGAGAGGCTGAGGGAACTGGGATTGTTTAGTCTGCGGAAGAGAAGAATGAGGGGGGATTTGATAGCTGCTTTCAACTACCTGAGAGGTGGTTCCAGAGAGGATGGTTCTAGACTATTCTCAGTGGTGGAAGAGGACAGGACAAGGAGTAACGGTCTCAAGCTGCAGTGGGAGAGGTTTAGGTTGGATATTAGGAAAAACTTTTTCATGAGGAGGGTGGTGAAACACTGGAATGCGTTGCCTAGGGAGGTGGTGGAATCTCCTTCCTTAGAAGTTTTTAAGGTCAGGCTTGACAAAGCCCTGGCTGGGATGATTTAATTGGGTATGGGTCCTGCTTTTGAGCAGGGGGTTGGACTAGCTGACCTCCTGAGGTCCCTTCCAACCCTGATATTCTATGATAGTTTGTGTTCTGCTTTCTCTCCACGTGCGGGTCTCCCATTCAGATCCTTGGTACTGGCCTTAGATACAGAGACCTGGCCTCAGACTGTCCTTCAGAGCCCAGCTCCCTCGCCCACCCTTTCTGGGCCATCTCCTCCCCGTCCCTTCTGAGGAGATGCCAGTTCGGCGCAGTTTGACGCGCAGCTGTGACGAGGTAAGTGACTATCCTCTGGTGAGCGTGGGGGCCAACAACACCCCCACTCCTAGGCCTGCAGCGTTCTCCCTGCACAAGCTTGGCCGGTCTGGGCTCGACCGGGGACCAGGCAGGTGGCAGTACATAGGAAGGGACACTGCGCTGCATCCTTCTCCAGCACATGGTGGGATGTCTCTGCTGGCCTCGGAGCAGCAGATCACACAAATGCCTGCTCCTGGGAGTCACTGAATGCCACCCACACCCCTGGGTGCTGGGGAGACCAGTTTCCCTGTAACTTAACTGGCCCGTGGCTTTGTATGGATGCGGAGGACATGGGGCCATGGTTTAGCCCCCACTCCTCGGTACACTAACTGCTTCCTCTCGGGCAGCCGAGCACAGTAGGGTTTCATGGTTAGCAAAAGCATGGAGTTTCACTCTAATGACTGGCAAGCTGCAAACAGCCACATCCCATGCCCACAAGTGGGATACTAGTCACTATTCAGGTGCCACGGACATGGCTGGGAGTGGAGATGTGCAGGGAATACGGGAGCAGGTCTGCCCAGCTGCGGTACCGTGTGGTTCCACGGTTCCACGATTATCACAAACCAATAAAAACAGCAACAAAGCCAGGTTCCCTGGGTACAACCAAAATCACTGGTAAAGTCCTGCTTTCCACAGGCCTCCCGTGGGCCTCTTGGGAAGGCACAGGTAACGAACACGGACACCAGACTAGACAGAGCTACTCGCTGGCTTTCTGGAATGTTAGGACAACCCCAGCGGGTTCAAATTTGCCAATTTACACTCATTAATCATTAGCCTCAGCGGCCAAAACTCCACCCACGGGCTAATCCCCTTTAACACAGGACATACCATTGCACACAGCCATTCAGATGTAGTCTTTAAGTAGACTAGGAATGAGGAACCATGAAGGTCCAATCCCCACAATGCAAGGGAGGAGTCTCGAGGTTATGAAATTTATGAATGGGCTGTGTCTGTTAGTTTGCAGAGAGAGCTGGTCAGGCACACATGGTGTGTTTGCTGCTGGGACCAGATCATACACCTCCGCTTTTCCTTTTTTGGTACGAACACAGCAGGACACCTCATAAGAGCCAAAGAACTTGAAACTTTTCCTTCAAGCTCTCCCTGAAGACCAGAGCGTAGCCTTTCTAGTGGCGGCAGGTTCATCTGGGGGCTTGCCAGCACACAAGTTCAACCTCGTGCGTTTGAAAGGCAATCCAGATGTGGGCTGGAGAGAAGAGACGACTGGTGATGTCTTACACTTTATTTCAATCGTTATCTGTTTAGCTCTTTTTATACTCTGAATTTTTAGAAAAAGTCTCCTGTAGCCATTCTCATGTCCTTATCACTTTTCCAGCCCAGCTTTTTCATTGTATCTGTTGGACGGAGAACTGATAAGGGTATGTGACTGACATGAACGACCTGACGAACACCTGAATCATTCAGAACTTTCTGAATTCTCTGATGTGCGGGTGTCAGCTTGAGGAGAGAGGGAGCGACGCCGTAGCTACGCTGTGACTTTACAAGTGTTCGCTTTTGTAGCTGCATCTTCGTAAATTATGGGTTTTTGTCTCTGATTTAGTAAAACTACTTACAATACAACCACAAAGGTTAAACATAGGATTTTGCTCTTTCGGTGACATGTTATGTAATCACATGCTTTTTATCTTTCAGCATCCACAACAGCTCTCCTGCCAAGATTTGCAGTTTTTTAAAAATAGAGAATAATGTTTATAAAAAGGGTTTAATTATATTTTAGATGTTACAGTTTGCCTGTGTTTCAAAGAACTTAGTTCCATCATTAAAGTCCTTTGGGACTGGTTATTGAGTAAAAGTATAAAAGTGAAGAGAATAATTAATTACTGTGCAAGTATAAATTCATGTCTTCTTCTAGTCCTCTGGAACTGTAAACATTAAACATTTTCAGACAAGTACTTACTTTAAATTTTAAGATGAATAGTTGCAATATGGTATTTAATACTGTTGATGAAAGAAACAATGGTTATGGAACAGCAAATATCCCCAAAGTTATAAAAATAAAAGTAGTCTGTTATGAAAATAAATCAAAAATGTTAGTTAACTATAAATTATATTTCTATGAATGTGTCTGTAGCTAGATACGTAGGTGTACACATAGGTGTATGCACACACTCTAAGCGTGACTACAACTAGTGACTGAGATCTCCTAAATGCATTACTTAATTGACTAACAGAAGCAAAGGGTTAATTCCGTGGAAGACTTTGGCATTTTTCTGATGTGAGAAACGCGAAGTATTGTTACTTTCTCTACTATCTGCATGCGTAGCTGCGGGGAAGAGGAATCTAACCCAACGTACAGCCCTTTCTTATGTACATGATCCTTAACTTTTTTACTTCACTTGTGCAAGCCCCGAACCATCCCAGCCCACGTGAGCTGCAGCGTCTGACAAAGATCCAAACCGGGGGGAGGGACAACACTATTATTCATACAGGAAACCTGAAACGCTGCTAGATGCAGCCCTTCTCTGGGACCAGCTCCCATGACCTCTGTGCAGTGGAGCCTTGATTTCTACAGTCAATCATTTTTAACAAATAAAAAGAAGGGAAGGACCGCAGCACTGTGCTGACTGTAGGGAACTTGGGAGAGCTGAGGGGGCTGCCTGTCTGCAGGACGGTGTGTTGGGGAGGGGGAGAGAATGTCTCAGTTTAAAAAAACCTCAGGGGCCTGATCCTCCAGTTTGCTCAGGGAGAGCGCCCATTGACACTGGTGCGGATGGCAGGATCAGCCCCTGAGGGGGATCTCTTTGGAGAGCTTCCCCTCACCCCATCCCAATGTTGTGCATCTCCTGACAGACCCTTCAAATGGCCCTTTCCAAAGCGAGTATCAGCTGGTGCTGAAAGCTAGACAGGCTTTTTAAACCTCTACAGAACGTGCTGCACTGAATGGATACCTTTGCGGCCCGATCCTGCACGCAGCTCCAAACCCATCCACCGAGCCCTGCTGACCCTGTGCCTAGGTGACCCTTGGTGTGTCTCTATCGTTCTATGGTGCCTGAGGCAAACCAAACCAAGGGCTCTTCCCAAACTGGCCACACAAATGAGAACTTCTGAGAATTTTCCGAGTTAAAAAGCACCCTGAGTGATAACAGGGTTGGGCCCAGCCCCCTTCTGTGCAAAAAGCAAGGGTCTGCAAGTTCATTTACCAGAATGTTTCCACAGAGGTTCTATTTTTTAACCTACCCTCACCACTGAATGCAAAGGATAAATGCCTCTCTTTGGAGCAGGAAGTCTTCCGTGAACTATCTCGCCTGGCCCCTTTGATAGAGCAGATTATGACACACCGAGCGTGGTACGTAATAGCATTGAGTCTGTCTGGTGCCTTCACCAGAACATCGCAAGGTGTGTTACCAAGCTGGGTAACTACAGCATTATCCCTTGACCACAGTCAGACTCTGCCCTCAGTTACCTGTGCAGCCTGGCACGTCAATGAGCGGGCTCAAAGGAAACAGAGGGAGGCTGCAGAGCATGAGGTCATTTCACTCATCCGCAAACCCAGGCAGCCTCCGTGTAGGGCTGTCTCCAAGTTTAATGCCAAAGGGCTGCCGTGAGATGTGTTACTGAGCTGGCGACTGAATAAACGAGGAAATTCACGGCAAAGAATGTCATTTATTCTCATGCCCACAGAATGGTCAGATTGCCATTCCTGCCAAGGTATTTTTATTCCCGTTTGTATACATTTTGCACCTGGGTTTTCCCAGTGCTGTAGATCAACTAAACAGCCTGCAGCGAGCATTCAAGCCTCAGAAGCCAGCCTGGGACAGTTTGGAGTGAATGGTGAGCTGGCGCTGTTCCCACTCCGGATTAGAGGATGGTCACCTTCTGAGCAGCAGGCGGCTCTGTAGAAGCCCTTGGAGCTTGGACTTTCTCAGGGAAAGGGTTAGGGTTAGTTCAGGGGGAGGAAGGACATGGACACAAGCTGGATTAGGAAGTTAAGGAGTTCTAACCTTTTCCCTTCCTGCCCCACAGATCTGTTCCAAGGAAAAGCAAAGCCCCTGGAAGGGCTTGGCACACACAAACATTGTGCCCACTTAACTGAACCAGCGAGTCTCTGCAGCCCTCCTGTGTGGGCAGAGTTAGATCAGCACAGAGATGCTCATAGCTAGGCCCGTCCGAGCACTTTGATTCTGGCAAAACTGCATCCCTGCTAGGGAATTGCATGGATTTAAACTGAACTGGGTTTCTATCGGTTTGGAAAGGTCAGTACAAAAAGTGGGTGCAGACGAGTCCTGAGCTTTGCTGGAATGAACCTACTGCAGGGCTTAGTGGCAGAGTCCAGTAGCCAGAGAGTGCGACAAGGGGCCTCTCATCTCCACAATAAGTAACTCTGGGTGCTCAGACTGTCCTGCCTGTGATGGGCGTGGGCAGGATCTCATCTGGGCTGTTAGACTGTCTGAGACACGGCACCAGGGAGGGGTTTGGAAAACGCTGGCCCCTTGCTGTCAAGCAGTGTCCGTCCTGTAGCAGATGCACCAGCCCCTACTGCTTACGTTGGCGTTACATGGATTTCAGTGCAATTACTCTGGAGTGAGCAAGGGGAGAATTGGGCCCATGAGCTCCAGTCCTTGCAAGCTTAAATTTTGCTTTCTACAAGCACTCCTGTGAGTGAGACAGAAGGTGAGTGCAGAAGGTCTCTGCCAAAGAGAAAAGCAGCTGAACTGAGTTTACTAAAATCCGATTCCGCTGGCCTTCGGGTCGGGCTGGTACACCAATCGCAGGAGAACAGAAAGGCTCTGACGGGGGCGGGGGTGGAAGTGTCAGAGTGCTGTGAAATCCTGCAGAGATTTGGTGCATAGGAAACGCGTTTCCATTTTATTAACACGGGAACTCCGAAAGCATCAGTTTGGTGGAGGAGCTTGGTTTAAGTGGCCATGTCGCTTCCAGCCCTGCCCCCACTCACTGCCAGCCCCTTCTCGGCATTCAGCTCAGTTCCACAGATGATGGAGAAGATTCAGGTTTGGGGCCCCCTCTGAGCCTGGGGGTCCAGGTTGAGACATCTTAGTCTCAGATTGGCCCCCCAAACTGCTAGTCACTGAGAGTCTTGCCTGTTTCTCTAACATTCGGGGTATTCCTGGCAGTGTCTTTATTTCGAACATTAGTTCTCATTGTTGGGCCTGACCTGCCATTCAAGCTCCCGCCTGGTTCAGGGGTGGGGAAAGGCCGTTTAAAATAAATGGAAAGTTCTGACTATAGCAAGCTGTGGCTGATGCACTGTACCCGTCCTCCAGCCAACGTGCTGCAGGACTAACCCGCTGCGGCTGGAGCACATGTGACACGTCTCTCTCACAACAGAGCAGCACTTCTCCAGTGAAGTCCGTGAACAAGAGCGTTCTGCCTCACCCCACCACTACCAGTGGCCAGGCTGCCTTAGCGGCGGGAGTCGCTCCTCCCCCTTTGCAGGTCTCTGAAAGTTTCTCCCCGCCATTTCGGGAGTGGCCTGTTGTCTACAGCTGGGCTCTCACTCACATTAATGATTGAAAGTCCCACTTCACTGCAACTCCTAGTGAAGTCAATGCAGAGTTAGAGCCATTGTGTTTGGCTTAAGGACGTCTGTGAAATTCAAGGGTTCCCTAGTGACCCAAGTGTCGAGTTTGTTACAGATTCAGAAACCCTTGTGCCCAGGCTGCACTTTGCCAGCCTTACTCCTGATGCGTGGCGATGCCTCACTGCACACGTAGTTTTGTTGGCGACAATGGAACTGAGCGCAGAGTAAGGTACTAAACACGGGCAAAGGGGCCAGATCAGTTCCATTCCTTGGGCAGAGTAAAGCTTGTCTGTGTCGAAGGCAGGCCTTTCTCTGGGTGGGCCCAGGCTGGGGAACGAACGCCCACAAGAACTAAGGATCACCCCAAACCTTGCTACTTCCTGCTCCAAGTGCCAGGCCCATTTCTTTGACCGGCCTGCTTTACCAGGTACATTTGTATTCAAAGAAAGCCACTCCACCGCACATGCTGGTTTGTTCTCTCATCATCTGGGGAGATGATGAGAGAACAAACAAGATATGACAGATACATAATCACGCTGCTTACTGCGCTCTCAAAGGCGTTCAGACACAACCACGAGGAACGCAGTCCAGAACCCTTTACAGAATAGAATCGGGCCCATCGGGGACCACCAGTATGCGGGATTGGACCCGTACTCTGAACGCTGCCAGCTTTACCATGCTTTACCATGGATATTCTGCGGCCTACCTCGCCCCAGCAACATCAGCCAGTTCTTCCCCAGGGACTTTGAATTCTGGAAGAATCTAACCACCATAATTCCGAGTCACTATCGTAATTTCAGGCTCCATGGTCAGAGTCTAGTCAGGAGAGTGATTAGAATCATAGAATCATAGAATATCAGGGTTGGAAGGGACCCCAGAAGGTCATCTAGTCCAACCCCCTGCTCGAAGCAGGACCAATTCCCAGTTAAATCATCCCAGCCAGGGCTTTGTCAAGCCTGACCTTAAAAACCTCTAAGGAAGGAGATTCTACCACCTCCCTAGGTAACGCATTCCAGTGTTTCACCACCTTCCTCGTGAAAAAGTTTTTCCTAATATCCAACCTAAACCTCCCCCACTGCAACTTGAGACCATTACTCCTTGTCTTGTCCTCTTCTACCACTGAGAATAGTCTAGAACCATCCTCTCTGGAATCACCTCTCAGGTAGTTGAAAGCAGCTATCAAATCCCCCCTCATTCTTCTCTTCTGCAGACTAAACAATCCCAGTTCCCTCAGCCTCTCCTCATAAGTCATGTGTTCCAGACCCCTAATCATTTTTGTTGCCCTTTGCTGGACTCTCTCCAATTTATCCACATCCTTCTTGTAGTGTGGGGCCCAAAACTGGACACAGTACTCCAGATGAGGCCTCACCAATGTCGAATAGAGGGGAACGATCACGTCCCTCGATCTGCTCGCTATGCCCCTACTTATACATCCCAAAATGCCATTGGCCTTCTTGGCAACAAGGGCACACTGCTGACTCATATCCAGCTTCTCGTCCACTGTCACCCCTAGGTCCTTTTCCTAGGTTTGGCTTTCTCATAGACACCATTCGCTTCCATAGGGTAGGGAGGGGGAAACAGAAGGGTATCAAACCCCGTCCCATTCAGTGTGCTCAGCAAGCAGGGCTTGAGCAAAGGGGATGAGATTAAAGCTTCTGAAAGTTCTTTATTGGGATGACACGGGAGAGTTATTTCTTAGGACCAGAATTATTCTTTTAGTCTCAATTTTGGGCTGTGGGAGCAGAGACAAGACGCTACTGGTCTGGTACAAATGCAAAGCATTCAATTAGCCAGAAATTATAGTGGTCACTGAGATTTATTATTGATTTGTCATGATCCCTTTCCAGTATATGCCCTAAACACACATCTCAGTGGTCAGAGACAAGAGATTAGTAGCCAACTGTTAATGAAATCAATGACTGGCATGTATTAGTCAGAGGGATTTTCCCATTATGTAAATAGTTGAGTGTTAGACTAACAATACCTTTATTTTAAATTAAATCGGAGCTTTCTATAGGTTTCTAAACGTGTTAACTAGAATATTCCAGGCTGGACTATTCAGAACTTGAATACAAACACTTCTATAGCTTCCGCTCTCCTATTGTTCACTTCTCATATAAGTCAAGACAAATGGCTCTGAACAAAATGCTGATTGTACAATACACCTGAAAATAATAATGGCTCCAGAGGGTTGCTTTCCTGGATGTACATATGAAATTGGACCTGCCATCGAACACTGGTAAACACAGACATTCTACGTGGAGAACACTGGTTTACCTAGGAGAGGCGGTTTGGCACCCAGCGCCCACTGACTTTCAATAGTAGTTGGACAGTTCATTGTCCTGTGCTCCTTTCACATCTCTCCCTAGTCCCTCCCAGTGCCAGTGCAGATATTCTCTCGAGTCCCCATTTATACACGCAGCAAGTCCGACCCGAGCTAGCGGAACCTGCTCACGTCTGGCAGGGCAGGAGGTGCCGTCGCTATAGACATTTTAGTTGTTGGGGCTGCCTCCTGCACACAGAAAAGCCCCTGTCCTGCAACAAGCATCTTTTGAGCTGATGTATGCATGGAGACCCGTGGGGCTCCAGGTCTGCCCTTGTGCAGCTTATGACAAGATTGAGATGCAAGGCCCCAGGTTGGCAGGCTGAGGCTCAGCTCCTTATCAGCCCATTGCTTTCTGGAGGATTTTTGCCTATCCAGGCAGGACGGGGTTGCCTGGTCATAACTCTCTGTGCCTTAGGGAATCAGCAGCTGGGCCTGATGAACATTGCTGATTGTCTAGAACTGGGCGTGGTGCACGCCTGGCACCAAGATGGGGATGCAGCCCATAGGACTGTGCAGGGCAGGGGGTGCGGAGACCAGGTTGAGCATGTGGAGGATGAGGAGAAGGGGGAAGAAAGTTAATCCCACCCCCAAGGACCAAGCTGATCACTTCAGGGGTCTGCCTTTGAATGGGCTTCTCTTATGTTACCAGTAGATCTCTCTCTCTTTCTCTCTCTCACCAGCACAGGTAAAGGAGCCTTTGTCCCAGCTTTTACTCTTCCACATTCCGGGATTTACTCCCCAGCAGGGTGGCTGTAATAGTCACTGGGACTAAGAGCCGGCCGGTTCCCCTCCCTTTCCTAGGGTCAGCACTGTGCACCTTTTGCAGCTCACTGCTGGATGGGGGGTTCCAGGTTTGTGAGCTCCCATGGCTGAGCGTGGCATGAGGAGTTCAGAAATGGGGCAAGACCTCATCTGATCCCTATCTAAACAGAGCTGCCTGAGAACTGTCGTTGCATATTCACATTTCATTCATCACGGCCTGTTTTATTAGCCATGAAAAGGAGGCTTACTTCTAGCTGGGAATCGAATGACACAGCTGAGTTCTCAGAACCAATAGCAATCCCACTGTCAGCGAAGGGAAACTAAGCCCAGTCTGGTCTGTACGGGCGGCTGAGTTTCAGATCAAAAGGAAAACCATTCGCTGAGCGGAAGTAAGCGCTGAACAGCAGAACATGGAGCCTCTCTATTAAATCCATAAATAGGAAATTCCACATCTTTAAAATAATAGAATCCGGATATTTCACGAGCAGCCGGAGGGACATCAAAGCCGAACCAGGAAATTTCGTTCAGCAGAGATATTAAAACCACCCTAGCCCTTAAGACAGCCCTGGAAACACCACTGTAACAGCTGGGACCAGTGATTTACATAACCAGGAACGTGAGAGCCTGCACGTGTCAAACACCTCACCGGTGCGGGGCAAGATCACTGTCTCCCACATGGGCCAGTGGGGTTGTCTCAGCTCATTCACTGACCCCATCGAGTTCCCTCCTTGCGGATCTAAGACCTCAGCCATCAAGTGACCATGGAGGGGAGCCAGCAGGCACAGGTCTCCCAGCAGCAGCCCACTGCAAGAGGCACCTGCTGCAGATGAAGTGGGAGTTACAGCAGCCAGGTGCAAACCCCTCTAGTTACACAGCTGCTGGGGCCCAGGGGATGGGCAGACCCATTTCCTACAGAGACAGAGCCTGCCGGGGCTAGTGATGGGCATGCTGAAATGCAGGCCAGCAAGCAGGGGAGCGCCTGGGGAAAGCGGAGGAGGGCGGACTGGGGAGAGCGACAGCAGGCAGAGGGCAGGACAGGGCAGAGGTAAGGGTGAGGATGAAGCCCATGAGAAGGGCGTTGTACGAGCATGGTTTTGCACAGCAGAGAGCCTGTGCTTTGCGGAGCATGGCGTGAGTTGGCAGTAGCTGACAGCCCTACAGCCTCAGGCCCGAGGCAGCCCCTTGGTGTGGCTCCGGGGTGCAGTGGGGTCGGAAAGCTACCCCAGCCAGGCAGTCAAAGGCTCCCACAGCGTGGGGGAACCCCCAAGCAAATCAGAGCCAGGGTATTCGCTCCACACAACTCCCCTGCCGGGCAGCTTCAGCCAGGGGCACAGCCAGAGGCCTGCCAGGCTCTGGGATTCCACAGCTGGCATAACTGCCCCTTGGAGTTGCCAGCCCTGCCTGGGGCCAAACTGACCAGAGAAGTGGAGGGGTGGGCACAAAGGTGGCCCTTCCATCCACTGCCCTACCAGTTCCTGCACGAGCAATAGCTCCCCGGTCCCGGCATCAGGGGCTAGGTGTGGCTGCTGCACAACTGGCTGCGCCCAGCCACCCTTAATTGCACTGAGCTGCATGAATAAACGCATCGAACCAGCAGCGGGCAGCAGAAAAGCAGCAGAAGCGACTGTCACCCAAATAGACGATAGGGAGCAGAACGGCCGGTCTGTAAGTGAACTAGAAGAGCGTCACACTCTGCACCGGATGGAGTCGCTGCAGACTAGTGAGCCATCTGCAGCGTCTAGTGCATCAAGGCCCCAAGCCAGCAAAGCACTCAGGTACATTCTTAGCTTAGTTAACAAGACTACTAATTAGCTTAAAGTTAAGCATGTAAGTGCTTTGCTGGCTCGGGGCCTAGCTCCAAAGCACATGTGCAATTCAGTCCTTATTTTTCCCTTTTGCTTACAAATTTGCAGACTTTTAAAGGCCCGATTAGCCTAGTTTTTGGCTTCCCCACCACGGAGGCATTCAGAGTTGTCCCCGAGCCCGCCCTGGAGAGGAAGAGGGCTGGCTAAGCAGGTTAATCTCTTGTACTCTGCTGTGTGACTGCATTTCCACAAATAATCCTTGCCACTGGAAGATGGTAGCTTTAAAAAGTGCTTATTGGTGGGTCCCAGCTGGAATGCTGCTGACACTGCACTGCAGTCTGCAAGCTCGGGACTATGGCTGCAAAGCCAAGCGTTTACAGAACATTTCACTTCTGCCTTGGAAAGAGACAAAGGGTGAAATCCCAGTAAAGTGACAAGACAGCTCAGTGATCCGGCCTCAGGTTTAACATGCCAGCACTCCTTGGAACCACAGCTTCCAGTCCCAGCAGGGTCGGCTCAGCCCCTCACTTTCTGACCCTAAGGCAGATATTATAGGTTACTGCATTTGGGTCGTTCTCATGAGCCAACGTCCCAGCTGCTCTGCAAGGGCGTTAGAAATCCCATCGCGCTCTGCAAGCGGAGAGTTTGCTATGGGATCCTCACCCAAGCTGAGCCCCTCACTGCCATGAAGCGTGTCAGATGGTGGCTGTCGCACAGGTCGGCATTCTGTACGTGAGATTCGTGCTCAGCAGAACCCTGTTCTCCCCTCGACTCCCATGGGGTTTGCCATGGATTGCAATGGGACCAGTTTGGCCAATGCCAGGAAGTCCCACCCCTCACGACTATAGCTTAGTAAAGTGCTCCAAGATGGACAAGATGTGGGTAGTTCTAGAGAAGGAAAATAAACTGACTTCCCAAACCAACTAGATCACTGCACAATAAGCTGGCCTGGGCGATGATCACACCGAGCTCTGACTCAGGTAGGAGCCCAGAGGAGGGCTCCGTTGGGAAGGAAGAGTTGAAATATCAGTTTTATTTCTAAAGGAAAAGCAGCAAATCCATCTTCTCCTCACCAGCCTGGAGAGAGACCCCAGCCCAAAATTCTGCCCCTCGGTGCTGGAGACTGTTAATTCTCCATTAACACAAGTGACCAGTCATATGTGAGCAACTGCTGAGACCTAGCACGAGGCAAACCAAGGACCCATTATCCATATGAAAGGGAGGCTGAACTGACCTTTCCATACATGCTCTCTCCGGAAGAGGCTATAGATTGCAGACAAAGTCCCTCCTCGAACGGGCACTGCAAGCAAACCTGAGCCTCCTCTCGGCAGACTCATAGCTGCCATCCAAGTATGTATTCACAGAGCAGACAGAACATAGCCTAACACCACATTTCCTCCGCCGGTGTCCTAGGCCGGGCTTTCCCACCAAAGGGACCTTTCAGACAGCAACTGGGAGTCCTCAATGCTGCTCTGCGCCCTCCGCAAACAGGGAAAGACACCGGAATTGCACGTTTCCTGGCAGTTCTTGCTGCTCGGGTTTCATTCTGGGAACTACAGGCCAGTCAGCCTCACCTCAGTCCCTGGAAAAATCATGGAGCAGGTCCTCAAAGAATCAATCCTGAAGCACTTGCATGAGAGGAAAGTGATCAGGAATAGCCAGCATGGATTCAACAAGGGAAGGTCATGCCTGACTAATCTAATCGCCTTCTATGATGAGATTACTGGTTCTGTGGATGAAGGGAAAGCAGTGGATGTATTGTTTCTTGACTTTAGCAAAGCTTTTGACACGGTCTCCCACAGTATTCTTGTCAGCAAGTTAAGGAAGTATGGGCTGGATGAATGCACTATAAGGTGGGTAGAAAGCTGGCTAGATTGTCGGGCTCAACGGGTAGTGATCAATGGCTCCATGTCTAGTTGGCAGCCGGTATCAAGTGGAGTGCCCCAAGGGTCGGTCCTGGGGCCGGTTTTGTTCAATATCTTCATAAATGATCTGGAGGATGGTGTGGATTGCACTCTCAGCAAATTTGCGGATGATACTAAACTGGGAGGAGTGGTAGATACGCTGGAGGGGAGGGATAGGATACAGAAGGACCTAGACAAATTGGAGGATTGGGCCAAAAGAAATCTGATGAGGTTCAATATGGATAAGTGCAGGGTCCTGCACTTAGGACGGAAGAACCCAATGCACAGCTACAGACTAGGGACCGAATGGCTAGGCAGCAGTTCTGCGGAAAAGGACCTAGGGGTGACAGTGGACGAGAAGCTAGATATGAGTCAGCAGTGTGCCCTTGTTGCCAAGAAGGCCAATGGCATTTTGGGATGTATAAGTAGGGGCATAGCGAGCAGATCAAGGGACGTGATCGTTCCCCTCTATTCAACATTGGTGAGGCCTCATCTGGAGTACTGTGTCCAGTTTTGGGCCCCACACTACAAGAAGGATGTGGATAAATTGGAGAGAGTCCAGCGAAGGGCAACAAAAATGATTAGGGGTCTAGAACACATGACTTATGAGGAGAGGCTGAGGGAGCTGGGATTGTTTAGTCTGCAGAAGAGAAGAATGAGGGGGGATTTGATAGCTGCTTTCAACTACCTGAAGGGGGGTTCCAAAGAGGATGGCTCTAGACTGTTCTCAATGGTAGCAGATGACAGAACGAGGAGTAATGGTCTCAAGTTGCAGTGGGGGAGGTTTAGATTGGATATTAGGAAAAACTTTTTCACTAAGAGGGTGGTGAAACACTGGAATGCGTTACCTAGGGAGGTGGTAGAATCTCCTTCCTTAGAGGTTTTTAAGGTCAGGCTTGATAAAGCCCTGGCTGGGATGATTTAACTGGGAATTGGTCCTGCTTCGAGCAGGGGGTTGGACTAGATGACCTTCTGGGGTCCCTTCCAACCCTGATATTCTATGATTCTGCCTGGTTCACACGCTGGAACGATTTCGGGGACATGAGAAAACCTGTTTCTTGAGACAGTCTCTCTCTGCCCAGACCCCCAGTATTTCTGTTCTTGCAGACCAACCCTGCTACACACACCTCCCCTCCCTCGGGCAGTTATAGCTCACGGCCCAATGGATTCTTCACCGACCTGCTGCTATGGAGAACCTTGTTTTTGTTGACGTCAACTCTGCATCCTTCCCAGCTCTCCCAGGCTCACTCGGTGTCAGAAGTTACCCTGCAGGGCTCCTTCTGCTACTGAGCTGGGTAAGGTGGAGAATCGCCCAAGCGACAGGTGCGCATTCACATGAGGGAGACCGTGACCCTGACCCCGTGGAACAGAGAGGGAACAGTAATGCAGTGTTTTGGGAAGTGCTGGGGAGGTACCATGGGGACGGATTTCACACAGTCAAGGCACACACGGCATCAGAGACTAATTGCAGGAACCAAACACCTGCCTTGAGGAGCCCACAAAACAAGGGCCTGGGGCTGCTGCCCATTGATCCCAGCTGTGGCAGGCTTGGGTACAAAGGTGACAATGAAGATGGAAAAGGAGCCGAGCCCAAGGGCAGGACAGTTTATGGAAACGAGGAGTTTCCGTGCTGACACGTACAGCTGGTGACCAGGATACTGATTCCAGGGGTAACGCTCCTCCCCTTTGTGAGAATCGATCCGAAGGCAATAGAAAGTTGTCGTCTAGGTGTTTGCCACTAGAGGGTGGAAGTTTAAAGGTTTTAAACTAATTGGTTCGTTCTTATTCCCATTGACTCAACTGCCAGACTCCCCTTGGCTTCAAGGAGAGCAGGATCGGGCCCTTTACCATCACAGAAGTGTTAGCCTGGAAAGTTCGACAAACTGTCGTGGGTTAGCGGTGCCCGTCCCCCCGAGTCCGTGGGAGACCACTCATCACGGGGCGTCGTTCACAGCTGGGGAATGAGCCGCTGTTGGTCAGGCCCCCAGCTCTGAAGGTAGAGCTGCGGCCAGCGGCAGTGTAGAAGTGAGGGTGGCATGGAATGGGGGCCTCACTTTTTGGGGGGCAGGGCTGGCCGTATAGATGGGCCAGGGTGAAATGATGACACACACACAGCCAGCCCAAGGCCCCCGTAACCCATGAGTACTGGGCCTGGAGCAGAAGGGCTGGGCACGCCCCAGCCAGGGGCTCCTACCATGCGCTGGGCTCCAGCTGCTAGTCCTGGCCAGGCTGGGGAGGGACAGGACTTCCTCTTCCCCTGCACGGGCCGCCCCCAGGACCAGGTCAGGCCCACCTCTGGGAATCTCCCCTGGCTGCAGGGAGCTCCGCAGCTGCTGGCTGGGAACCCAGCTCCGAAGGCAGCATTGCCACCAGCAGCAGTAGTGCAGAAGTAAGGGTGACAAGACCATGACCCCCCCCACACACACACACCCACACACACACACAATCGCCTTGCCGTCCCTCCCAATGACTCCCTTTTGGGTCGTAACCATGGGGCCCAACACTGTGAAATGTCAGGTGTAAATATCTGAATCTATGACATTTAAGATTTTTAAAATCCTATGACCATGAAATTGACCAGATGGACCATGAATTTGGTGGAGTCCTAGCCACTGGGGATGGGAGAGAAGGCCCAATTCCTCCTCTTTTGTGGATGGCACCTGAGATTCCTTGTGAATCTGGCCCTTCATTTCCTTTGCTTTTGTTTTTTAAGACGGTTTAAGATGCCTGAAAGCAGAACATTTTGTTCATCCCCAAATGAAAGTTTTGACTTTTTATTTGACAAAAATCCTGAAAAATGTTAGTTTGGGGTTAACAAAAACCAAATTTTTCCCTCTTCAGTTTTTGGTCCTGCCACCAAACAAAACCAAAATCTGTTATTCCCACAGCTCTGTGGGCACGTCACTTCACCTCTCCTCATGTCTCAGTCCACTCGTACCGTACGTGGGTATAATGCTGACCTACCCCACCGCTCAGGAGCGCTGGGTGGCGTAGCGAGCATGGACGTGGCGCTCTAGGATTCTCAGATGACAGATGCTGCCGAAGAACAAGTTTGCAATATTTTATAGCATCTTAAATTCATTCTCTCTTAAGGAATCAGTCATCCAGATGATCATGTGCTAGACTGTGCATGTAGCCTGTAAGCAGACTAAGACAGAACAGAGAGGGCAGAGATCCAGTCATCCTCCACACAATGAGTACAGCCCAACTCCAGTGTGCCCCACGATCAGAATCGGCATCATCACCCCCCTGCCTACCAACTGCAGGGAAAGCTTCCTCAGTCATCCAGAGGTAGGGCCCAGCCCTGTAAGCCCTTGTTGCTGGGGCAGTGCCTACCGCTGGCCACAATACTGCTATGGGTACCAAAAGCTCTGGGCCGACCAGTTAGCATCTGCAGGCTTGGGCCCTTACCCGCTATCCCTCATGACACTATTAATCGCACTCATTGTCTGTCCCACTTATCCCTTCCTTAACAAGGGATACAGGAACTCCTTGTCGTCTCAGTTAACGTTGTTTTGTTGCTGATCAATTAGGGAACATGCTCGTTTAAAGTTGGGCAATGCTCCCTTAGAACGTCGTTTGGCAGCCGCCTGCTTTGTCCACTGCTTGCAGGAAGAGCAGCCCGTTGGAGCGAGCTGGTGGGGGCTTGGAACGAGGATGGGCCGGCAGCCCCTCCATCAGCTCCCTGCTCCCCTAAGTTCCCTGTGCGGCAGTTGCCCAGCAGGCTAGCAATTGCCAGCAGTTCAGCTGTCCCTCCCCCCACTGCCTTGTGCTGCTCCTGCCCTCTGCCTTGGAGCTGCTCCCTGAGCCTCCTGCTTGCTGGGCAGGGTGGGGGAAGTTGGGGGCTAATGTCAGAGTGTCCCCCTCCCTCCTGGTCCTGCCCCCCACTTACTCCATCTCTATAGAGCAGGGGGGACACACGACAGGGCCCAGGACGGAGGGAGCTTTCTGGCAGCAGCTGCTGTCTCAGCTTGCTGATTAACTTAAAAAGGCAGTGCCCTTAAAGGGGCAATGTGCATCTCTCTCCCACACACAGAGTGTGTGTCTGTCTGCCACGCTGTCTCCCCTCCCTCCCTTCGTGCTGCCTTGTAGAGCGTGAGGTTACATTAACAACGACGTGTTAACCCTGGAGGGCTCAGCCGAGTGCTAGTTCATCATGAGCAGTAAGGCATTCCCTGGGAAATATCCCACCCTCTGACTTCACCACCTCAACCAAGCTTCACAATCAACATAGCTGTGTACCAGTATTAAATTGCTTGTTTAAAACTTATACTGTGTGTGTGTATATATATATAGAGAGAGAGAGTCTTTTGTCTGGTGAAAAAATTTTCCCTAGAACCTAACCCCTTTCCCCCCATTTACATGAATTCTTATGGGGAAATTGGATTCGCTTAACAACGTTTCATTTAAAGTCGCATTTTTCAGGAACAGAACGACAACGTTAAGCGAGGAGTTACTGTAGTTAATGTCTGGAGACCATCCTAGTGAAATGCTGATCTGTACTGTACTGTTGAGCCACTAGGTGGCACTGTGCGTGAAATACCTTATTTAAACAAACCTCAGCCAGACCTGGCAGAACATTAAAGGATCCTATGACCAACACATCTGGTGTGTAAAAGCAAGCTCTGTAGCCAGTCCATATCCAGCATCATAGAATCATAGAATATCAGTGTTGGAAGGGACCCCAGAAGGTCATCTAGTCCAACCCCCTGCTCGAAGCAGGACCAATTCCCAGTTAAATCATCCCAGCCAGGGCTTTGTCAAGCCTGACCTTAAAAACCTCTAAGGAAGGAGATTCTACCACCTCCCTAGGTAACGCATTCCAGTGTTTCACCACCCTCTTAGTGAAAAAGTTTTTCCTAATATCCAATCTAAACCTCCCCCACTGCAGCTTGAGACCATTACTCCTTGTCCTGTCCTCTTCTACCACTGAGAATAGTCTAGAACCATCCTCTCTGGAACCACCTCTCAGGTAGTTGAAAGCAGCTATCAAATCCCCCCTCATTCTTCTCTTCTGCAGGCTAAACAATCCCAGTTCCCTCAGCCTCTCCTCATAAGTCATGTGTTCCAGACCCCTAATCATTTTTGTTGCCCTTCGCTGGACTCTCTCCAATTTATCCACATCCTTCTTGTAGTGTGGGGCCCAAAACTGGACACAGTACTCCAGATGAGGCCTCACCAATGTCGAATAGAGGGGAACGATCACGTCCCTCGATCTGCTCGCTATGCCCCTACTTATACATCCCAAAATGCCATTGGCCTTCTTGGCAACAAGGGCACACTGCTGACTCATATCCAGCTTCTCGTCCACTGTCACCCCTAGGTCCTTTTCCGCAGAACTGCTGCCTAGCCATTCGGTCCCTAGTCTGTAGCAGTGCATTGGATTCTTCCATCCTAAGTGCAGGACCCTGCACTTATCCTTATTGAACCTCATCAGATTTCTTTTGGCCCAATCCTCCAATTTGTCTAGGTCCTTCTGTATCCTATCCCTCCCCTCCAGCGTATCTACCACTCCTCCCAGTTTAGTATCATCCGCAAATTTGCTGAGAGTGCAATCCACACCATCCTCCAGATCATTTATGAAGATATTGAACAAAACCGGCCCCAGGACCGACCCCTGGGGCACTCCACTTGACACCGGCTGCCAACTAGACATGGAGCCATTGATCACTACCCGTTGAGCCCGACAATCTAGCCAGCTTTCTACCCACCTTATAGTGCATTCATCCAGCCCATACTTCCTTAACTTGCTGACAAGAATACTGTGGGAGACCGTGTCAAAAGCTTTGCTAAAGTCAAGAAACAATACATCCACTGCTTTCCCTTCATCCACAGAACCAGTAATCTCATCATAAAAGGCGATTAGATTAGTCAGGCATGACCTTCCCTTGGTGAATCCATGCTGGCTGTTCCTGATCACTTTCCTCTCATGCAAGTACTTCAGGATTGATTCTTTGAGGACCTGCTCCATGATTTTTCCAGGGACTGAGGTGAGGCTGACTGGCCTGTAGTTCCCAGGATCCTCCTTCTTCCCTTTTTTAAATATTGGCACTTCATTAGCCTTTTTCCAGTCATCCGGGACTTCCCCCGTTCGCCACGAGTTTTCAAAGATAATGGCCAATGGCTCTGCAATCACAGCCGCCAATTCCTTCAGCACTCTCGGATGCAACTCGTCCGGCCCCATGGACTTGTGCACGTCCAGCTTTTCTAAATAGTCCCTAACCACCTCTATCTCCACAGAGGGCTGGCCATCTCTTCCCCATTTTGTGATGCCCAGCGCAGCAGTCTGGGAGCTGACCTTGTTAGTGAAAACAGAGGCAAAAAAAGCATTGAGTACATTAGCTTTTTCCACATCCTCTGTCACTAGGTTGCCTCCCTCATTCAGTAAGGGGCCCACACTTTCCTTGGCTTTCTTCTTGTTGCCAACATACCTGAAGAAACCCTTCTTGTTACTCTTAACATCTCTCGCTAGCTGCAGCTCCAGGTGCGATTTGGCCCTCCTGATATCATTCCTACATGCCCGAGCAATATTTTTATACTCTTCCCTGGTCATATGTCCAACCTTCCACTTCTTGTAAGCTTCTTTTTTATGTTTAAGATCCGCTAGGATTTCACCATTAAGCCAAGCTGGTCGCCTGCCATATTTACTATTCTTTCGACTCATCGGGATGGTTTGTCCCTGTAACCTCAACAGGGATTCCTTGAAATACAGCCAGCTCTCCTGGACTCCTTTCCCCTTCAAGTTAGTCCCCCAGGGGATCCTCGCCATCCGTTCCCTGAGGGAGTCGAAGTCTGCTTTCCTGAAGTCCAGGGTCCGTATTCTGCTGCTTACCTTTCTTCCCTGCGTCAGGATCCTGAACTCAACCAACAGGGATGAAGCAGGGATGAAGGCAATTAACCAGTCAGGGTGAACACAATAGCCATGACAACAACAGAAAACAGATCCAGCTCGGGATCTTCATTAACAGCAAATCTATAGCTGAGGGAACAGGGACCAGCAAGCAGTGCAGGGAAACAATGGGGGAGGGGAGAATGAACAAGCGTCTTTAAAAAAAAAATCATCTTTCTTAAAAAGGTCATTTCTGAGACTGAAGACGTGTTGTCAGATCCCTGAGGGGGAATACTCCATAGTCAGCCTGCGCTCCGCAGCTAGGCAGATGTGTGGTTCTGGAATTAGGATGCTGGGTGTTTACTTTCTTAGCACCCTCCTTCTAACAGCTAGGAAAGGCAAGCGGCTTTTAAAGCATGGTCTTCACACACTCAGGTTTGTAGCCAGGAAGATGCATCAAACTAGAATTATCCTCGCATCTGCGCTTGGAACAGGAGCTTCTCTAATATTCTGCCCATGGAGTTGTTCCAGCAAAGCGGCATTTGTCCTGCACCGGCTTTGGCAAGCAAAGAGGTACTCTCGCTTGCAGCACTGCACTCTGGCCGTCTTTTCAGCACAGATCACTCGGCCTTCAGCTATGTATGACTCACACCTGCTTTAGCCATCCAGACAGTGGGCAAAGCAGGCATTTTGAAAGGCTATTGCTCTGGAGTGGTATGTCCTAGGCTGGACACGTAGGGAGGAGCCTTGACTTCCATGCTTATTCCATGAACTTTCACAATCTAGACTTTCCAGCCTACAAAATTAAATTTTCACTGTTGTGCAAAAAGCTCACCTGTTCAGAACCACGCGGATTTACATTTAAAATCCCAGTGGCACGGCCCATAGAATGTGGAGAAGAGAGGGTACGGTTACTCGAATCATTGCAAGAGACAACAACATGGTACCAAGGACAGAAAGAAATATGGGGAGAAAATCCTAGTACTACTTTGCACCTCTACTGGGTTTTTAATCCAAAGATCTCCGATCACTAACTCAGGTTTATAAAAACCCCTGCAGGGTAGATACCAGGCAGATTACTGTGCTCATTTAATGGATGGGTAAATCCATTTGCAGTGATTTGACAAAAGTCACATTCAAAGCTTGCAGCAGACCCCAGAATCCTAGCAACACTTCACATCAAGCAATTTCTTAACATACTTCATGTATAAGACCAATTTCATTACACCAAATCTCACACAAAGTGACTCTTGCATATGGAAGAACCTACATGAAAAATCACAGTGAGGGACTTAGTACATAGAGGGACACAGGAAAGTTGCAGACATACAAACCCCAAACCAGTGTTGGCTGTACAGAATGGGAAGCTGAAGGCCGATCCAACTTCTTTTGTGTCTTCACAACTGCTGTATTGGTTGCCCTGCCTGGTGATTGCAGCCCTCTACAGAACAATTCTCTAGGGCAGAGTACGAGTTCTCCTCTCGCCCCCGGAGAAGGGTCTGTCTAAACTGCAATTAAAAACCCATGGCAGGCCCATGCCAGCTGACTCGGGCTCACAGGGCAGCGCTGATGTCCAGGCTCAGGCTGGAGCCTGGGCTGTAGGACCGTGCAAGGTGGGAGGCTCCCAGAGCAGAATGTCTACACTGCAGTTAAATAGCCCTGCAGCCCCAGGCCAGCCGCGGGTGTCTAACTGCAGTGTAGACATACCCGAAGTCCTGTCCCCAGGGACATTCTGCCATGGCCTCTGTGGTGGGACTGGAACAAGCTTGCCAATTAGTTTGAGTCGCGGTGATGGGATTTGTGAGAGAGTCCTCGGTGTTAGAAACTGGAGCAACTGTACCAGCTTTCAGTCCTTACTGACTGGTGCTGGATTTGAACCAGCATCCTAGAGCTAGAAGATTCTCTTGCCCATCACTAATCTCTCATTCGGTCTCTCACCCAAGTGCATTTTGATACCATTTCTGTGTGTGGAAAGACTGATCGTGTATATTGGCTATACAGCACACACGCGCCTTTTGTCTGCATGCTTTCTCCATAAGCCAGCTGCTAATGATCTATAATGATCCCGAGACCGGGACTTTGCATCAGCTGGGTAATTATTTAAAAGCACGAGGGTGTGGCCATGGGCTAGGAGATGGGAGGGAAGCAAGAAAAGCAATTTACTGAGGAGCGTAGAGTTTGAATTGCCAAACTCTTCATTTAACTTGCCCCTTGGGGGCTTTCGGCACAATGCTCTGCCAGCCTAGAGAGGTTCCCACACAACTCGTCAGGATGGGTGCCTTACCCCAGCTCACACCTCACATCTGAATCTGAGCCTATACATCCAAGGCATCGTAAGGAGGAAGAATTATTTTCTGGTTATGATCCTCCGATGTTGTTAGCAGTGTTAGAAGCACAAAGAACTACCAGAAAGATATGGGCTAATATTTACCTAACCTACTTGGTACACAGAAATGGTTGGAATGGGAATTTGATAAAGTATGTGAATGGTAAAATATATGGATGCCAGCTCAAGACCTTAGTTTTCTTAAGGCATAAAAGTAGAAATACAATGGTATTAAAGATTAAAAACCACATGCTTCATTTTTTTCTTCTATGCAAAGAATTCATGGAATGCTGATTGGGTTGCACTACAGGACTGTAGGCTGGAACACTAAAAAAAACCCACAAAATAAAGCACAAAAGAGTCTAGTTAGGAAACCATCTCTGCTATGTTCTGACTGTATAATGATGCCAAAAAGTGCACTGCTTCTTCTCCAATGCTTAGCCGAATGGGCGGCCATAGTGGTTGTCTGCCATTTGGTCCGCTCCTCTGGACTTTCAGCCTGTCAAGCCCATATGTCAGAACAGACTCAATGCACCCATGTAACAGGGGCTGTGCCTCTGGGCCGCCTCCACCCCTCAGCTGGTGGAATTTTGTCCCGGGCTGGAAGTCACAAGCCACCCACAGAACACCGTTTGCTGGAATGTCTTGTGGCATCCTTGTGACATGTCTGAAAAGCATAAGACACCATCCGCGGACAATGTTCCCAGGAGTCTGTAGACCAGAGCGACTGTAAACATCTGCATTACGGATGAAGTTGTTCCACTTTATGCCCAATATACAATGTTGGCACTGAGTGTGGAAAGCCTCCAGCTTTGCCCATTCTGAGCAGCATAGGGTCCATGCTTCACAACCGTACAGCAGTAAGGGGAGGATACAGCTCCAATAGATACGGAACCTGGATGTCAGGCTGAGATGTTGGTTCCATATTCATTGTAAATGACCCATGGCAGACGCTGCGATGCCAAACCGGTGAGGAACCTCCATGTGCGAGTTGCAGGAACTGGTGAGTATAGAACCAAATAGCAAAGGCTGGAGACTGCTTCAGAAAGATTGGGGTCATGGGAGGGTCTGACCCTAGGTTTTTCAGCTTTGTCTTTGACCATGAAACATGGAGGCCAACTCCCCCTCCATTTGCTGGAGTGCCTTGCGAAACCTGTCGGAGCTTTGGATGTTGTCACCTGCATCATCAAGGTCTGAGAGCAAGAGATCGGCCATCTCGATGCCTATGAATGAGCTGCAGTATGAAATCCATTGCCTGACGAGAGCGCAGGGGCCAGGACGTGGCCCTGCATGACACCAGATACTGCTTTAAAAGCAAGCTGACCCGATATTTTAATAAGCACTTTACACAGGCTAATTGATTAGGCCTCGTAGTATCCAGTGAGGTGGTGGAAACAGAGGTGAAGTGACCTACCCAAGACCACCTGCTGAGCCAGCGTCAGAGGCAGGATTAACACTCAGGAGCTCCTCACTCCTTGAGCAGCAGAATCCCCTAGAGCTCCGACAGGGAGGTGCTGTCTGTCGTTTGGACGCGGTGCTCGATATGCCTCAGGTCAGAGTCTCACTTACAACCTCGTGTTTTCCCACCCTCTCACCGTCCTCAGGCTGCGACAGGCGCTTCCTGCTGTCTGGCCGCTGCAAAACCCATAGGGCATCCCCGTCTGCATAAACAGGCATCTCCTCTGCAAAACTGAGCCAGCTAGGCTGGGGGCTCCTGCTCCCCTCAATATAGTCCCACAGTCCCTACCCTAGGAAGGGATCGAGGGTAGCAACGTGGAGCTCTTAACAGCTTGCCAAACGCGTCCCGCCCAGTGGCTGTTTCCTTGTAGGCATTGTGGGAAGTCAGTGAGTGGCCTTCATGAGGGCAGTCCCCCTTGGGCACTGTGGGGCTGCAGTCTGCTCTCTGCCAGAGCCGCCCAGCAACTGACTTCATCTTCCCACTTTTAAACCTTATTCCACCCAACGTGAGTGACCTTTCCACAGCAGCTGTAACCTCCAGCACAGCTGCGGGGTTTATGTAACTGTGGACCCACAACTTTCGCTGGGCCGCTTTTCTGGAGAAGGCTTGCAGGCCTGGCCTCGGCCCAAGGTGCGGGGAAAGGGGAGCCTTTGTGTAAAGTTTGGAAGAGGGTCCCGCTGGCTGGTTTTATTCTTGCTGGCTGTAATCATTCTTGGCGTGAGCATCATCCCTGGGCAAACCTCCTCCTGAGACGGGACAGTAAAATGGAGCACCCAAGACTTGCGACATCGGAAAGGTAGGTCATTGCTCTGCAATGCCGCCCCAGGGCTTTGGGCTACATTTGCAGCTAGTTAGGGCCCTACCAAATTCACGGTCCCTTCTGGTCAATTTCATGGTCATAGGATTTTTTTAAATCCTAAATTTCATTATTTCTGCTATTAAAATCTTAAATTTCAAGTTGTTGTAACTGTCAGGGTCCTGACCCGAAAGGAGCTCTGGGGGCGGGGGTCTCAAGGTTCATGCAGGGAGGTTGCGGTGCTGCTACCCCTAATTCTGCGCTGCTGCTGGCGGGGGCTCTGCCTTCAGAGCTGGGCAGCCGGAGAGCGGCGGCTGCTGGTTGGGAGCCCGGCTCTGAAGGCAGAGCCCCCGCCAGCAGCAGCGCAGAAGGAAGGGTGGTAAGGTACGGGATTGCCGCCCTTCCTTCTGCGCTGCTGCTGACAGGGCGCTGCCTCCAGAGCCGGGCGCCCGGCCAACAGCCACCGCTCTCCGGCCGCCCAGCTCTGGACGGCGCAGACGTAAGGGTGGCAATACCATGACCCCCCCAAAATAACCTTGTGACTCCCTGCAACACCCTTTTCAATCAGGACCCCCAATTTGAGAAATGCTGGTCTCCCCTGTGAAATCTGGTGTCTCGTGTGCTTTTTACCCCATACTATACAGATTTCACAGGGGGAGACCAGATTTCCCAGTCTGTGACGTCTTTTTCACGGCCATCAATTTGGTAGGGCCCTACAGATAGTCTAATCAAGCCCCCCCTACATACTCTACAGCAGGCTGGAGCCAAGTTCTCTGGTGAGGCTCCGGTGTCTCCTGGGCTCCCCCCATGAAATGCTAACACCTTCAGTTAATTTAAAACCAAGGTCTGGCATGAATCCCATCTGAAGTGAAAAGATCCCAGGAGAACTGGTTGTGGCATCTGGATATTTGAATGAGTTTATTTTTACTATTATGGTTTCAGGGGGCCCCAGATTTTGGCCCTCAGAATGCTTAACTGTATGGGGGAAGGTGCTGGAGGTTTTGCAACTGGCTATGGGATATCTGGAGATTCTGGCACTGCACAAGGCACAGAAGACAGACTGGAATTATGGAGGTTTCTCCTAAAGAGATCAGCTCTCAAAATAACCCAGTGCCGATGTTTGGTTTCAAAGTTAGTGCCCCGCTGGGATAACTGGGATGGTTCATGCCCGAAAAAGCAATGGTCTCAGGCCGTCTGCAGACTGAGCCAGTGCTGTAGCAGCTCCCATCCAGCTTGTGCTTTTAAAGGTTTCCTTCCCGACCATAAAAGTGTCGAGAAGGATTTTTAAAATAAAAGTTAGAGTCAGAAGCACAGTCCTACAGCCAGCAAGTTCTGGGCCCTGAATACAACAGCTGCAGGACACTTTGTTCTCTGTTAGAATCATAGGACGGGAAGGGACCTTGAGAGGTCTTCTAGTCCAGTCCCCCGCACGCAGATCAGGAAAGCACTTTTCTGCTTATTGTAATAATTCAAACCTTTAATGTTAAGCCTGAAAGCTTTGTAAATTTCAAGGAAAAGGCCCTAACGTATTTTCCCTTTATTAGCTAACATACTATTCCATTTGGAGACACTTACAGGGTTAGACGTTAGACGTAATCCAATGAACATTGAAATGACTTCTCACTCGAGAGCGAAAGAGAAAATGAGTTTCTAAAATTAAACCAGCCAAAACTGAAGAACTGCATAATTTTGCATTAATTTCATTTGGAGGAATATTTACGGAATTCCGTTTAACAACATTAGAACCTGAAGATTATTGGGTCCAACACACTATTGCTGCTCCCATGAAATTGCAACGTGTAAATGAAAAAAAGACCTGAAAATAGTGCCCGTGGTGAGCTGCCGTGATTGCACAAATTCTACAAGAACAAGAGAAGTGACATCTGTTGCGGGCTCAGCGTGGAATGTTGGCACCTCGAGATTCAGAGCAACCCCTTCAGGATCCATTGATTGCTTATTCGGACTTTCATATACTGATGGGACCCCGAGAACTCGGACCTAAGTACTTGACCAGCTCCTGGCATCTCTGAGTCATTATGGACATGATCTGCAGCTGGAGTTGGTCTCTCGCTAACAGAGCGTTAAGCAATTGCCGGAATAAAGAGGACTAGCCGCAGCACATCTCCATGTAGGTGGGCAGCTTTCCCACAGGCATCATTCCCCGGTAGAGCGGGGTGGGTAGCCAGTAGCCCAGGAGGACATGGGTGAATCCCTACTCTACCCAGTTCAGACCAGGGTGTCCCATGTCCCAGCGGACTATTCTAACCCCCAGGCTATTGGATCTGCATTGGGAAACTGTCACGGAGTCCCTGGGCGATGCTCTGGAACTGCTCCCCATGAAGCCAGTCAGGACTCTGGGGCAGTCGCCTTTCTGTGAGCAGCCTGTCTTCAGGCCACGCAGCTCACTCAGCTTCCACCTTCCTGGGTCTGACCTCGGAGCATTCAGCATCCTCTGCCCCTCCGTGCGCTTCCCACAGCGAGTCCGCTCAGGCGGGGCTCCTGGGGAAGCCAGAGGGTCCTGCACCCCAACTTCGCAGTCAGACGTGACTCTCAGCCAGCCAGTAAAACAGAAGGTTTATTAGACGACAGGAACATGGTCTAACACAGAGCTTGCAGGTGCAGAGAACGGGACCCCTCAGCTGGGTCCATTTTGGGGGGCAGTGAGCCAGACAACCACGTCTGCCCTTCACTCCATGTCCCAGCCAGCCCCAAACTGAAAACCCCCTCCAGCCCCTCCTCCTCTGGGCTTTGTTCCTTTCCCGGGCCAGGTGGTCACCTGATTCCTTTGTTCTCCAACCCTTCAGCTCTCACCTTGCAGGGGGGGAAGGGCCCAGGCCATTAGTTGCCAGGAAACAGGGTGTCGGCCATTCTCTGTGTCCAGACCCCTGCACACACATGCCCTCTAGGGCTCTGCAATGATCATACACCCTTACCCCACCCCCTAGATACTTAAGAACTGCCTAGGGGAAACTGAGGCACCCCCACACTATTCAGAGGAAACATTAAGAACAGTCCCACTTCGTCACAGAAACCTAGCCCTTGCTGCTGCTTTCCAAGGCAGGATGAAGACAACCTGTGGGGACCTCCCTCCTCAGGGAGGGTGACAGGTTTCTTGCCTGATCCCTACCTCAGATGCCTCCACCTGCCCCTCCAGTGACTCCATCCCCTCCTGCCTCACCCCACTGCTCTCACCCCTTCCTCTATCTACCTCTGTAACTTCTCCCTCGTCACTCAGCTGAGAATCTCCTGGCCTTTCAGGGGAGTGGTGCCCGCAGAAGGGCTGGGCGTCAGCCCCACAAGAACAACCCCCGCTCCGAGAGAATTCCCAGGAGGTTGTCGGGTGAGCCGTGCTGCCAGTTTAACAATGGCCTCCGTCATCGCTGCACTATTTGAACCAAGAGTCTCCAAAACTAATCCCCCCCTGATAATTGTACTTGCCAGTTTCCCACCCTCTCCTATTCAAACCCATCCCTTGGAATAAAGAGTCTTTTCCCTCCCGTTCCAGACATTTGCCTCTGCTAGTCTTAATTAGGAAATAATCGCTACAAATTGAATTGCAATTCAGCGCCTCCTCCACATGTCTGGGAGCTCCTGTGGGTTAGCAGATCCCGAAATATCAGTGTGAAGTTATTTTCCATTGGAAGTGTTCAGCCTAGTTACAAGCTGACGTGTTGCACTGAACTTGTCCGTAGGTTTGCCTGTATTTTATCGAGTTACGCTAGGCCATGGGGAGCCTTTGCCTGTCCCTGTGTTCACAAAACTAGAAGATTTTTTTTGAACAGATAATTTCATGACAGCAGAATTTACCAACCAAGTATGATTGCTGGCATTGCTCAAGTTTCTAACACCGAGGACTCTATCACAAATCCCATCACTCTGGTGGTGACTCTGGGCCTCAAGCCTTACACTAGGCCTCTTATACCATGCCTCATGTCTCAGGCTCTCTTCCTGCTACACAAGGTTCAGAATGATGGAGCAGCCTCTGCCCCTGAGAAATTAGCCTAAAAGCCAGACCTAGAGACAAGGAGATGCACTGGGAAACCCCAGCGATGGGGCAGGTGTGGCTAGCTATATAATTAGAAAAGAGAAACATGTCTGTCAAGTGCCCAGTGGTGGGCCTCTTAAGCAGGGCTCAGATAAGACCAGGGGATGGGGGGGCATTCCTGCACTTGGGCACTGGTCCAAAGCCTACTGAAGTCAGTAGAAGTCTTCCGGACTACGCTGGGCTTTGGACTGGGTCCTTAAATCCTGCTGGGATGACTTGAGAGCCAGCTGAAAGTCTTTCTAAGGGGCGGCATGGGGCAAGGGAGCAGGGGAGGGGCTGGAATTGTGGTGATGGATCAGCCTGGTTCTGTAGCAAAGGGAGGTGGCATTCTGTAGGGCTTGGAAAGGGAGGAGAAGATGGCTCTGTAGGATGCCTAGTGACAGAGCTGCTATCTGTAAGAGGTTTTATGTGTAATACTTTTAGGAGCATCACCCACTCAGTAAGCAATATGCTCAGTAAATGGAGTATTTTTCCATATGGGCTGAAGAAACCCTGGAGTTAGACTCTGACCATCCCAGCCTTTCACAGGAGACTTTGAGCAAGGTGGATTGTTAAAAATGTAGGGTGCAGTCTTGACTCCAAGGAAGCAAAAGCGAAGTTCCCATTGACCTCAGTGGGGTCACCAGCTCACCCTGGAGGTGTCGGACCCTGCTCGCGTTCATCCTGCAATTCGCAGGGAGTAGAAACAACAGTCCGGTTATGGCCACTAATCCTCTCATGACTCTCCCTTTCCATCATGTTGGAGATCCTGGATAACTCCCTCACTAAGCTGTGCTAGTGACCTGGGGAGAGGAATCTTCCACTGAGACAGGATGTGACACTTCAGGGGACTGTGAAAAATCCAAACTACGGGATGCCCATGGTGGGTCACTGGCAATGTTTCGCTCAGCTTGAGACACACCTGAAACCATGGCATGTACCTGCCAGAAAGGTCATTCAACTCACCAGCCAAGTATTAGCCTGGGATGGAGTCACGTTCTTGCTGTGAATCACTGCTGGAAAGGTAGAGGGGGAGCCTCACACCCTACAGCTATTGGGTACAAGCCACAGATTCCATCCCTACCCATCCACTGCACTTCAGTTTCAGACGGTTTATTTCAGGGGCTCTGCGGACAAGTTGTATTTGCCATTTCAAATATTAGGACCATCCAGTGCACCTGGCTCCACACCCTGAGCACAGCCCAGTTTAAAGAGTTACCCGAGAGGAAAGCAATCAGCTACTTCTGTTTAAACACAACCCTTCCTTGAGTTACTATGTGTCACGGGGTCCCCGGGCAATCCTCTGGAACTGCTCCCTACGAAGCCGGTCAGGACTCTGGGGAAGTCTCCTTTCTGTGAGCAGCCTGTCTTCAGGACACAAAGCTCACACAACTTCCACCTTCCTGGGTCTGACCTCGGAGCATTCAGCATCCTCTGCCCCTCCCTGCGCTTCTCACAGCGAGCCCGCCCAGGCGGGGTCCTGGGGAAGCCAGAGGGTCCTGCACCCCAACTCTGCAGTCAAAGGTGACTCTCAGCCAGCCAGTAACACAGAAGGTTTATTAGATGACAGGAACATGGTCTAAACCAGAGCTTGTAGGTGCAGAGAACAGGACCCCTCAGCTGGGTCCATTTTGGGGGGCAATGAGCCAGACAACCACGTCTGCCCTTCACTCCATGTCCCCAGCCAGCCCCAAACTGAAACTCTCTCCAGCCCCTCCTCCTCTGGGCTTTGCACCTTTCCCGGGCCAGGAGGTCACTGGATTCCTTTGTTCTCCAACCCTTTAGCTCTCACCTTGCGGGGGGGGGGGGGGGGGGAAGGGCCAGGCCATCAGTTGCCAGGAAACAGGGTGTCGGCCATTCTCTGTGTCCAGACCCCTGCACACACCTGCCCTCTAGGGCTCTGCAATGATCATACACCCTTACTCCACCACCTAGATACTTAAGAACTGCATAGGGGAAACTGAGGCACCCCCACACTATTCAGAGGAAACATTAAGAACAGTCCCGCTTCATCACATCTCTCCCCCCCTCGAGACCGAACTGAGCGGGGTCACTTTAGCCAGTGACCTGGGGAAGTTCGAACCCACCAACGTTCCCATGGATGCCCCAGCATCTGTCCCGTTCCTTGGTGGGAGTTACACCAGGCCCTTCCAGTTTCATGCCCTCCCTTAGGTCGGGGGTAGTCGATAGCACTCGCATGCGGGAAGGTTTATGCAGCCCGTGCCCTTTTGCCACCCCAAAACCCCATGGCGGTCAAATTGGGATCGGGTCTTCTCCCAGCACTCCAGTCTGGAGGGCTGCTATTTGGGCTTTCTTGGTTAAGAGCCCCCATCTTGACCTGGGCCACATACTGTTCACTTACAGAACTAGCATGGAGACATCCCTTTCTCAACAACCTTGTCTCCCCAGCATGCTGGCCAAACACAGCCACTTGGTTATAGGACTGTTTAACTTTCTTAACAGATTTCACTTCATCTGAGACCTTCTCAAAGCTATCCACACTGCATCCTTCAACAGGAAAGTCAGTGGATCCATTCACAACAGAAAATTTCTGGCTGTTAGGAACTGAAACTTTCTTGATTAAATCACTTTCACACCCTTCAGTTGCAGTAAACTGCTTGCAAAGACTCCATGAGGATTCCTTTCCCGAGAGCTTTTCTATGCAACAATTCACCCTTCACAGAAATTCTGCCCTTACCCTCTTCACCTAGGGCTTGCTCTAGAGGAACACTTTCCTGAGCAACAACAGACTCTTTCTGGGTCTCCCTTACATCCAGAATTACCTCTGGCGCATTCCTACACAATCCCTTTTCAGGCAAGCTCACAGACTTCATAGATAAAGGGTCAGAAGCATTCTCCTTCCCTTTGCCACACACAAGTTCAGGAATCTTTTCCTTCTTCTTGCTACAGGTTTCCACACCCTCAGTAGGTAACACAATCACATCACCTTCATGCTCTCCTTGTGCCCTGGCTAGGATCTCACTCTGATTAGACACAGTTACTACACCCTTTCCCAACCACACACTAGCAACAGGCAAAATACAAGCACCAGAATTGTCTGGTTTTTCTGGGATTTTGCATAGACACTAACAGGATGCGACCTAGTTACAGGGCCATTCTCCCGAGCAGACACAAACTTAGGACCATTCCCTTCCTGGGCTTTAGCTGAATCCAGAACCAGCTCTGAGACAACTGCACTATTCTCAACCATCACAGGCTGAAAGGCCCCCTCTGTCTGCTCCACAGACAAAGAAGAGCCGGACACACTTTCTCCTCTCCCAGACACACAGCTTGGGATCTCCTTCCCCTTGTCCCAGCACATAAGGCTGGTCACAGACAACTGCTTGGAGATCAGGGTAGCTCCCTCCACAGGCAAGTCAATACCCCTGACAGACACAGACACGTTTCCTTCTCTGTCACAATTCTCCACTCAGCTAACAGGTAAGGTCCAGGAACACTCATCTCCCACTCTCCTCGCCTTCCCACCCTGCTGACTAGACACAGCCATCAGCTCACAAGGCTGCCTAGGCTCATCCAGACTTTCCTTACCGAGCACCTTGCCGACAGATCCCCTGCCCTGCCTGTGTCTCCCCCGCTCAGCTGGGGTCTCAGCTCCCACTGTGCTCAGCGCTGCCCTTGCTGTCCCAGTGGGGGTAGGCAGCGAGCTCCCTGCTTTCCTCACTGCATCAGAGCCAGCCTGAGCCCCCTTAACCCCCCCCACCCCGCTCCGGTGTGCAAGGGGGCGGCGAGCATCTCTCCGTCTCACCCAGCCCCAGGGGTCTGGTTACAGGCAGGCAGGTATCCTGAGCCTAGCAGCTCCTCCCCGCTGCCAGCCAGGTCATCTGCATTTTCACAGACCATTTCCCTCTCCACCAATTGGTTCCCTGGATTCAAATTCAAACCCTTGGCCATTACCGGAGCAGGGCCTGGATCCTGTCCCAAAGAGACACAGTCACCCCACAACAGGGTCTCGCAGCTGGTGTCCTGGAGCACCCCAACGGCCAGGCAGCCCCACCCATCCTGGGTCTGCACAGGGATCCAGGCGATAGGCAGGGCCAGGGGCTTCATCCCTGGGACCCTCACCCAGCTCCTCAGCATCTGAGGCTGCACCACCCAGGGCCTGACAACAATTCTCTCCGTCCCAGGATCTCGCCACTCCAGGAATGTCTCCCCATTGACCATCACCTTCCACTCCCACTGGAGGTCCGAGGGGCCTGGCCCCAGGAAACTCCACACAGCCATATAGGTTGGGGTCAGGAGTGGGAGCCTGTCCACATCCCCAACCATCTGGCTGACGGAGTCTATGGCCTTGGGACCCAGCAAGGGAGCTAGACACCGGGGCTTTTCTGCAGGGTCTCCCTGGTTCAAATCGCCAGCCTGCTCAAAGGCAGTGAGGTGGCATCCACATCCCACCCCGTCCTTAACTAGGGGCAGCAATTTAGTCTTGAGGTTTCCTGTGGAACTGGCATCCCGGGGTCTATCCCCACTCACCCCGGGGAGGTCCCCTAGGCCTCTCCACTCCCCCACCGCCAGTTCATGCTGCTGCTGCTGCTTCTGCAGCTCTTTCTTGGGCTCTCGCTGTCTCCCACAGTCCTCTTGCTCTCTCGGACTCAGCTCCAACCCATCCATCTCCGATCCCCGGATGGGGAACCCGATCGTGAAGACCCCTGTCTGGTCAGGGACAGGAGTCTTGGCATTGCCTGGCTCCCACTCCGGCTGCTCCCAGATCCTGCTATAGCCCCATTTGGGGTCAGGAATCTGTTCCTTAGAGCGGTCATCCTCCTCCAGCTGCACGGTTAACTGTGCTTTGGTGAACTTTCCAATGCTCAACCTCTCTTTCTGCACAGGGTAAAAATGTCCTTCTTAAGGAGACGGTGACAGGCCATCACTCTGCTCTTCCCAAGTTGTTGTGGACTCACAAGCCTGTGTGCTCTCAGCTCCCCACGGTTTCCAGGGAGAACCCCTAGTGTGCCAGCCCTTCGAGGTTACCTCCTCTTTGCCAGGGTCGAGCTGCAGACTCCTCCACCCCTGGGACTGCTTACTGCAATCCCCCGGGGGACCCCATTACTGCACAGTCATAGATATTTAGGTCAGAAGGGACCATTATGATCATCTAGTCTGACCTCCTGCAAGTGACCCGTGCCCCATGCTACAGAGGAAGGCGAAAAACTTCCAGGGCCTCTTCCAATCTGCCCTGGAGGAAAATTCCTTCCCGACCCCAAATATGGCGATCAGCTAAACCCTGAGCATATGGGCAAGATTCATCAGCCAGATACTCCAGAAAATTCTTTCCTGGGTAACTCGGATCTCACCCCATCTAATAGCTCATCACAGGCCATTGGGCCTATTTACCATGAATATTTAATTACCAAAACCATGTTATCCCATCATACCATCTCCTCCATAAACTTATCGAGTTTAATCTTAAAGCCAGATAGATCTTTTGCCCCCACTGCTTCCCTTGGAAGGCTATTCCAAAACTTCACTCCTCTGATGGTTAAAAACCTTTGTCTAATTTCTAGTGGCCAGTTTATATCCATTTGTTCTTGTGTCCACATTGGTACTGAGCTTAAATAATTCCTCTCCCTCTCCGGTATTTATCCCTCTGATATATTTATAGAGAGCAATCATATCTCCCCTCAACCTTCTTTTATTTAGGCTTAACAAGCCAAGCTCCCTGAGTCTCCTTTCATAACACAAGTTTTCCATTCCTCGGATCATCCTAGTAGCCCTTCTCTGTACCTGTTCCAGTTTGAATTCATCCTTCTTAAACATGGGAGACCAGAACTGCACACAGTATTCCAGGTGAGGTCTCACCAGTGCCTTGTAGAACGGTACTAAAACCTCCTTATCCCTACTAGAAATACCTCGCCTGATGCATCCCAAGACTGCATTAGCTTTTTTCAGAGCCATATCACATTGGTGGCTCATAGTCATCCTGTGATCAACCAATACTCCAAGGTCCTTTTCCTCCTCCGTTACTTCTAATTGATGCGTCCCTAGCTTATAACTAAAATTCTTGTTATTAATCCTTAAATGCATGACCTTACACTTCTCATTATTAAATTTCATCCTATTACTATTACTCCAGTTTACAAGGTCATCCAGATCCTCCTGTAGGGTATCCCTGTCCTTCTCTAAATTGGCAATACCTCCCAGCTTTGTATCATCCGCAAACTTTATTTGCACACTCCCACTTTTTGTGTCAAGGTCAGTAATAAAAAGATTAAATAAGATTGGTCCCAAAACCAATCCTTGAGGAACTCCACTGGTAACCTCCCTCCGGCCTGACAGTTCACCTTTCAGTAGGACCCGTTGTAGTCTCCCCTTTACCAATTCCTTATCCATCTTTCAATTTTCCTATTGATCCCCATCTTATCCAATTTAACTAAATTCCCCATGTGGCATGGTATCAAATGCCTACTAAAATCTAGGTAAATTAGATCCACTGTGTTTCCTTTCTCTAAAAAAATCTGTTACTTTCTCAAAGAAGGAGATCAGGTTGGTTTGGCATGATCTACCTTTTGTAAAACCATGTTGTATTTTGTCCCATTTACCATTGACTTCAATGTCCTTAACTACCTTCTCCTTCAAAATTTTTTCCAAGACCTTGCATACTACAGATGTCAAACTAACAGGGCTATAATTACCCGGATCACTTTTTTTCCCTTTCTTAAAAATAGGAACTATGTTAGCAATTCTCCAGTCATACGGTACAACCCCTGAGTTTACAGATTCATTAAAAATTCTTGCTAATGGGCTTGCAATTTCTTGTGCCAATTCCTTTAATATTCTTGGATGAAGATTATCTGGGCCCCCGATTTAGTCCCATTAAGCTGTTAGAGTTTCGCTTCTACCTCGAATATGGTGATGTCTACCTCCATATCCTCATTCCCATTTATCATGCTACCATTATCCCTAGGATCCTCTTTAGCCTTATTAAAGACTGAGGCAAAGTATTTGTTTAGATATTGGGCCATGCCTAGATTATCCTTGACCTCCACTCCATCCTCAGTGTTTAGTGGTCCCACTTCTTCTTTCTTTGTTTTCTTCTTATTTATATGGCTATAGAACCTTTTACTATTGGTTTTAATTCCCTTTGCAAGGTCCAATTCTACTTGACTTTTAGCCTGTCTCACTTTATCCCTGCATGTTCTGACCTCAATAAGGTAGCTTTCCTTGCTGATCCCTCCCTTTTTCCACTCCCTATATGTTTTCTGCTTTTTCTTAATCACCTCTCTGAGATGCTTGCTCATCCAGCTTGGTCTACAACTCCTGCCTATGATTTTTTTCCCCTTACTTGGGATGCAGGCTTCCGATAGCTTCTGCAGCTTTGATTTAAAATAATCACAGGCCTCCTCTACCTTTAGATCCATAAATTCTTCAGTCCAATCCATTTCCCTAACTAATTTCCTTAGTCCTTCTTGCTGGTCACACACTCCCAGGGGTTAACCGCCCCCCGAAACTACTCCTCTCTGAGCCTTCAGCACGCCTGGTCCTTGTCATGTTTTACTGCTCTCCCGTCACTTACTGCAGGAAGCGACATCCACGGGGTGCAGTACATCCCACCTCTGCCACCAGTTGTCACGGAGTCCCAGGGCGATGCTCTGGAACTGCTCCCTACAAAGCCAGTCAGGACTCTGGGGAAGTCTCCTCTCTGGGAGCAGCCTGTCTGCAGGACACACAGCTCACACAACTTCCACCTTCCTGGGTCTGACCTCAGAGCATTCAGCATCCTCTGCCCCTCCCTGCGCTTCCCACAGCGAGTCCACCCAGGCGGGGTCCTGGGGAAGCCAGAGGGTCCTGCCCCCCAACTCTGCAGTCAAAGGTGACTCTCAGCCAGCCAGTAACACAGAAGGTTTATTAGATGACAGGAACATGGTCTAACACAGAGCTTGTAGGTGCAGAGAACAGGACCCCTCAGCTGGGTCCATTTTGGGAGGCAGTGAGCCAGACAACCCCGTCTGCCCTTCACTCCATGTCCCCAGCCAGCCCCAAACTGAAACTCCCTCCAGCCCCTCCTCCTCTGGGCTTTGTGCCTTTCCCGGGCCAGGAGGTCACCGGATTCCTTTGTTCTCCAACCCTTCAGCTCTCACCTTGCAGGGGGGAAGGGCCCAGGCCATCAGTTGCCAGGAAACAGAGTGTCGGCCATTCTCTGTGTCCAGACTCCTGCACACACCTGCCCTCTAGGGCTCTGCAATGATCATACACCCTTACTCCACCCCCTAGATACTTAAGAACTGCCTAGGGGAAACTGAGGCACCCCCACACTATTCAGAGGAAACATTAAGAACAGTCCCGCTTCGTCACACTATGGCAATGTCTCCAGGCTGGCAGTCATGGCTGTGTTTCTCCTCAGTTTAGTTCCTTTACAGAGATAACAGGATTTTGTAGGAAATTATCCCCCCTTCTGATAAATCAGCGACATGGAGTAGTTCACATACTCCAGAGGCGTGATGGCAATGCGTCTGGTGACAGAGACCGAGCTCAGTTCCTGCAGAGCTGCTTGGAAACACACAGGAGCAGGAACGTCTCTGCTGATGGCCACAGGAGCTGGGGAATCCTCGAGTGGTACTGGGCCTGCATGGCCACGCCCTAGCACCATCCACACCTGGTGGGAGTCAGAGATCTGGCCTGGGTGAAGACGAGACATGACTGGGGCTGCTTCACACCTCCCACTCATGGCAGCAGAGCAGCCCTGGGACCATTAGCAGCTTTCAGCGAGGACTGGCCAGCTCTACGGCTGGAGCAGAGTCTACTCGGAACACGCACCCCCCGAGCTGCTCTGTGCACCCCTCAGCTGTAGCCGAGGATTTGTAGCCCGGGGGGGAAAAGGAAGTTGGGTGTGAAACTTAAGGAAGTGTGCTGCGTTTCTAGTGACCAACAGGCTGTTAGCTCTACCCAGAGCGATGCGGAACCCAGCCCATAGCACCCCAGAGGACTCTGGGGGTGACAAGAGAAGAGAACACCCCAGCTGCTGGGCTAAGTCCTGGAAACCCACGCCCTTGCCACCCCTTCCCCTCCCCTGGGGAGGGGGCCCTGCAGCTCTTGCTGGGGCAATTGAAATATTCAGCAGGGCAGGGAGCAGACCCCAGGTGGCCCCCGACTGCTCGAACCATCACATGCTCGGTCTAGCCCAGCAATATTTCATACAGCATAACCAGCTACAATAGGAGAGACAGACCCCGTCCCAGAAAGCGCAGCAGCCTCGGGCATAGGGCACTTTGCTCCATGGTTAGGGCCCTCTGAGACCTGGGTTCAGATCCCTGCTGAGCCAGAACTTGAGCCCAGGTGAGAGAGGCTTCTTCCTCCCCCGCTGGCTCCCTCGTGACTAGTTCTTCATTTCCTTTGCTCTTATTAAAAATACCCAAAGTCCAAAAGGTTTTGAGTTAAATGGAAACAAAAATAATTGTTTTCCTCAGACCTGCCAGTGAAGGGGGGGCATTTGCCCAGCTCTATTAAAGATAATGCCTAGGTACGGCAGGGGACGAATTAAGGCTCCCCAGCAACTTTCATTCTGGCATTTCCTGGCAGCCAAGTGCTTGAGTCTGCAACCTTACAAATGTTCTTTTAAACCAGTGTGTGAGTGTGTGTATACATAGGATCTGCTTTAGCAACCTAGATCTAACACGCTCTGTGTGACAAAGCCAACGTTCACGAATTCCCCCCCTCCCCTCCCCTCCCCCAGTCCTGGTATGCACACAGAGCAGGACCAAAGAGGCAGGCCCTGCTCCTTCCCTCACGAACACACCTCAATATTTTGACTCAGACTCGCTATTTGTCATTTATCCATTTCCTTATTTTATGGTAATCACCCCACCAGCTCCCTGATCTAATTCTGGATGGCAGGTGGGTGGGGAAGCAAGCTCGGAAGACCTGTTTTCCTTTCCCACACCCCCCCAGCAATTTCTGTTGGAGGGTAAGGCCCTTTGGGAGATTTGGGGCTTGTGCGCTGTTGAGTCCTGGCCTTGGGAACAGCCCCAGAAGAGCACTCACAGCTCAGCCTGGGACACTGACCATTTCTGGGGGGCCCTTATGGGGCTCTCTGTAAATTCCCGAGAGCAGCAGCAAACCCATGCACTGCACTAGAGCACGTCCTCTGCACGCATGCCAACTGGTAGGCAGCTCGTGGGCAGTCCAGGAGAGCGATCGGCGGCAAACAGACCTGGAAAAAACAGCATTGTCCCTTCGCTGGCTACAGTAAAAAACCAGACCTGAATCCCAACAGGTCTGATCCATGCAGATTCCCCTGGCATTGCTCACACTGCCCCAAGAGCAGAGCCTGGCGCTGGACACTTGCTGTGTTCCCATGCTCCCACACAAACCTGAGTCATCAATTCGAGACACTACATTTGCTTCTAATTCATTTAAGAAACTGGTTGTTTTTCAGACTCTTGGATAGCATCTGATTCATAAGTCTCCTTTTGCTGGAGATGTGCCACATCCATTCAACAGAAGCAGGGTGGGCTGCAAAGCCGTCTCTACAGGAAGAGAGGCTAGGGGAAGTGTCTACGCCGGGGGGGGCGGGAGAGGCACTCGTCCATTCCTTTGCACTGAAGAGGAAAAGAAGAAACATTGGCAAGTCACCTGCAGCGAAGTCAAGGGTAGCAGCTCGTTGTGTCAGGTCCACGGGCAGGAACCAAGGCGAGATGGAGGTTATCGATCAGAATCAATGGGCATTTACACACGAATGCTCGTGCTTCGTTTGGAGACTCAAGCCTTGCAGCTGCACATGGGATTACATGGTGGCACTTGTGAGCACAGAAGGGACAGGGAGCTGTGTGACAGCAGCCACCAACGGCTAGTTCTGATTTGCAAGTGCAATTGCACGAGCGATTCAGGGTGCAACGTGCCTGCATCTCCTTTTGAAAGTTGGGCCCCAGATGTCCACGTGTCGCCTTGCCCACGCCCACAGAGTTACGCTGCGTGTGGGAGGAGGGGGAAGTGTGAGCACATTGCAGGGGAGGTTTGCACGCTGGGGAAATGGTTCAACAGGAAAACAGCAGCAGGCCTTTCCTCACAGCCTAGCACCAAGGAGCAGAGGGTGGGGTATGAACTGGCTCCACACATGAACTGCCCAGGTTACAGTTCAGCCCAGTCCCAGGAGCACTGTGACTGGGGCCCCTGCCTTCCCAAAGGCATTTTGTCCATCCTGCCTGCCAAGCAGCCACGTGTATCGACCGTCTGCCAAGGGCCTGTGCGAAAGAACCATGCTGGGGGTAGCACCCTCGTCACCGGAGGCCAGGGAACGCCCCTCTGCCCTGCCACAAGGTGTCTGGCCTCTAGGAGGGGGAGCATGGGGGCCACTCTCCATGCGCCGTAGTTCCAGACAGGCCCAGCCTTTGTTTGTATTGGGAGGAGAGGGACAAGGTACCAGATCTAACACTGCGGTGTCCCCCAGCTGGAGGGAGGGTATCCTGCCCCCTCGGCCAGCTCCCCTGCGTTGCGAGCCACACGCCAGTCCCTCGGCGGGACGTTTCACCCCAGGGAAGCTGGTGTGATGGCTGTTAGCGGAAGGGGATGACCCAGCGTCTGACCCAGAATCTCCTGCCCACAGATCAGCCTGTGTGGGCTGGGGGACCCGGCGAGGACGGACGGTCCCTGCTGCAAGGGCGAGAACTGGCAGGCGGTATCCCCAGGCTATTGGGACGCGGCTGGACATCACTTCACAAGTGATCGGCCCCCTGTGACAGCCCTGGCTTTCAGGGAGCTTTCCAGTGGCAGGAGTCCAGGACTCCCTGACTTGTTCCTGGATTATTTTCAACCAGCAGTTGCTATAGGAACATCCGCCCTCCCTGCAGGGACGCAGCCCCTTTTGGAAGCCCTGCAGCACTGGATGCCTCCTGGCTTCATTAAGTCACCGCATAGGAGGCCCCGGACCTTTGAGAGTTGCTCTGTGTTAGCAAAACCCAGACAGCCACAATGCCTTCCTGAGAGCTGGCCCAGAGACGCCCCGTGTTCAGATTCACTAGCCGCACCATTTCACACCAACGCTACAGCACGCGGCACGGCTCAGGGAGACATGCGGCTGAGCAATGCAAGGGCACAGGGTCTGGCTCTGCCAGCGATGAATCCTGCCTCGGCGCAAGGGGCTGGACTAGGTGACCTCGGAGCTCCCTTCCAGCCCTGCATTGCTAGGAGTGGATTTCCCATTGGTTTATCACAATGGTAATTAGGCTCCGAAACAGGGTCTCCTCAAACCCAGCATGTGATCCTGGCTCTGCCTCAGTTTCCCTGCTCCCCCAGCCCACTCACCCACCAGCACATCAGCAGGGTTCCCACCAGTGTCATTGCCTCGTTCTCTTTCCCAAGGGATGCTCTTAGTGTTCAAACATAGCTCAGCATCAAGCCAGACTGGTAACCATGTCCCGCCACCTGGCCCCACCGCTGCCCTCCGAGGAGAGCACATAGGACTAGCCACAGGTGGAGTTATGGCCAGTCTCTTTCTAGGGCCATCCCACCTGTAACAGGCCCCAGAGGGGATCAAGACCTCAGTTTTGCTGCGTGCTGGACACAGGGCAGGAGAGACAGCTCTGCCGCACAGCGCTTACCATCTCACTAGACAAGACAGACAAAGGGTGGGTTATCCCCATTTAACCACCACCCACTGCCCCAGCTCGGCCTCCATCTTACAGCCCCATTCTGGGCTTTGCTTAGTCTTGGTGCTCAGAACTCTTTCAGGTGCAAGCCTAGCGGGGAGCCAAGCGTCCCAAGAGTCAGCGAACTCTGCCAGAGCAGGCCAGTAACCCGGGTCATCCGCTGGATGCCGAGACCAACCCCAACTCTTCCCAGAGAGGAGCCGTGTTTCGCAGGAGGATTGCCTCTTTTACGCAGATGTGCCTCCTTGTTTTCAGCCAATCGCAAAAAGGAATTAACCTGTCAGGATCCCAGATTGTGTCGTCTATGGTGGGACCCGCTCCCTTCCCCGGGGCAGTGGATTCAACTCCCTGAAGAGAGCTGTCCAGGGCCACTGTGCTACCTGCATCAGCCCTCTGGGGGCGTGGGCCTTCCACAGAGCCACGGCCTCCATGCTAGCCTCCTTCCCTGGGCTTCGGCCTGCCCCAGGGGTGCAGAAAGCAGAGAGTGGGTCTACTATCTAGCTCTGGCCAGGGCCACACAGACAGGGTCCTTTAGCAGCCGTTAGCCCACCCTGAAGATGCTGCAAAGGTGTCAGTTATGGAAGGAGCCCAATTTCCTTTCTTGATCCCTCTTGAGATGGTCTCAGGAGCTCAGCGCCATGGGCTGGGACGCAGACACAGAGCCGGGCACATTTGGAACACACTGTTTCTGCTCTGCCCTAGTTGCTGCAATGCGAGGGCCATGCTGAACCGGGAATGACAGGGCGACGTCTTTCCAAACAGGGGAGAAATGCTCAGATGCAACCCTGAGGAAGGAGATAAGAACCTGAACAGAACAGAGCCCAGAAGTAACAGGTGATTTGGGAACAGCAGCTGCTACAATGCAGGGAAGTAGAGAATCAGAAGTGATGCAAACAGGTGAATATTTGAGCATTTAGGAGGGCTTCCTCCCTCAACCCAAGGCCATGAGGAACAGTTCCTGCATGATGTCTACATTGTCCTTTATGCTGGCTGAGAGCCAGGGAATTTGCTTTTCCACCAACTCTTTGTTGTAGCCTTCCCCACCCTGCAGACACCCTGACACAAGCTCCTCCATCCGTGAATTAGCTCGGGGACAGATCTGCCTTCCCCTCCCCTGCTGAAAGTAAACAGCTGTTCCTCGCATTTTGCTTTCCACGCCTTCCCCACTAGCCTGCCACCTGACGGAGGGCATTACTTGCTCCCTCTTCCCCCACACAGTGCCAGCCTCTGCTTCCTCACAGCGTTACTAACCCCGACTAAAGCGTCCCTTCTGTTCCGTCAACCCCACCCATCTCCAGTCTGTATTCCTTCACCTTCCTCCTCCAGCCTGCCTGAGACACACCACGGCCCTGCACCTGCCCAGAATACAGCAGGTCTAGCAGCCAGGCCACGTCACCGTCCTCTGACTCCCGCCATCAGCTGGAGCCCTTGGGCTGGCTGCGTCAGGTCAGAACTATGTAGCCCCATCTTCCACACGCTGCAGCGCCCCATGGCGGCCTGCTCTCCACTCCCGCTCTGGTCATAGCCATGTGGGCTCCAGTCAAGGGAAGTGGCCTGAAGCAGAGCCCCAAGCCCCGTCCTAGAGGCGGAATAAGAAGCATCTGCCTCACTGATGAAGCCTGATGGACTAGGGGTCATTGCTCCAGGCATCCACTGTGAAAGGGCAGCCACAGGCACTTCTCCTGAGCTGGTGCCATTTGTAATCCTGCGTCAGAGACAGAGACCACCAACCTGCAAACACCTGCACAAGTGGGTGTGAGCCCTTTGGAAGCTAGCAGCCTGGTCACCTAGGAGCTCAGTGCAGGAGGAAGGCAGGCCGTTTGGGAGAGGAGAAGGGATCATCCCACCTGCAGGGAGCCTGCTGAGCTCACGGGGTAACAGCTCTGGGGATAAGAGGCCAAGCCAGGAAAGGGGATCCAGGGAGCTGCTGCTCGGGTGTGACGTACCTGGAACTGGTGGTGGCATGCTGGGACACTGGGCAGTGGGATTCCTCACTGGGCCCTGAGACTGCGCGCCGGGAGAGCCTGCCTGGGCTGGATGCTGAGTTACCCCGCAGACCCCAGCTCTCCCTGCTAGGCCGACCCCGACAGGCAGGCTCCTGGGGCACCCTGAACAGCCACGTGACCCATGCAGGGGCCAGGGACGCTCAGCAGCCGGGGCAGCCTGGCTTTCCTGCCGGAGCGAGAAGGGGAACACCAAGCACAATTATCACGGAGCGGTGCATTGGCTCCCTGCAGCCAGTGTTCAAAGTGCCTGATTGTGAACCCTGGTGAGCCTTCTCCAGGGCCTGCCTTATTTCTGATGCAAACACAAATATCCCAGCTCTTAGCGACAGGCACTTTATTCCGTGCGCACGATGCCCGGCACAAAGGGGTCTGGCTTCTAGGTGCTACCCAATGCAAACCCCACATTCTTAAAGAGCCCCACAGTTCTGTTGAGGGGTGGCCTAAACAAAGTATTTGACCTCACCTGGCCATGGGAAGGGGTTTTGGGCACTGTTGTTTATATCCAGTAACTGCTAGAAGCCCCAGCTGGGATTAGGCCCCACTGTGCTGCACCAAGAAGGAATCAGGAGCATGTTTGCCCCAGACCATTCACAGCCGTGGTTTATGACAAGCCCCACCAGATGGGGAAACAGACTGGCAGGCCCCGGGGACAGTGAAACAAGTGTGTTTTACACAGTGCGAGACATTCCCTGCCTAAAGGCTTCATCATCCTTATTCCAGAGATGGCAGCCGGAGGTGCAGAGACATTCAGGCTCGGCTCCTGCCAAGAGCTCCCTAGGCTCTTCGCTGTAACCCCTGCTCGCAGGCTAAGCGCTGAGCACTGGCAGGATCAGGGCCAGGGCCATGTGCCCAGTCGCACCTGGAGCTGGCGTAGAGCTGGGAACAGAGCCCAGATCTCCTGGTATGTGGGGCACAGGCTGGGCCTCAGGAGAGCCTGGCTTCCGGCACACCTCCTTCCTGGCCTTGCTTCTCCCCAGTTACACACACACAGGGTTTGTGCACACGCACACACCGAATCCTGTCTGGAGGAGAGACATCTCAAAAGCACGTGCACTCTGTATTTCATGGCAGGATCACCGACATCCACCTGATTTGGACACTGCTCTGAGAGCCCTGTGCTCCCGAACAAACCAGGTGTTCTCTCGCCCCTTAATTCTGATTGCCACAAGGGGTGGTTTACTGCCATCATTCAGTTTAAGTTCAGATACTGGAGAGAAGTGACACTTATCTGTTTCCATGGCTACCAGGCAAAAGTACAAGATACAAGTTAAGGGCCAGGAAAGGAACGTTTCGAAAGAAGATGATTCTACAGACAACGACACTGGACAACACGTCTGCCACTTGGCCCCATCCACAGCCTACCTCCCCCTGTCTCCAGCTGCTTAGTCTCCCCTGGGATCCTGGCCCCATGGGGTGCCCTCCACATGCCGTGTTCTAGGACCAGACACCCCCTGGGCAGGGGGGCTTCTGTGGTGCCCTGCTAACAATTTCTTCTTCAAAGAGCTTCTCAACCAGCTTCATCCAGGTGCCTCTCATCTGTTCACCACCCCTCGGTGGGGAGAGGCAGGGCACACATTTATTTACCTAAATAAAGCTTCAGAATAAAACTCATAAAGTCCCAAAGCACAGCCCCTCCATTCTCCCCTCGCCAGCCCACTCCTAGGGCTGGTCCCACCTGGGGTCGCAAGAGTAATGCCCCGCACCCCAGCCCTTCTGACGGAGACCCCTCACTGCCCGCGGCCCCCAAGTCCCCCTGCCTGGGCTCTTTTCTGCTACCACCACTCCTAGGTCCTACCTGGCTGGAGCCTCGGGTTTCTGGCTGCAGAAGAGCCTGTCTTAGGGGGCTCCCTGCAGAAGCCTTTCTTCCATCCTGCAGTTTCCTGAACTTCCCCCTGCATTGCAGCCACCTGGGCCCTCTAGTACCTGATCCAGCCCAGGTGAGCCTAGTGCCTCTAATAATCAGGGTGGCTGGCCCCAGGCCCCTCGGCCCTTAAGGGGCAATCAGCCTGTTACAGGTGGAGCCACGGCAAACCACACCGAAGTGGGTCCCAGAGCCCCAGACCGTGTCACTGCTGCCTTCTCCCACTCTCCGCAGCGACCTCCCCGAGAAAGGGTGGCTCAGAGACAGGGCAAGGGCCAGAGGCAGTTTCTTGAGCACGGTTACGGGGGCTGGAACAGGAGCGGTGCTGAGAGCCATTGAACCAGACTGCTGCAAACCCTGGATCTGATGTAAACCGCTTCAAGCCGGGGGTGCGGGAGCCCTCCCTACACCCCCAGTACCAGCCCCTCTGCCTGGGCACAGCACTAACGTAAGCACCCCCCAGCCCCCGAAGGCAGGGCCAAGACCCACAGTCCGATTGCACCAGACACTGTTGTTGTCAGTGGTTTGATTTATAAAATCATTCAGGGGGCTCTCCCAAGTGATAGAGCCTCTGTCATCTCCCCGGCAGAGCAACAGATCCCCTCCTCCGGTCGGATTGGCCCCAAAGGCCCCCCCACGCACACGCACGCACACGCACACGCAGCAGCCATGGAAATAGGTGTGTCCTGCAGCATGCACCAGAGTTCCACACACTTGGGCTGTTTTGTGACCTCGGCCATGAGCCACGTCACAGGCTGCAGCCTGATCCATGCGGGCCTGGGCTCGGCCGTGGCCACCCGTGGACGCGCTCAGAGCAGGGCAATATACAGACGTGTGACCTGAATAACCCTGTGCCAGCAACTCGCTCTCTGTTTGTCCTTCTTCTCGCTGACAGCCCTGAGCGCTCCGGTGTTTCCTTCTTGGGGAGAAATGTGTGTCTAAAAGATGCTGCTGTGCACAATCGAGCCGGCAGAAATAGGTTTCCAAAGGGAGCTATTTCTAGTCAGTGTAACAACGATCACCAGTTGATCTGCAGAAACCACCGAAAATAGACTCTGGCCGGCAGCACGGGCTCCCTGGGAGATGGGCCTGGTTAGCTCACCCGGTTACAAGCTGTGCAGGTGTCTTGCCGCTCCGATGCAGCAGCTCCCGGAGTAGCTCCAACGTTCGCAAGTAAGGGCTAAATCTTGCCCTGCGCTGCCCTGGAGCACGACAGCTGGTGGACGCGGGTGCAGAAGGGCCGGGGCGCTCTAGCCGGGGAGAATATCTCCACAGCTGACGAGGGAGCACAAGGAAAGAGGGGACCGACCTCTGGCCCTCAGCAGGGAGGAGCACTGCCTGGTCATGCTGATGCCCAAGGGCCATTACACTGGGTGTCCTTATCCCGCCTTTTAACCCCATGTCTATATCCCAGGGCGGTTTCCTGCATGATGGGACAAGGACACATTCTGGGTGTCCCCAGGCCCAGAAGACAGGTCCCCTCCCAGCTGCACAAAACCTGCAGCAGCTCAGCATTGCCTTCAGGGAAGGAGGCAGTAACTATCGCTGACAGCCTGACCTGCCTCCTGGCAATGAGGGTGTGACGAAGTGGGACTGTTCTTAATGTTTCCTCTGAATAGTGTGGGGGTGCCTCAGTTTCCCCTAGGCAGTTCTTAAGTATCTAGGGGGTGGAGTAAGGGTGTCTGATCATTGCAGAGCCCTAGAGGGCATGTGTGTGCAGGAGTCTGGACACAGAGAATGGCCAACACCCTGTTTCCTGGCAACTGATGGCCTGGGCCCTTCCCCCCCTGCAAGGTGAGAGCTGAAGGGTTGGAGAACAAAGGAATCAGGTGACCTCCTGGCCCGGGAAAGGAACAAAGCCCAGAGCAGGGGGGGCTGGAGGGAGTTTCAGTTTGGGGCTGGCTGGGACATGGAGTGAAGTGCAGACGTGGTTGTCTGGCTCGCTACCCCCCAAAATGGACCCAGCTGAGGGGTCCCGTTCTCTGCACCTGCAAGCTCTGTTTTAGACCATGTTCCTGTCGTCTAATAAACCTTCTGTTTTACTGGCTGGCTGAGAGTCACGTCTGACTGCGAAGTTGGGGTGCAGGACCCTCTGGCTTCCCCAGGAGCCCCGCCTGAGCGGACTCGCTGTGGGAAGCGCACGGAGGGGCAGAGGATGCTGAATGCTCCGAGGTCAGACCCAGGAAGGTGGAAGCTGTGTGAGCTGCGTGTCCTGAAGACAGGCTGCTCACAGAAAGGCAACTGCCCCAGAGTCCTGACTGGCTTCATGGGGAGCAGTTCCAGAGCATCGCCCAGGGACTCCGTGACAGAGGGTGACTGAACCTGGCACCAGGCAGGAGCCGCTGCCTCGAGAGGCCTGCATCCAGTGCTAGGATCTGTCTGCTTAGATGCCACCAACCTAATCGAGCTCCAAGAGCTGCCGTCTGAGTAAGTGCAGGAGCCCTGGCGCGTGGCTGGACCGCTGGGTCCCAGGAAGGTTTGTACAGTCGGTAGCTGGGTGTTGGCTGCTGAGCACAGTCAGGGTTTTCTACACGCTACTAAAGAGCTGTAGCTTGCCAGGCCACAAGATACCCCCTGGTGACTGACCCCATTCCTCCCAATCCCCAGCACGGTACCAGGACCAGCATTTTCTCCACTCAGGGAAGTCAGCTCAAAAAGTTTTACAGACAAGAGTCAATCGAACTGCACAGGTCTCACGGCCCCCAAGAGAGGCTGAAAATCTCCATGTGCTCTAAGGGTCTGGCTACTCTGCAGTTGGACCCCCGCGTCTGGCCCAGGCCAGCTGCCTCAGGCTAAGGAGCTGTTTAATTGTGGTGTAGACAGTCCGGCTCGGGATAGAGCCAGGACTCTAGGACCCTGCTAGGTGGAGGGTCCCAGAGCTCGGACTGTAGCCGGGGCTGAAGGTCTACATGGCAATTGCACAGCCCCTTAGCCGGAGTCAGCTGGTCCAGGCCAGCCGCGGGGGCCTCACTGCAGTGTAGACAGACCTGAAGAGCTCCTGGTATAGACGGTCCAGCTGCTGACAGTGCCCTGGGTGCAGCCTGGCACTGCAGCCTCCTTGTCACTGTACAGCACTAGCCCCAGCAGAGACCAGAGTCCCGCTGGCCTCGCCCAGTCTGGCCCTCAGGAGACGAGAGACGGAGGGCGAGCCCCAGGTCACAGTGCAGGTCGGGGCAGTGGGCTCCTGGCCACCTGACCAGGCCGGGCAGCCTTGGAGTCACACTCAGGGGAGCTACTTTGTTTTCCTGAATGTCTCATGCAGGTTCGGTGACTTCTCATTAAATCAGCCGAACTGGCTCACAATGACCTTTTGCTCCAATTAAATCAAAAATTTCCTCTTCTAATAAACAACTGACATTTCCATTACACCGTCCGCTCAGGGATCCCGAAGCCCAGCACACATTACAGTCCGGGCCGGAATATACCCGCCGGGGAGCCTGGAATAGTTAGATCTTGCTGACACTCTCAATGGGAACAGAGGGCACAAAAACGTGGGGCTTGTGTGAGCAGAAAGCACTTGGGGAAAGGCAGAGCAACCCCTGTCACGGAGTCCCCGGGCGATGCTCTGGAGCTGCTCCCTACGAAGCCAGTCAGGACTCTGGGGAAGTCTCCTTTCTGTGAGCAGCCTGTCTGCAGGACCCACAGCTCACACAGCTTCCCCCTTCCTGGGTTTGACCTCGGAGCATCCAGCATCCTCTGCCCCTCCGTGCGCTTCCCCCAGCGAGTCCACTCAGGCAGGGATCCTGGGGAAGCCAGAGGGTCCTGCCCCCCAACTCTGCAGTCAGACGTGACTCTCAACCAACCAGTAAAACAGAAGGTTGATTAGACGACAGGAACATGGTCTAACACAGAGTTTGTAGGTGAAGAGAACAGGACCCATAGCCGGGTCCATTTTGCGGGGCAGTGAGCCAGACAACCCCGTCTGCACTTCACTCCATGTCCCCAGCCAGCCCCAAACTGAAACTCTCTCCAGCCCCTCCTCCTCTGGGCTCTGTCCCTTTCCCGGGCCAGGAGGTCACCGGATTCCTTTGTTCCCCAACCCTTTAGCTCTCACCTTGCAGGGGGGAAGGGCCAGGCCATCAGTGACCAGGAAACAGGGTGTCGGCCATTCTCTGTGTCCAGACCCCTGCACACACCTGCCCTCTAGGGCTCTGCAATGATCATACACCCTTACCCCACCACCTAGATACTTAAGTACTGCCTAGGGGAAACTGAGGCACCCCCACACTATTCAGAGGAAACATTAAGAACAGTCCCACTTCGTCACAACCCCAAACTCTCCTAGTCTTCATTTACTTCAGAGCAGAAGTTAATATGCACTTGCTGGGTCAGGATGCTCCTAAATATTCTTTCATACCAAAACACGACCCTGCAGCTCTCCGTTCTGTGCTTCCAGTGGATCTGTCTGGATGTATTCAAATGACGAGCAATCACAAACACGGCGCTCAGGGTTTCTAGCTCAATGCCTTGACCTCCTGAAGAGGTGTTTTTATCGGCTAATGAAATACTCCTCATCCGTCCCCACACAGCATGACCGGCACTCAGACTCCCCCGACCGGAGCCATCCACACACAGCCCGACTGGCACGTGGACCCCTCTGGCCTGAGGCCCCACACAGCCCGACCAGCACTCGGACCCTCCAGCCTGAGTCTTCCCCACTCAACACAGTGCCATGTCTGGCACACAGATTCCCCCACTCTAAGCCGTCACCCCCCGACCCTCTCCCACCCCTCGCAGCGGGGGGGTTAGGCTCAGAGCAGGGGGTGCTGGACTAGAACCGTTCAGCAGTCTCCAGTCCTGAGTCCCAAGGCCTGAGCAATTCTGTGGCCGAGATGAAAGCAAAGGCATGGAACTAGCAGAAATCAGCCACTCTCCCAAGTGCACTGTGCACTGCTGGCTAACCCCCCCGGGCATGGAGGGGCGAGTGAGGAGCAAAGGTAGCCGAGTGCCCCCCTCCGGCCCGCCCCAGCTCTGTCACCCCAGGGTGTCAGCGACACCTCCATGAACACACGAGAAGGGAGGGTTCCCAATACCCCGTATCTCTGGTCCAGGGTTGTTATCAGTGTGTGGAGGCAACCGGGAGTTGTTAGCCCTGTTCTCGCCAGGTACGTATACAGACCCACCCAGCACACTGGGGTCTGTGCACCGAATGCAAGCGTGGGGCCACTCATCCGGTGCCTGGAAGGAAAAGCTGTGGCCGTTTGACTTTTCTAAGCTCAGTGTTTGGAAAGCTCCCACTGTAAATAGTGGTTTCACTACTGTGTGTCTCAGCAACCGGCATCCAGCCAGTGCAGCTGGAGTCCCACGGATGGTTGGGGCAGGATTGGCCTGACCTTTCTGCTCTTTTATTAGCTCTCCGGACCCCTGCAGCTCCGCCTGCTTTTTGGCTGTTCCCTCCCAGCTGGCCTGTTCGCAGCCCAGTGACACTCGGTCACTGGCGGCTCAGGGAAAGAACTCTGCTCCTGTGTGTCACCCCTCGAGGCGTAAGGCCTAGGATCCACTTCTGCCCCTCTTCAGCCCAGAGGGCTGCGGCCCCAGGTCAGCCCTATAAGGCCATCGGGGGGAGATGCGCCCGATATCGTGCACTGCTGCAGAAGGCCATAAACTCTCTCTCCAGGGCAGATCAGACTTTGCCAGGGACAGTTCAGCCACATGCATAATCCCCACCTCCAACTCTCCTCCAGCACAAGGCCTCCAAGCAGGCCTGGGGCCAGTGGGAATAGCGGCAGGCCAATGTCAATGGGCTCCCCGTTGGGCCCCGCTAGCCGCCCTCTCCCCCATGGCCTGATGAGCTGGGTTGGCCGGTGGAGACCTCAGCGCACTGCGCCGGACAGAACCCGGTCCAGGGTCACTGGGGGCGGGTCAGTTTGCAAACGACAAGTTTGTCTTTTGCCTTTGCCCCTATTGCTGTGTGATGCCAACAACTGCAGCGTGTGTGGGGCAGGCAGGAGCAAAAGCCCCGTAATGGCTGTTGTGAGCGGAGCTCCCTGCCAAGCCCAGGGCCTTGTGGAGGGCCCAAAAGCCACCCTCCAGTTACCGCTGACGGCCCCTGCTGCTGGGCATGGAGGCAGAACCACCGTGCCACATCGCAGCCTGATGTGTCTCCACACAGCAACGGGGTTTATATAAACCTGGGACGAAACCAGCCCCTCGTGACCGGTCCTGTGCCAGGGCTGTGACAGACCCGTGTCTGTCACTCAGCCGGGGGCTTTCAGAGCAAGTCAGAGCACCAGCCAAAACCCCCGCTGCACTGACCCTGTTGTTGTGACAGGAAGCTACTAGACATTCCAGCCGAGTAGGATGCAGCGGGTAGCAGGCTTCCTTGCAGTAACATTTCTGCCCCTCTGTGGGGCTGGGAAGCTGGGTTTCTAAATGTGCATGACACGTAGCAGAATCCAGGGCGTTCACACCTCATACCACTAAGGAGAGCAGGAGGCCAGTGTGGTTCCGAGCTCCTTTCCGCCCCTCCAATCCTGGACTGGCAGCAGTGGCAGGGGCCAAAATAGCCCTGGCAGAATTCAGGGAGGTGCCCAATGAGGCTCAGCCAGAGCACCCTGCGCTCTCCTTCCCCCCCCCCACCCCCCGCCTTGGCTCTCCCCTCTGCAGAGCAGGGGGAGAGGGTGGCTACTGAGCCCCAGACTAGCCCAGGAGTCCCTCTGTCACAGGCATCCTCAGCTGCCCTGGCTAGATACTTTTCCTACTGAGAGCCGCCAGAGCCGGGGCCCCTCGGCCCGTGTGCTGGAGCTTGGGGCAACTTGCATGCACCACAAGGCAAGATTTTTAAAGCTAGGTGTCTCCATCTGGCTCCGAAAGCCAGGCCCAGGCAGCGCCGAGCTCAGGGCCTGAACTGTGGGCTTCACATAACACAAGAACCAGGGGTCACCCAATGAAATTAACAGGCAGCAGGTTTAAAACAAACACAAGGAAGTATTTCTTCACACAATGCACAGTCAACCAGTGGAGCTCCTTGCCAGGGGACGTTGTGAAGGCCAAGACTATAAGAGGGTTCAAAAAAGAATAAGAGAAGTTCCTGGAGGGCAGGTCCACCCATGGCTATAAGCCAGGATGGTCAGGGACACAACCCTGTGCTCTGGGTGTCCCTAAACCTCTGACTGGCAGAAGCTGGGACTGGTCAGCAGGGGATGGATCACTTAATAAATGGCCCTGTTCTGATCATTCTGCGTGAAGCATCTGGCAACAGCTACTGCCAGAGACAGGACACTGGGCTAGATGGACCCTTGGTCTGACCCAGTCTGGCCGTTCTCATGTTCTTAAGATACTACCTCACCTGCCTTGTCTCTGCAACAACATCTCTTCTGTCTGGGGCCTTACACAGGCACGGGAGTTTACAATACACCCGCTCAGATATTCCCTTACGACATGGGATCCGGCTATTCTGAGCAACTTGCCTGCTTTCAATAAAGGCCGAACACTAAACACATTCTGACCAGTCTAGCACCTGCTTTAACACCATGAACCCACAGCTGAGCCAGCTGAGCCCAGCTACGTGCTTGTCAAGGCTCCCCTGAGTCTCGGGGACTCTCGCATGAGCTGGAACCCCCCAGCCCATCCCGCATTGGCTTCTGTCAGGAGTGGGGCACACGGACTTATTCTGTGTTTGCAGCTGTCACTTATGGAACCACTGTAGGAAGCTCAGAACCCTTCGTCAGGTGGGCTGGATTCTAAAGGCAGCAAACAGAGACAATTAAAGGCTGCAACTCTGCAGGCTACTCACCATTTCCGCTCTGTCTCCCTGGCTCTCCACCTGCCCCGCTGCTTGTCTGCATTCAAAGCGTGTCTAGTTTAAATGGGAGCTGACCAGATTCTTTGCATCTTAGCTGGTGAGGCAGGGAGAGCTGGATACCTGGGTGTCAAGCCCACGGTGATGCCTGGTTTAGAAATGCCTAAGATAGAAAGACAGACAAGGTTCACACTGGAGCCTGATGAATGCTGAAAAACACTTTCGGGGACTCTTGGAATCAGTGCAAATTGTTCTTCCAGCTCTGTCTGCACCCCTTGTGCATTCCTTTCCCCAACTCCTCCAGGGAAACGAGTCCACTGGTGGGATGGTGGCCAAAGCAGCTGGTTCCAGGCAAATGTCACAAAATAGTCATGGAATGTAAATTTCAAACTCAGTGTCTTGAGAATTCACCCTAGAAACATGATGCCAGGGGCCAGAACCAGCACACATGATCTTTGGCTGCAATCAGAACAGCACACGCTTCTGTCACTGCGCCCCACAATTAACTGCTCATAGGCACACGACAGGCCAAGCATTATTGCCAGAGATGATCCAGGAAACAATTTTGAATAATGAACAAATGTGAGAAAATTGCAACCTGTTACTAGCCAATCTGTGAACAGAAAAGGAGCGTTGCCAGCACACTGCTCCTGAGGGATTCTTCAGCCACCCTTTGTTCAGACGGGGTGTGCAAACCCCACGCTGAGCAGAGACAGAGGGGGAGGAGACCCTCTCCTGTTTACAAGCAAGTAGCTTGATTCCACCCCCACACTGTAGCCTGAGCTGCCAGTCCTGCAGACAGGACCCCGCAGCCGCAGCCGAGAGAGGACGCAAGGCCTGCTATGAAGGGGAGAACACCGAGAGGGGAGAGCAGGCAGAAAGGCCTGGGGTAACTAAGGGGAGGCCACCCTGCACCAGCCTGCCTCCAAGAAAGCCACGGAGAGACTGTGGCAGAGGGCAAGCCCTGAGCTGGAAGCATGGCTAGCCATAATGAGAGGGGAAGGTCCCGAACCTGACCTGGGTGAAGACAGCTTAGGAGGGTCAGCCAGGAGAAGCTGGGCCCCTCCAGAGACCACGCCAAGAGACCGGGGCGGGAGGAGAAGGCAGAATTCCTTTGGGTAGGAACGGACGAGGAGACAACGAGCACCAGCCCTTTCAAGAGTGTCAATAACAGGCCAGAGTCTGGTCTTGGTCCCACCAGTGTAATTCAGGAATCGCATCATTGGCTTCAACAGTGCATCTCCAGAGGTATGCTGGGGCCGCTGAGAGCAGGATCTGGCTCCGTGTCGGCTCTAAAAGGTAGAGTGTGGCACACGGTGGGAAGTGACAGCCCCTTTCGAAATGATCAGATCTCGCGGAGAGTAGCAAGAGAGGGAGGGGCAGTGGGGAGGGTTTGTGGGATCAGTAGGGAGATGTTATTAGCGCTGTTTTCTCCCATTTCATTTGCCTGTTTGAGCAGCCCAGGAACCGGGTGCTCAGCACCCCAGTGTGGATCACAGAATCATCGAATAGAATCATCAAATATCAGGGTTGGAAGGGACCTCAGGAGGTATCTAGTCCAACCCCCTGCTCAAACCAGGACCAACCCCAGCTAAATCATCCCAGCCAGGGCTTTGTCAACCCGGGCCTTAAAAACCTTCAAGGATGACTAATTGGTACCAACAGTGCTGTTTTCAATGGTTTGTCACTCACCATCAGCAGCCCCTTCTCGTCAGCCCCTTTCGCTGCTCGATTAAGTATCCCTGGCCCTGACTCAGGCAAAGCTCTTGCTCCAGGCCAGGGGGTACACCAGCAAGCTTCTCCAGCCGCCCCTGGCTGTGCTGATGCATGAGAAGGAAAGAGCCCAGCTTGACTTTCAGATCCCACACTGCATTCACACCTAGAACATTGTGAACTGAATGGATTTGCCCTGGGGCCATTGAGACAAGCGAACTACAGAAGAGACACTGCTCAGAGCAGGTCAATGCAAAGGAAGGAAACCAACAGTGCAACCAATCAGTGGAGAGATGTTCGTGTATCCCACATGCCGCAAAGTGTATTGCAGAAGCATGTTTAGAAAGTCTTTCCCGTCAAAATCTGAGCTGGGACTTGTGAAACTCAGGGGCGCTCTCTCTTCATTGGCAGTAATTCTGATAGGAGCAGGTAGCCCTGTCTGCCATGGTTAATCAGTGCTTGTGCTGGTTTGCCCATCCTGTCACCCGGGCCGGTATCTCACACACCTGTCCTTTGATGTTAGCCAAGCACCGTTTTATTCCTTTCCCTGCTGCTTGCCTGTCTCATGCAATTATGCCATCGTCTTCCTTTAGTCTCCAAATTGCCTTGAGAGGTGTGTGAAATAGTCCAGATTTCTTCTCTTGAGCCAGTCTGGCTGCACCTGCTTCAGAGGGGTTGCTGCAAAAGCCTTCTTTGATCACGATGTTCTCAACAGAGGAGAATGGGAGCATTTCAGAATGGCTGGTCAGTTCCTACTGGAGAGAGTTTGTGTTTTTAAATTTGTTCTGTTTGTAAAAGGTTTCTACTATATAATTTAATCCACCTCTCTCTCTCTCTCTCTCACACACACACACACACACAATGTTGGTAACTTAGCATGTTACCAGCACATCCTTGTATTATTTGAGATGATCAGGAAATTTCCATCAAAACATTTGGTCAACCAAGAAACTGGAACTTTTTTCACACAAATTGTTGAAAATAAACCCCCCCCCCATCCCTGTTCTTTGTTCCCCAGCTCTTCTTCCTGTTGAATGAAGGTTGAGATCTGAGCTAGTGCCCTGGTAACTGTGGGCCACATTCCTCTGATGTTAATCTGATTGGATCCAGACAGCTACAGTAAATACCACTCTCGGGAGGCAATAGCCACATGTTAAATTGCAGGGTCCTGTGTTAAACTGGATTTGTCGTGCATCTTTGACCACCACTCCTGTACTGTTAGTCTCTAAGGTGCCACAAGTACTCCTTTTCTTTGTGCCCACTTAGCCATTCCCCCAGGGACTGTCCCAAACCTTCCAAACTCCTCAGCAGCTCCAAAGAGAGGATGCGGCCTGAATCCCTTAGACAAGAAATCCACCCCCTGTCACAGAGTCCCTGGGCGATGCTCTGGAACTGCTCCCCATGAAGCCAGTCAGGACTCTGGGGAAGTCTCCTTTCTGTGAGCAGCCTGTCTGCAGGACACACAGCTCACACAGCTTCCCCCTTCCTGGGTCTGACCTCAGAGCATTCAGCATCCTCTGCCCCTCCATGCGCTTCCCACAGCGAGTCCGCTCAGGCGGGGTCCTGGGGAAGCCAGAGGGTCCTGCACCCCAACTCCACAGTCAGACGTGACTCTCAGCCAGCCAGTAAAACAGAAGGTTTATTAGACAACAGGAACATGGTCTAACACAGAGCTTGTAGGTGCAGAGAACCGGACCCCTCAGCTGGGTCCATTTTGCGGGGCAGTGAGCCAGACAACCCCATCTGCACTTCACTCCATGTCTCCAGCCAGCCCCAAACTGAAACTCCCTCCAGCCCCTCCTCCTCTGGGCTTTGTTCCTTTCCCGGGCCAGGAGGTCACCTGGTTCCTTTGTTCTCCAACCCTTTAGCTCTCACCTTGCAGGGGGGAAGGGCCAGGCCATCAGTTGCCAGGAAACAGGGTGTCGGCCATTCTCTGTGTCCAGACTCCTGCACACACCTGCCCTCTAGGGCTCTGCAGTGATCATACACCCTTACCCCACCCCCTAGAGACTTAAGAACTGCCTAGGGGAAACTGAGGCACCCGGAGAGGACGCGGCCCAAATCCCTTAGACAGGAAATCCACCCCCACAAAAGTGTTTCCTTCTTTCTCCCCAAATGTGGCATTGCCTCCTCACAGGATGGCCAAGAGTCAGCCCTAGGTCCTAGATTTCAGTCTCACCCCCCCAGGGGCAGACAGGGGAGCTTTATACAATGGAGAAGGGGCGGTTCCCAGTGAAGGCCTTCCCGCTTGGCCGGACACAGCCTTGGCTGAGCTCCCCTTGGTGGACACTCAGCAGGCTGCTGGGTCCCTGAGACTGAGCAGCACTGGCTGTCTAGCCTGTCAGCACAGGCTCCCTGCCTAGTGACCCTTCTGGAAGTGGGACACTGGAGCCCAGCTGCCCCAGGCCCCAAGACCAGTGCGCTCCCCCAGGTCTGCCAGGATTGTAAGCACACCTTCTCCATAGCTCCACCTGTGCGGGTTCTCCAGTTTACACGTCAGCCTTCTGGGGATACAGGACGGTTGAAGCCAGGCAGACAGAGGCTCTGCAAAGGAACTTCTTAAACACACACACTTTACTCAGAGAAAAAGCATGAACTTCCAGATCAATGCAAACAATATCCACTGCACCTCCCGGGTCCTCATCACGGCTTTGGGTTTTCATCAGTGAACACTGAGAAAGTCGACAAGTAACTACACAGGGAAAAAATTCCTGATAGGAACTGGTTCTTTAATCAAGCAGGAAAAGGGATAATCAGATCCAATGGCTGGAAGCTGAAGCTAGAAATATACAGACCAGCAATAAGGTGCCCTCTACTATCAGAAATCTCTGCCCTGTGTAGGTACTTACAGACCTGCTTAGCCTCTTGGATAAACTCAACAGATTGAACTTCTTCAATAGCTTACTGTGAGGCAGGTTTTCCAGATCTGAAATCATTCTGAACTGGTGCCCTGCATGACCTCGATGGGTTCAGGAGCTTGGCTGATTGGTTTTGGTTTGTTTCTTCTCACCAGGTTAACAAATAATGAACACTCAGTTGTATTATTTATATGGTATTTCTAGCTTGTGCATGTATTGCTATCTGCTTTGTTCTGTTACACATTTATATTTAATATAAAACATTAACAATAAAGTAAAAAATCATCTCGTAGCTCTTTTCTGAACCCCTCCAATGTTAACGTCCCTGTTGAAGTGTGGAACCAGGAATGGACACAGTATCCAGTGATGGTCTCACCAATGCCGTATACAGAGATAATACCCTCTTCCTGCAACTACTTGATATTCCCAGGACTGCATTAGCCCTCTTAGCTACAGCACCACCCTGGGAGCGCATGTTCAGTGGGTACCATGTGGGTACAAGTGGGTACCATGTTCAGTGGGTACCATGCCCCCTAAATCCTTTTCAGAGATTGATTCCAAGGATTCAGCCCCTGTCTCATCAGTAGAAAGAAAAGGAGGACTTGTGGCACCTTAGAGACTAACCAATTTATTTGAGCATAAGCTTTCGTGAGCTACAGCTCACTTCATCGGATGCATTCAGTGGAAAATACAGTGGGGAGATTTATATACACAGAGAACATGAAACAATGGGTGTGACCAGACAGACTGTAATGAGAGCCCAGCTTGGCCTGTGTGGGAGTGGGGCTCCCTGACAGACTCGGGCTGTGGGGCTATTCATTGGCAGTGTAGATATTCAGGCTCAGCTTGGAGCCTGGGCTCTGGAACCTTCTCCCCTCGAGAGGTCCCAGCCCCCTGAGTCTAGCTGAAGCCCAAATGTCCTGCAGCCTGAGCCCTGCAAGCCCAACTCAGGTGAGCCCAGCCAGCCATGGGGCTTTTACTGCAGTGTAAACGACCCCTGAGAGGGTTCTGAGGCTTGCCCATGTAGTTCAGTATGTAGGCATCTAACACAGTCATGCAGAGAGGGTGGGTGGGTCTTGCTCATCCTCATGCCCCTGAGAATATGAACTGATGGGTCCAGCTATGCACCCCAAGGTCATGGTCATCGAGTTTAAGGCCAGAATGGGCCATTAAAACATATAGTCTGATCCCCTGCTTATCGCAGACCACCAGCAGCACCCAGCACCTGCATACCAACCCAACACCGAAATCAGACACACTGGTACAGCCTACGGAGACTAGGCTGTGACCTGCCACCAGCAGAGAACAGGTGAGACCAAGGGGCACCAGCGCCCCAGGCCCCCACAGGGGCAGGGAAAGGATCCAGTGAGATACACTCAGACAACACTGGGGAGTGACCCACACCCACAGAGGAAGGCAAAAAAAAACCCCAAGGTCCCTGCCTATCTGATGGAAAAATTCCTTCCTGGCCCCACATGCGGATCGGTTAGACTCTGGGCATGTGAACAAGATCCAGCCAGCCACTCACCTGAGAGACACAGAATGCTCTCCTCAGAGCCCTGCCCCCACCTTCCAATGTCCCATCTCCAGCCACAGCCATCCCTGATGCTTCAGAGGAAGGAGACACACGAAAAGAAAACAGCTCCAGGATAGCTGGGGATGGGAAAATCCCTTCCGGGCCCCTGCCAGTGGTCAGCTGAAGACCTGAAGCATGAGCTTTAGGAATGTAAGACACAAACCAGAAGGGATCCCCTGGGCTGCTGAGTTCACAAACACCCCGTCATACAACCCCACTCAGAAAAGTATCCAGCTCTCTCCTAAAACTGCTGAAGTTGTTTGTCCCGGCAGCTCCTGTTGGGAGGCTGTTCCAGAGCCTCGCCCCTCTGATGGCCTTGCTTCCCCTTGGGGCCTCTCTGTGGCTTGGGCTCCCGCAGCACGCTGGGCCGTGGAACCGGGTCAGTGCCAGTGGGAAAGCGTGTAATTGTCTTTGTTCAAACAGGGCAGCTCTGGGCCATGGGAGGGTGTCTGGGCATGGAGAGTCCTTGGGCTGCCCCAAGAACCCTTCTGTCTGTGACTACAGCTACCCATCCAGATCTGTCTGGGCAGAGCCTGGGCCTGCCGGCACCCAGACAGGCCCTCCAGAGACTGGGCCGCTTTGCCAAAACAGCTGCAGCAGCCCCTGAGGTGCCCATGGCAGCAGGTGCTGTAGAGGCTGGGCCCTGCCCAACCCGGCCTCCATGAACCTCCTTCGGTGATGCTTCCTAGAAAAGCCACCAGCTGCCTTAAAACGACCAGCTAGAGCAGCAGGGCTGAGGGGCCGTGGGTGACGGCGGGGCTGAGGGCTGTGGGTGCGCGGGTGACAGCGGGGCTGAGGGCCGTGGGTGACGGCGGGGCTGAGGGGCCGTGGGTGACGGCAGGGCTGAGGGCTGTGGGTGACGGTGGGGCTGAGGGCCGTGGGTGCGCGGGTGACGGCGGGGCTGTGGGGCCGTGGGTGACAGCGGGGCTGAGGGCCGTGGGTGACGGCGGGGCTGAGGGGCTGAGGGCCATGGGTGCGCGGGTGACAGCGGGGCTGAGGGCCGTGGGTGACGGCGGGGCTGAGGGGCCGTGGGTGCGCGGGTGATGGCGGGGCTGAGGGGCTGAGGGGCCGCGGGTGACGGCGGGGCTGAGGGGCTGTGGGTGACGGCGGGGCTGAGGGGCCGTGGGTGCGTGGGTGACAGCGGGGCTGAGGGGCTGGGGGGCCATGGGTGACGGCGGGGCTGAGGGCCGCGGGTGACGGCGGGGCTGAGGGGCTGAGGGCCGTGGGTGCTCGGGTGAGGGCGGGGCTGAGGGGCTGAGGGCCGTGGGTGCGCCGGCAGCTGGGAAGGGAGCAGGGAATGTCCAGGGAATGCGGAGGATGTTGCGTCTCCAAACTCATATGGGCAGCCACACACGGTGGGACACCGACACGCTCACCGCACCCCGCCACACCCAGACTCACACTTCCAGGCCCCTTTGCACACACGCCCCGACACCCCCACCCCCGTGACTCCACGCGGCGGGGCTGCAGCTGCCCAGCCAGCTCTGACGGGCACCGGGAGCTCCAGGCTTGAGACTCGGGGAGGCAGCGGCGCCGCGGGGCGCACGGGGCAGGGCCAGGAGCCCGGGGGCCGCCGGGCCAGCTGGGGGCCGCGCAGGGGCAGGTCTGGGCCTCGCAGGGGCAGGTCGGGGCCGGGCAGGGGCAGGTCGGGGCCGCGCAGGGGCAGGTCGGAGCCGCGCAGGGGCAGGTCGGGGCCTCGCAGGGGCAGGTCGGGGCCGGGCAGGGGCAGGTCGGGGCCGCGCAGGGGCAGGTCGGAGCCGGGCAGGGGCAGGTCGGGGCCGCGCAGGGGCAGGTCGGGGCCGGGCACCGAGCTCAGACCCGCTCCCGTCACGCAGGCGCTCGGCTCCCAGAGGACGGGACCAAGCTGCCGGGCAGCGGCTCCGTGGAGCCCGAGCCAGCCATGCCGCGGGGCGTCGCCAGCAGGGCGCAGCCCGGGGCCAAGCCGGAGGCGCCCCGGAGCGCGGCAGGGGCCGCCTGGGGACCCGCGCTGGCGGCGGCCCCTGAACTGGCAGGAGCCAGCGGGCGGGATGCGCCCCGCCGGGAGCAGGTAACCGGGGCCGCTGGCCGGGGCCGGGGCCGGGGCCGGGGCCGCTGGCCGGGGCCGGGGCTGGGCGGCGGGGAGCGGGGCAGGGCGCGGCGCGGGCGGCTGGTCAGCACCATGGAGAGAGGCGCCGCGCCCGCTCCCGGGCTCCCGGCCGCTGGACAGCTCCAGCCTGGAGCGCCGTGCCCGGCGCCGGGTCCCGCCGACCCGCTGGGTGCGGAGGGGCCGAGCCGGGTCAGCAGCTAGCCCGGGGAGGGAGCGGAGAGAGCTGGGAAAAGGCGGGGGACGGGCCCCCCTCGCCCCATAGCACCTAACGCCCCGGGCGCTACGGGAAGTCCCGCGGGGCTGCGCCCCGTCCCCCCCCGGCTCCGGCCGCTCGCCGGCGGCTTGTGCTCAGCCCCGCTTGCCGCGCCAGGGGCTCGAAGTTTCCGGGTTTCCCCCGCGCCTGGGGGCTCCGGCCCGGCGCCTCCGGGGCCCTCCGTCCGCCCGTGTCGCTCCCAAGGTCCGCGGGGCTCCTGGCGGGTGGCAGGCAGGGGCTGTGCCGAGCCGGATAGCTGGGGAGCGGCCCGCGGGGGCCGAGGCGAGCTGTCCCTGCCGGGCCGGGGGGACAGGCCATGCTCATGGGGGTGGGGGGCAGTGTCCCCTGGCTGGCGCCTGGCTCAGGGGCACTGGCCCAAAGAGCGCAGCTTAGACAGGAAGGAGCCAGGGGGCTAAGCTGGTGTCAGCGGCAGCTTCCCTGCGGGGCAGGTCTCACGTCTGGGCGCTTACCCTGGAGGCCCTTCCAGAGCCCCCGGGTCACAGCTGTGGGACCTGCCCCCACAACGGTACAGTCATATTCCCACTACTCTCTGGGTCTAGGACAGAGCAGGCTGCAGGTGCCACTGAGCTGCAGCCCTGAGCTGGGAGGGGGGGAGTTCCCCCATCCCCGGCCGTCCCAGGGGTGCCCCGGGTCCCTCCCCGGCTTGCACACTGCGCACAGACCTCTGCAGCCGGCAGCGGCCTTGAGCGGGGGTGTCAGCCTGGCCCTGCATTCAGCCTGGGATTCTCCCTGGGGCCTGAGGGAGGCAAGTGCCCAGCTGCCTTGGGCTTCCGCTGTGAGGGTTCCCTCCACTCGGTTCCCGGCGAGTGGTGGAAGGGGGCACACGCCAGGGCCCGCAGGGATCGCTGTGATCAGTTAGCCTGGCCTCCTGCTTAGTAGGCCTGAGACCTGCCCCACATACCTCCGAGAGCTGGGCCTGTAGTAAAATATCCCGTCCTGACTTTAAAATGACCAGTGATGGAGGATCCACCAGCCCCCGGGGGAAAGGGTCCAATGGCTAATTACTCTCACCAGTAACAACCGGCATCTTATTTCCAGACTGAATTTGTCTAGCTTCATCTTCCAGCCACTGGGTCACGTTGTAGGGACTGAAGAGCCCGTTATCAAATAGTTGTTCCCCATGTTGGTCGTCAAGTCACCCCTTATCCTCCTCTTTGTGAAGCTAAAAGGTTATTTACTTGTTCCCATAAGATAAGAACTAGGGGCCACCAAATGAAATTCATGGGCAGCAGGTTTAAAACAAACAAAAGGAAGTTCTTCATTCAGCACAGAGTCAACCTGTGGAACTCCTTGCCTGAGGAGGTTGTGAAGGCTAGGACTATAACAGGGTTTAAAAGAGAACTGGTTACATTTATGGAGATTAAGTCCACTAATGGCTATTAGCCAGGATGGGTGAGGAATGGTGTCCCTAGCCTCTGTCTGTCAGAGGGTGGAGATGGATGGCAGGAGAGAGATCACTAGGTCCTTACCTGTTAGGTTCACTCCCTCTGGGGCACCTGGCACTGGCCACTGTCGGCAGACAAGATACTGGGCTGGAGGGACCTTTGGCCGGACCCAGGAGGGCCGTTTTATGTTCTTAAATAAATTGAGCTCCTGGAGTCTATCACCATGGGGCAGGTTTTCTAATCCTTTAACCATTCTTGTAGATCATCCCTGACCCCTTCCATTTATCACTGAACTCGAATTGTGGGCACCAGAACTGGACAGGGGATTGCAGCAGCGCTTGCATCCACGCAGAGGGAAAATAACCTCCCGGCTCCCACGCGAGAGTCCCTTGCTCATGCATCGCATGTGGCAACTCCCGGGGAGCCCATGTTCAGCGGATTGACCCCTGCCCCTTTTTCAGTCCCTGCTTCCCAGGAGAGAGGCCCCCAGGCTGTAAGCGCGGCCGGCGTTCCTTGGCCCTCGCTGTGTGTCTTTACCTGTAGCTGGAATAACACACGGATTGTTTGCTTGTACCCAGCTTTCCAGAGACCCCACCTGCTCCCCAGATTGCCAGGGCGCAGGTGTGTGCTAGGAACAGTGGGCTGTCCAAGCGCCCCCCCTTGTGGCCCTTCGGGCACACTGCTCTGGCCACCGCTTGGTTCTTGCAGTAGTTTACGCCCAGACCCACGAGCTGAGAACAAGCATCTCCCTTTGGATAAAAAGCGCTTTAGCCCCGCCAACCCAACCCTCCTCCTGGGGTGCTAATTCGGACAGGCCTCTCCTACATTCAGGAGTCCTTCCGCCCTCCTTCTGGAGCCAGGTTACTATGGAGGGCAGCTGTGGCTGTCCCCCACTCCAGGCTGTCCTAGGCAGGACTCCGGCCCTCCTGGTTGGCTGGGAGAGGGGCACCGTTCCCCGCCCTGCAGCACAAGGCTCCTGGTCCTGGGCTGTGCACGGAACAAGAGCCTGGGGTTTTCCCCAAACACTGGAGCTTGCCTCCTCTCTCCAAGGACCCTGCTTCTGACATAACCTGGGCCCTTGTGTACCTCACAACTCCCCAAAGCATACAGGGCCGGCCACGCAGCAGGGGCTGGCTGACCCCTCGTCCCTACACTCCTGCATGGGACAGGCCACCCTGGTACAGTGCTCGGGCAGGAGGCCCCACTGAAAAGCAGGCCAAATGTAGGGGGAATTTAGACACCACTGCAGCCAAGGCCCACGCTAGAACCCGCACACTCAGCACATGGCAGCAGCTGTTCTGAGCGAGCTGGTGAGATCAAAGCCCCACCAGGAAGCTTGTGAGCTGTCCACATTAGGTAGCTGTAGAGCATTTCTGTTCCCAGGCACCATCATCCCTCCTGGGCAAACGGGCAGGTCTGAGTTCTCCTTGGATCTCAGGCCAGAGGAAGAGACAAGGAAACACCAAACATGGCAGTAGCTCCATGTGTCTCCAGACATAACTACTTGCAGGTACAGGACCCAGTGGAGCACAAGCAGGAAATGAAAAGGGCCAAGGATACACGCACCTTAAAAATACAGTCAGGGCCCAGAGGCCCACCCAGGAAAATGAGGGGGATGCACTGTCCCTACAGAGTTTGCCCCAGTCTCCCCTGGAGAGCGGAGGGCGACAAGGTGTCGCGATGACCCGGGGAGTGCGGGCGAGCTTTTATATGACGGGACTTGCCCTGCAGCAGAGAAGGCAGGCCTTACGTGTAGGAAAGGGAGAACCCAGGAAACGGCACCCTTGCACTATACACAGCTGGGGCCTAAGGTACTGTGGTGATGGGGACGCAGACATACAGACCCGAGTTCAGCCGTGGGCAGGATTTCATAAACATTAACAGGGGAACTGGTGGCAGAAGAGTTAGAAACATACGTCAGGTCCAGATGCTTCTCTTCACAGCTCAAGGTATGGAAGGGGAGGTGTGACCACACCTGGGTGGCTAGGGATACCTCTCGTAGGAAGAGTAAGTGCAGGTGTGAAGCAAACAGACTGCAAGGCCCGCTGACCATCCAGTGGATGAAGATCCAGGAGACAGACCATTTCTATGGATTTGGGGTCACCACCCTCAGGCCCTGCCTTCCTAGGCCCTTTCCCATCTCATCACCACAGCGGGCAGCATTCCTGTGAGGCTCCACGGGCCGTGCACAGGTAGTCTTCCAGGAGGCCTCCAAGCTGTGGAGGGACAGTTGGGGTTCCTCGGCGTAGCAGCAATTCAGGATCATGACTCTGGTCACACAGAGCTCCACTCATTCCCTGTGGCCAGTGAGTCATGCTGAGGGGATGTCCCAATGTATCCACCTTTTCCGTCCACCCCCCAGATCCCATCCCATGAGTTTGGCGCCCACCACGCAGGGCAGGGCGCACCTGAGCATTAGTACAAGGTCATCGTAAGAGGACGTTTGGGCATTGCACGATTTCGGACCAGGCCCCGTAGGCCATGGTGAGACGACCAAACTCCTCTCTGTATTTCCGGGGGGCCTGTGCTGCCCACTCACGTAAGGGACGGATTTACTGCGTGGGGCCAGTGTAGATTTACGGGAGGAGGTGCTGGAATGGATTCAAACATCGTGTATGGATGGGACACACTCTGCCCTAGCGATACGACACTAGGCCAAGGGGCTAATTTCAATAGGGTTCAGATCAGGCCTCATGTGACGGGGGTAGGAGCGTGGAGAGAGGGGTCAGCATTGGGACTCCTGGCATAGCAGGGCCCTGCCGGAAGGTAATCTACATTCCCGGGCAGCCTCCAGCTGTTAGCACATTTACTAAGGAAGCGAAACTGGGTGAGAGGCAGCCAGGATAAAGAGAGAGAGCAAACACCTCGGAGGTGATGCCTGTACAGTGGGCTGGGGGCAGCTAAGTGGCTGATGGGTAATAATGAGCCAAGGCCTTGAGACTCTTCACATGGGCTAAGCGCACAGGAGAGGAAGCACAAAGCCCAGCAGGCCAGCATGAGCCCAGGGCCAGAGTGCGAGTAGCACAGTGAGAAAGGAGGCCAAGGCCAGGCCAATCAAGCAGATCTCTGCCGGCAGGGAGGAGGCCATACTGCAGAGAACCACACAAGTTTGCCCATCCGGCTCAAGTTCTTCTCCAGTGCCCGTCCCCATGGTATCAAGGGGCTAGTACAAGAAAGGCATTTCTGGGACTGACACAAAGCAATGGAAGGCAATCAAAGTGAGTCCAATTGCTGAGAGTACGAGTGACGGGAGAGATTTTCACAAGCACCTAAAGGGTTTAGGAGCACAAATCTCAGACTCTCCCTGGGCTTCATCTGGGTATTGAAGAGCATGGTCCCATTGAAAGTCACTTGTAAAAATCTCACGGTGTGTGAATAAAGCTCACTTCAAATCAGCAGAAAGTTCCAAACTTTTAACAGGTTTCAGAGTAACAGCCGTGTTAGTCTGTATTCGCAAAAAGAAAAGGAGTACTTGTGGCACCTTAGAGACTAACCAATTTATTTGAGCATGAGCTTTCGTGAGCTACAGCCCACTTCATTGGATGCATACTGTGGAAACTGCAGAAGACATTATATACACAGAGACCATGAAACAATACCTCCTCCCACCCCACTCTCCTGCTGGTAATAGCTTATCTAAACTGATCATCAAGTTGGGCCACACACACAGACACACAAACTCATTCTCCTGCTGGTAATAGCTCATCCAAAGTGACCACTCTCCCTACAATGTGCATGATAATCAAGGTGGGCCATTTCCAGCATAAATCCAAGTTTAACCAGAACGTCGGGGGGGAGGTGGTAGAAAAAAACAAGGGGAAAATAGGCTACCTTGCATAATGACTTAGCTACTCCCAGTCTCTATTTAAGCCTAAATTAATAGTATCCAATTTGCAAATGAATTCCAATTCAGCAGTTTCTCACTGGAGTCTGGATTTGAAGTTTTTTTTGTTGTAAGATAGCGACCTTCATGTCTGTGATTGCGTGACCAGAGAGATTGAAGTGTTCTCCGACTGGTTTATGAATGTTATAAATTCTTGACATCTGATTTGTGTCCATTTATTCTTTTACGTAGAGACTGTCCAGTGTGACCAATGTAAATGGCAGAGGGGCATTGCTGGCACATGATGGCATATATCACATATCACATATATATCAATTTGCAAATTGGATACTATTAATTTAGGCTTAAATAGGGACTGGGAGTGGCTAAGTCATTATGCAAGGTAGCCTATTTCCCCTTGTTTTTTTCTACCACCACCCCCCCCGACGTTCTGGTTAAACTTGGATTTGTGCTGGAAATGGCCCACCTTGATTATCATGCACATTGTAAGGAGAGTGGTCAGTTTGGATGAGCTATTGCCAGCAGGAGAGTGAGTTTGTTGGAGGGGGGGGGTGAGAAAACCTGGATTTGTGCTGGAAATGGCCCACCTTGATTATCATGCACATTGTAGGGAGAGTGGTCACTTTGGATGAGCTATTACCAGCAGGAGAGTGAGTTTTTGTGTGTGTGTGGCCCAACTTGATGATCAGTTTAGATAAGCTATTACCAGCAGGAGAGTGGGGTGGGAGGAGGTATTGTTTCATGGTCTCTGTGTGTATATAATGTCTTCTGCAGTTTCCACGGTATGCATCCGATGAAGTGAGCTGTAGCTCATGAAAGCTCATGCTCAAATAAATTGGTTAGTCTCTAAGGTGCCACAAGTCCTCCTTTTCTTTTTGTGAAACTTTTAACAGCGGTGGTTTTCCATGGAGACTAAATGAGAGCATAAATACCCGTTTCTCCATCTCAGTTCAGCTATTATTGGCCAGGGGCCTGCACCATGCGGGTGCTGCACAGATCAGCCCCTGCCCTGTGGAGAGTTCACTGCTGGTTTTATTGCCTGCCTTAGAAAGGAGATGCCCGAAGCCAGTGTGGCATGCCCTGGGGAACCGGGGAAGAGCCCAGATCACAGAGCCAGGCCTTTGAGAACAGGTGCTGAGGCTGGTTTCTCTGTTGCTTTAACAGGTGCCGGTTGCCTTTGCCTTTCCCAGCCAATAGACACTCGCTGGTGCGATGGATGAAATGATGGAGCTGCGGACGGATGGGAATTCCCTGCTCAAGGCGGTGTGGCTAGGCAGACTCCGGCTGGCCAGGCTCTTACTAGAAGGTGGGGCCTACATTAATGAAAGCAACGAGAAGGGAGAGACCGCTCTCATGGTGGCCTGCCTCACTAAACACGTGGATCAGCAGAGCACAGACAAAGCCCGGATGGTGAAGTATCTGCTGGATTATGGGGCTGACCCCAACATCCAGGACAAAGCCGGCAGAACAGCCCTGATGCATGCGTGCCTCAGAGGAGCTGGGAAAGAGGTCATTTCTCTGCTGCTGGAGAACGGAGCAGACCCGAGCCTAGAAGATCATTCTGGAGCCTCTGCTCTGGTTTACGCGGTCAATGCACATGACCAGGACGTGCTGAAACATCTCCTGAGAGCCTGCAGAGCTAAGGGGAAGGAGGTGATCATTATAACTATGGACAAGTCCTCTTCAGGTACCACGGCCACCCAACAATACCTTAACATCCCGCCATCGCCAGAGCCAGGGGAGAGGCGGCGCCCGGGCGTGTGCATGACGCCTTCGGAGACCGAATTGAAAGTGCCCACTTCAGGGGCCTCAGCCGCTGCGAAGGAAGAGCCCTTCTTCCGCTTCCACCCCGCACATGCCAGCGGGTGCCAGCTGGCCCAGGCCCTTCACGAGCCCTGCTCTCCGACCAGGAAATTCTGCAACCCCAGAAGAGCCCGTCTGCCGCAGCTGAAGAGGCTGCAATCGGAACCCTGGGGCTTGGTTGCACCTTCTGTTCTCGCCTCCTCTGCCCATCTGGACGAGGCCAAGACGGTGCGTACAGATGAGGAAATCATCCTGGGCATCAATGACTTGTCGCTCCGCAGAAAGGGTTCCTTACCCAGGAACGGCAGCAGGAAGGGTAGCGACTTGTCCCTCTTCCCTTTGGGGGATGACCAGGATCTGAAGATCCCAGCAACTTCTGTGCCGGGATCAAGGAAACCATCCTATGACAAAACTCAGGCCCTTCCTCAGCGCGTAGCCAGGAGGGGCGCTGTCCCTGCTGAGCCAGAGAACCCCAGCTCCACCGGCTCGGGCTCCGCAGCCTGCAAAGACACCCTGCCTCGGAGAAGGCTGGGCACTGCGCATTACGATTCGGATTCACAGCTCTACTGTGACTCCAGCTCCATTCTGGCCGATGCGGGGAAGGTGCCTTTGGAGAGAAAACAGCTCACTAGTTCCCATTTGGCTAAGTCCAACAGCTCCTGGGAATCCCTGGACAGCATGTCCAGCACGTCTCCCGGCACCAGTCGCCGCAGGCCACCCAATTTGCTGGAAAGACGTGGCTCTGGGACACTCCTGCTCGATCACATTTCTCATACCCGACCAGGGTATTTGCCTCCTTTGAATGTAAACCCCAACCCGCCAATTCCCAACGTCGGCTCTTACAGCAAACCGGCTTCCCCGCTCGCTGGGGGCTTCAAACCCATAGTGGCTGCTGCTCCGAGTTCACCGAGAACGGGAGACTTGCGAACCAAGAAGAAGCTGCTTCGAAGACACTCGATGCAGGTTCAGCAGATGAAACAACTCTCCAATTTTGAGGAAATAGTGGCCCGTAGTTTGTATTTCAATGGATTTTCCATAAACACGCACAAGGCCCCCCGGGTGGAGCACAAGAGAGCAGGGTGTCCCTGCGGCTGACACCCCCCACTCCAGGAGGGGCAGGGCAGGGGTCAGATCCCCACAGCCTTGCACCTTGCAGAGGTCTGGGCGCCGGGGCCAAGCCAGGAGCATTTTACAATCTCGTTGCCCAGCTGTGGGGACACCACCAGGTACAAACGGGGGGAATCGGCACCAAGTACTAAAAACGTTTCTCCACGAGTGCCCCAGGTCTGGGCTTGTTCCGCAGGATGGATCCGGTGAAGAGTTGATCATAGAGGAACCTAGAGTGTGAGACACACAAAAGAACATGATCCCCATTCATTCGTTCTCCAATTCTCTGTCCTTAATCTCTAGTCTTTCCCACCCCCATGGAAACAGTCCTGGGATTGCCAGTGCCCGTGGGGCTGGTGTACTTCTCAAGTGCCTACCAGAAACAGAGCAGGGCTTCCTGCTGCCAGGGGGAGGAAGAGCCCAGCACCCCTGACCCGCTGAATGTATTGACACCTGCCCTGAGCCGGAGAAGGGACAGGACTTCCAAGAAATCTTAGCACTTTAACAGGCCGGAGAATGGAGCAGATCCGCTCCTGGTGACACTCCAGTGCAAGCAACAGGACTGCACCAGGGGGGAAATCAGCCACTGAGGCTGCCAGGCCCCCCATTGCTTGGCGAGATGCTCTGCTGTGGGCACTGCGCTGCCTGGCAGGGAAGGCGGGCAGCATTCCCCATCTCTAGCCCGTGGGAAGGGCGGGGACTCGGCGAGGTCTTTTCTCGGGGAAGGGGACCCGGAGTGTGGAGCAGAGCAGGGCCCATGTCTCGGGCCAAGGGCTCATGGGGAATTCAGCCCCGTGCTCTGCTCCTGGGAGGTGCTTGGCCATTTAAGTCACATGCTGCTACTGGCTCTGTTCCAATCAGGGAGGCTCAGAGGATTTCTACCCCATGGCCATCTGACCCCAGCCCCCAAAGGGCCCCCCCAACAGCACATAGCCCCCGCCCTCGAGAGGCTGTGGGGGAGCCCCTCGCTGGGTTCCCGGCCAGCTGCAGGTGGTGAGTGAGGGGCTGCAGGATCAGCCCCCACCCGCTGCATCCATGGTGACATGGGCAAGGCCCTCACCCTTGGCTTCACTGCGGCTGCACCTGGGGCACAAAGGGGCCCCAAGCCCATTCAGCCCAGCATAGGGGGACCCTCTGGTGACAGCACAGCAGCTCCTGATCTCTCCCTGCTGAGCACAGCTGCCACAACAGGCCCTTGGGGCCACTGGCAGCAGCACAAATTGGCGCAGCCTTCAGGCTGCTCTAACTCATGATGTGGGACCAGCCTGTTTAAGGCCAGTCCAGGCCTGGGGGAGGGTAAAGATGCCTTGAGCCAACACCCCTCTGAGCTGCACTGTGCATTCTACACCTGCAGCCAAGGATCGGGGCGTTTTACTGATCTAGCCACCCCCCCCAGATCTCTGCACGGGCATCCCATTACAGGATTGGGGCCTAAATAGAGACCGACTGCAGCTGCTTTGTCAGGACAGCAAGGCCTGGGGCAGCTAACCCCATCTCAGCGCTCTGCACTCCCCCACTCCCAGAAGTGTTTCTCCCCATCTGGTACGGGGGTGGATATGGGTAGGCGAGTGGACTGGTTTGGCATGTAGGTGCTCAGCTAAACCCCACTCAGCCAGAACCTCTGCTGGAGGGGAAATCTCCTTCTAACCCTGGCGCCCACGGTTTGGATTGTTCATCTCCCTTAAACACGTGTCACGAGTTTACCCCAACTGAGGAGAACGGCCACAGGCTTAGCTCATGAATGCCTCAATATCCTGACTCTCGCTGCCAGCCCAGCCCAGCCGTACCTGGCACGTACCTCACTGCGACCTATGGCACTGTGTCCTTGTGTCATTGCCCCGGCCAGCCAAATTACGCGTTTCATTTAGTCCCCTCTTGCAGCTCTCCCGAGGATGCTCGTACCTTCCCCAGTGCACTAGCCGTTCTCTAGGCTGTTGCAAAACCTTCCAAGGTTCCTGCCCAAAGCAGCCTTGAGCTGTGCTTTAAACTGCACAAGAACATTCTTTCAACGTGCATTTCAGATTTCAATACCCTCTTTAGATCGAAGGTGAGCTTACATTTTTAGAGCTTTAAGGTTTATACTTACTGTAAGTCAAGTGTCTTCTCTATGGAACTTGAGGCATATTCTCCCTGTTGTAATGAAGTGTCTGTTGAAATATATTTTAGATTGAGGATTTCAAGCCTACAGTTCGCCACTTCTGGTCATTCCTAGATATTACAATCTCTTTTTTTTTCTGACGGTGAACGTCCTTCGCAACTGATTTAGGACAATGGTGCCCTGCAGAACGCAGGTGGTATGTTTTGAGCTTCCTGCGCAATGTACATTGGATTGGAAATATGCCACGTTCTCCTTTAGCGTAACATATTGTGATATTGTTTGTTACATTTTAAAGCGTGCCTGTGCAGACAAAGATGTTTGAAGATACTGTGGGATAGTTTAGACTTTATTACCTGTCCTATTAATAAACAGGGTAACATTCCTCTGAACTGCACCACTCCTCCCCCGAGGTTATCAATGAAATGTGCCTGTGTAATGACACTGGTCCTGGCGGGACCCAACGGAGAGGGCCAATTCAGGACAAATTGCTTCAAGCCGGGCAGTGACAGCCCAAGGCTGGGGTTTCTGTGCACACCAAGGCAAACCAGACAGACAGACAGAGAGGACTTTGGTCTCACCCCACTGGCTAACCACAAGTCGCACAAGCAGTTCCCTTAGACACTCCAGTTTCCCCGTATCCCCACCAGTGCCACTCGTTATGGGGACAAATGGTGATGAAAACCAATACCCCTGTCAAGGTTCCTTCCCCACTCTGAACTCTAGGGTACAGAGGTGGGGACCTGCATGAAAACCCCCTAAGCTTATTTTTACCAGCTTAGGTTAAAACTTCCCCAAGGTGCAAACTATTTTACCTTTTGCCCTTGGACTTGATTGCTGCCACCACCAAGCATCTAACAGATACATAACCAGGAAAGAGCCCGCTTGGAAACGTCTTTCCCCCAAAAATCCTCCCCAAACCCTACACCCCTTTCCTGGGGAAGGCTTGATAAAAATCCTCACCAATTTGCATAGGTGAACACAGACCCAAACCCTTGAATCTTAAGAACAAAGGAGCAGCAATCAGGTTCTTAAAAGAAGAATTTTAATTGAAGTAACAGAATCACCTCTGTAAAAATCAGGATGGTAAGTACCTTACAGGATAATCAGATTCAAAACATAGAGAATCCCTCTAGGCAAAACCTTAAGTTACAAAAAGACACAAAAACAGGAATATCCATTCCATTCAGCACAGCTTATTTTATCAGCCATGTTAGAGGGCTTATTCCTTCACCCGCTTCCTTCCCTGGTCCTTCTCGCATGAACAGAGAGCAACAATACCCAAAGTCCAAAGGTGCAAACAATTCGATGTTTATTGGGGTGAACTTCCAGCAAGCATGATTCCAGTTTGCTTCCTTAGTGTCCCCCTTCCCAGCTCTGACACCAGAGAGCCTTACACCTGTGTCCCTGTTCCCATTCCACCCCCCTTAGCAAAACATGATTCCATTTTCCCCACCCCCATTCCCTGTTCCCATTTCTGACCTCCCCACACCCACCCACTCACTTCCTGATTGACTGCAGACATTTTCCTGAAATTTAACTAACCAATCCTAACATATTGTAACATGATTATGTAACCAATTATATCCCACCACCTTAATTAGTTTACACCCAGCAAAATTAATTATACAGCAGACAGAAACAATCACAGAATCAGACAGAGATTATACAGACAAACAATAGCAGAGTGGGAACTATAATGACAAAACAATACAGAAGTGAGGATTTCTCATCCCAGCTATTGATAAGCGAGTTCTTGCCAGGCAGGATGCTATCAAACTAAGTTTCCTTTTACATCTTCTAGGCACTTCCCTTTCTCCGGAGGCGACAGGCATTATCAGGACAGGACTGTATTCCTAACAGCCCAATAGCACCTTATTTCAATGTGACTAGTTTGGAATGTGAGGAGGTGACCGGTCACTTCCCAGCTTATGGCTGCCTCTGCTGCTTAGCCAGAGGCCTTAGCCTAAGAACAGGGCCTCAGACTGTCACAGTGAGAGAAGGCTCTTACACCGGCAGACAGTGATTTTGATTCTCTCTTTTATACCTCTAGAACTAGCCAAGTGATAAGAATACACCTAAAGTCTTAAAGTACAGGCCTTTGCAGACAGGCCTGAATATCTATATCCTAACAAGCCATTTAAAGAAATCAGAATCTAACACATATCTAGCTAGATTACTTACTAAGTTCTAAGACTCCATTCCTGTTCTGTCCCCAGCAAAAGCATCACACAGACAGAGAGAGCCTTTGTTTCTCCCCCTTCCAGCTTTTGAAAGTATCTTGTCTCCTCATTGGTCATTGTGGTCAGGTGCCAGCAAGGTTATCCAAGCTTCTTAACCCTTTACAGGTGAAAGGGTTTTTCCTCTGGCCAGGAGGGATTTTAAAGGTGTTCACACTTCCCTTTATATTTATAACAAATATAAAGAAAGAAAAGAGGTTCTCTCGATCCCAAAGGACCAAGCCCCAGACCCAGGTCAATATACAAATCAGATCTTACCCACAAATCACGCTGCTGCCAATCGTTTAGAATCTAAAATCTAAAGGTTTACTCATAAAAGGAAACAGATAGCGATGAGAGCTAGGATTGGTTAAACGGAATCAATGACAAACAGTAATGGCAAAGTTCTTGGTTCAGGCTTGTAGCAGTGATGGAATAAGCTGCAGGTTCAAATCAAGTCTCTGGAGAACATCCCCAGCTGGGGTGGGTCCTTCAGTCCTTTGTGTAGAGCTTCCAATTGTAGCAAAGTCCCTCCAGAGGTAGGAAGCAGGATTGAAGACCACATGGAGGAGCTGCAGCAGCTTTGTGTAGTCTCTTGCCATGTGGTCTCTGCTTTTTGTCCCAAAGACAAGCTGCCCATCCCATGGCCTGGAAAAACCTCAGAGTTCTGTCCATAGGCAGGTCCCTGCATGCTTGGCTGAGTCCCCAGGTGTGTCTGCCTTCTCTCAATGGGTCAGGTGTGTAGCTGATGGTCCTTAATGGGCCATCCAGCAGGCTAGGCAGAGCTGACACCAGCTTGTCTGGGGTGTCACCCAGAAACACAGCACAAGTTTGAGCTACAGACAGTACAGAGACAATACTTATAACTTTAAATACCAAAATGATACATGCATAGAGATAGCATAATCCTAACCAGCCAACCTTAGACACCTTGTCTTAGACACCTTATTTGACCCCCTTTATACGAAGATTTGGTGCCACTACAGGACCTTGGTTGCAACCATGTTCTATACAGTCCCAGTTCAAGTCAATAACGTGACAGCCTGTAGGGCCAGTTAGCCACTGGTGGGCAGCGGGCACCTTCCCACCCAGCCACAGGAAATCAGCCCAGCATTATTCAGTGGAACTCATCCTGCAGGACAGCTGGGAAGTTAAGGTCCCAAGCCTGCAAAGGAGAATTTTGTACCGAACTGAAACATTAGGTGGGCTTTAGAGTAACCCAGGGCAAATTCTGTTTTCAGAGTATATTAGCCACACTGTAATTTGTAACTAACACTCCTAACGCTTCCTCTCCTGTGAAGGTAGCAGGGGACCACTTCTGACCACAGGCAGCCAGATCCCTGGTTTTACACCCTGGTGCTTCCATCTAGAGTTGGCTGCAAAATTGGCATCAAGTTTTGCGCTCCTCTTTCTGACACTGGAGCTGCGACAGGCCCCGCTCCCCTAGCACCGCACTGGCAGGTTGGCTCAGTGCTCACGCCCAAGGCCAAGCATCACCTGCCCAGTCCCCAGGGCCCCTTCCCGCCCAACCGGGGGCTCTTCCCTCCCCACACGCCCCATCCCCCTGGCACCCAGCTGACCGAGCTGCACAGGATCAGCAAACGCCCCTGAGACTGTGAAGCCCCAGCTTTTCCCATAGCACTGGGGCGAGTGAGCAAAGGGCAAGCAGGTGAATAGCTCTGCTGTTGCAATACCCACTGGGTCGCTGCTGGGCCAGGCCCACCAGCCTGAAGGCCCTATCCAAAGCCAAGCCAAGTCGATGGGAGTCTTTCCTCTGACTTCCCGGGGGCTTGGCTCAGGCCTGCGGCCCTAAGGGAAGGGAGTGGAGACATCCCCTTCCTAAAACGGGCGGGTCCATGGCGCCGGGTGAGGGCTGTGGCTTGTCTCATCGGTTTGGTTCCTTGCCCCTCTACTAGGGTTCAAACTGAGCAGATGGTTTCCTTTAGCCCAAAGGCAGCCATGGACTACCTGGGTCCAGTTACAGATTCTAACCCCGTTCCCATTCCAGGGCAGAGACCCTCCACTGGGGTCTCCCCTTTGGCTGCTCAGGAATTCCCAGCAGCCCACCTCACCCCCCCCCCCTCGCAGTGAAGGAGGGCAACATTTCCATGCAGGGGGAGTCATCCAGAGGCCCATTCACTCCTCTGGCAGATCACATTTGCTCCAGTGTCCTGCCATCGCCGGGCTGCAAAGGGCAGCAGGCCCCCAGGACAAACAGCAAGGTGTGCCAGCATCCCCTGGGGCCGGCCAAGCGAGAGCTGCCACGTTGCAGCCCAGCCTCTGGGAGAATGAAACTTGTGGGGCTCCCTTTCGGTTCTGGCTACTCACTGGCGCCTGGCCTTTGCCCCACTGGGGCATGAGCTATTCCAGTCAGAGGTGGACAGTTTCCAGAGAAGCGCCCGCATGCCCCATGTCCGGTTGGGCCCCTTGGGGCTGGAGAGCAGTGCTAGGCAGGGATCCGGCCCTGCTGGGAAGTGGAGGCTTCCTCAGAAAGGCTACCAGGGGAATTCCCACTGGATTTTCCACCGGGGAGTGATCCGACCCCACAGCCTCTTAGAGGGTGCATGGGGGGGGCATACATCTGATGAAGTGAGCTGTAGCTCACGAAAGCTCATGCTCAAATAAATTGGTTAGTCTCTAAGGTGCCACACGTACTGCTTTTCCTTTTGCGAATACAGACTAACACGGCTGCAACTCTGAAACTGGTTGTGATGGATTCCCTGGGACTCAGGCTCCCACAGTCCCTCTGTGACGAAGCGGGACTGTTCTCAGTGTTTCCTCTGAATAGTGTGGGGGTGCCTCAGTTTCCCCTAGGCAGTTCTTAAGTATCTAGGGGGTGGGGTAAGGGTGTATGATCATTGCAGAGCCCTAGAGGGCAGGTGTGTGCAGGGGTCTGGACACAGAGAATGGCCGACACCCTGTTTCCTGGCCACTGATGGCCTGGGCCCTTCCCCCCTGCAAGGTGAGAGCTAAAGGGTTGGAGAACAAAGGAATCAGGTGACCTCCTGGCCCGGGAAAGGCACAAAGCCCAGAGGAGGAGGGGCTGGAGGGAGTTTCAGTTTGGGGCTGGCTGGGGACATGGAGTGAAGGGCAGACGTGGTTGTCTGGCTCACTGCCCCCCAAAATGGACCCAGCTGAGGGGTCCGGTTCTCTGCACCTACAAGCTCTGTGTTAGACCATGTTCCTGTCGTCTAATAAACCTTCTGTTTTACTGGCTGGCTGAGAGTCACGTCTGACTGCGAAGTTGGGGGGCAGGACCCTCTGCCCCCCCCAGGACCCCGCCTGGGTGGACTGGCTGTGGGAAGCCCACGGAGGGGCAGAGGAGGCTGAAGGCTCTGAGGTCAGACCCAGGAAGGTGGAGCCGGGGGAGCTGTGTGTCCTGCAGACAGGCTGCTCCCCGAGAGGAGACTCCCCAGAGTCCTGACTGGCTTAGTGGGGAGCTGGTCAGAGCATCGCCCGGGGACCCCTTGACACACCCTGCGCAGCCCCTGCCCCAGCCGGGACCCCCAGCTCCTGCCCTCTCCAGCCCCCGCCCCGCCCGGGGCCCCCTCGGCGGCCGCCGAGCCCCCCCAGCCCCGGCCCCAGGGCGCACGGCTGCGCGCTGGGCGGCCCGGAAGCGGCGCTCTCCGCCCGGCTCGGCTGCCACGTCTCGGCCGGCGGCGGCGATGGGCGGGCGGGCGCTGTGCTGGCTGCTCTGGCTGCTGCAGGCGGGCCGGGCCGGGGGCGCCGAGCTCACCTTCGAGCTGCCCGACAGCGCCCGGCAATGCTTCCACCAGCGGCTGCAGCGCGGCCTCAAGTTCACGCTGGACTTCCAGGTACCGGGGGCCCCGCTCGGCCCGGCTGGGGGGGGGGGTGTCGGGGGGCCCCGCTCGGCCCGGCTGGGGGGGGGGTGTCGGGGGGCCCCGCTCGGCCCGGCTCTGGGGGGGAGCGGGGGGCCCCGCTCGGCCCGGCTGGGGGGGGGGTGTCGGGGGGCCCCGCTCGGCCCGGCTCTGGGGGGGAGCGGGGGGCCCCGCTCGGCCCAGCTCTGGGGGGGGGGGGCGGGGGGTGCCGGGGGGCCCCGCTCGGCCCGGCTCTGGGGGGGAGCGGGGGGTGCCGGGGGGCCCCGCTCGGCCCGGCTCTGGGGGGGAGCGGGGGGTGCCGGGGGGCCCCGCTCGGCCCAGCTCTGGGGGGGGGGGCGGGGGGTGCCGGGGGGGCCCCGCTCGGCCCGGCTCTGGGGGGGGGGGCGGGGGGTGCCGGGGGGCCCCGCTCGGCCCGGCTCTGGGGGGGAGCGGGGGGTGCCGGGGGGCCCCGCTCGGCCCGGCTCTGGGGGGGAGCGGGGGGTGCCGGGGGGCCCCGCTCGGCCCGGCTCTGGGGGGGGGGCGGGGGGTGCCGGGGGGCCCCGCTCGGCCCGGCTCTGGGGGGGGGGGCGGGGGGTGCCGGGGGGCCCCGCTCGGCCCGGCTCTGGGGGGGGGGGCGGGGGGTGCCGGGGGGCCCCGCTCGGCCCGGCTCTGGGGGGGAGCGGGGGGTGCCGGGGGGCCCCGCTCGGCCCGGCTGGGGGGGGTGCCGGGGGGCCCCGCTCGGCCCGGCTCTGGGGGGGGGCGGGGGGTGCCGGGGGGCCCCGCTCGGCCCGGCTGGGGGGGAGCGGGGGGTGCCGGGGGGCCCCGCTCGGCCCGCACGAGGCACCGAACCCGAACACCGCGCTCCGGCTGGCCCTAGCTGGGGGAGCCGCGGTCGGAGCCAGGGGCGGGGCGGCTCGGGGTCCCCGCAGAGGGACCGGGCTCCGCTGCGGAGAAGCCCCAGGCACGGCCGGGCTCTCCCCGGGCCAGGTACCGCCGGCCCGGCTGCGCCCAGAGCCCCCGGCTGGCGCCTCCCTCCCGGGGCCCCGCGCCAGGGGCCGGGGCCGGAGCCTGCAGCACCAGGGAGAGCGGCTCAGCTCCGGCCCGGCCCGGCCCGGCCCGGCCGCGGGGACCCGCTGCCTGGCTCCTCCCGCCGGCACCGGGCTGGAGCAGCCCCGGGTCGGCCCGCGTCGGGTGTCCCTGCCCGGTCTGGGGCAGCCTCGTGTCCTCCCTGCCGGTCCGGGGCTCCTGCCGGCGGCCAGCTCCGGCTGGTGACCGGGAAGGGAACAAATCCCGAGAGCCCCCGTTAAACTCCTCGGGCCTTTCACGCGGCCCAGCAGCGGGTGTGCGCCGCACACGGCCCGGCCCTGGCCCGCAGGGGAGGGGAGCGGCCCGGTGCCAGAGATCAGGGGCACTCGCCAGGCAGCCAGGTCCGGACTAGAGCCGAGCTTCCCTCCCACGCAACCGCCACTGGCCACCCTGCCTCAAAACGCGGGGATTTAAGGCTGCCGTTGAGAGCATTCCCGGGTCGCTGAAAAGCCTGATAAAGAAAAGGTCCCTGGGCCGGGCCATACTTTAAATAATGAGCATCCCAGCGTTTATTTCAACACGGGCCGCAGAGCTCTGTGTAAAGAATCGGGATCCCTTTGAAGAACACACTTCTCAGCTCAGAGCTGCCAAGCCAGACAAGGGCTATTGGAATATTTCTAAAAGCTACAAAATCTCCCCCAGCTCCAGGGATTCAGGGGGGTCCTTCCAGTCCGGCTCCAGCACCAGCTAGGGACAGGTTTGCAAATACAGAAAAGGCATGACACAAAACCGGGGGCTGGAGCCAGAGGCCCCGGGGCCTGAGTGAGATACAGGGAGTGCCATGCTCTGCCTGGAGATCTCTGGAGACAGGCCCAGCCAGGGGTGAACAGGAGGGGAATTCCCCCTCCATGGCAGACATGCTTTGTTTCAATAGGTGATTTCAGGGGGGCATTACGATGTGGACTGCTACGTGGAAGATCCCAATGGCAAGACCCTTTACAAAGAAGCGAAGAAGCAGTACGACAGCTTTTCCCATCGAGCCGAAGCCGCAGGCATCTACACGTTTTGCTTCAGCAACGAGTTCTCCACTTTTTCACACAAAACCGTCTACTTTGACTTTCAAGTTGGAGACGAGCCCCCGATTCTCCCAGACATGAGCCACAGGGTCACCGCCTTGACACAGGTCTGTCGGGTTCCTGCTCGTGTCCGTTGCGTAGGAGTGGGGCAATTGCGTCACTCTCTCGTGTGGTGGAACAGTGCAGGCCTTCTGGGGTTAGATGCCGGTAAAGCATGGCCGGGGTTGAGAAAGAAACTGTCAGGCCCGGGGGTGTCCTGGTCATGTGCACACGTTAGCACTCAGCTAAAAGCAGAACTTCCAGCCACAGGGTAACGGTACTGTGTGCAGGGCAATGCAATGCCTGTTCCAGCAGGCGGGAAGAATGCAGCTGGCTTAGAAAAAGGAAATGTACCAGAGTCTCAGGTAAAGGACAGGCCCAGTCCACACAATTCAGATCCGGATCAGAATTTTTCCTGAGCTGGGGGCCGGGCCAGAGGTCTTTGGGTCCACGTGTTGGCTTGGGCTTATCACCAAGGAGAGAGAGAGGCATTGTGAGCCATGTACGTACACGCACACGCCTATATTGTCAAGAGTGGCTTTGGCTTTGGGCTACCTCCATTTCTCAGCCCCACACAGCTGGGCCTGATCAGCACCCGCAGCTCCCACTGACTCCAGCTGGAGAGCTCTGGGTGCGAAGCACCTCCAAACGCAGGCCCCAGGTTGGGCACCCAAAATCAGAGACCACTTTTGAAAACTTGGGCCTGCATGTAGAAGTAGGACGGTCTTTAGCCAAAGACTCGCTCCTCTGCCCCTCCTGTGCAGTCCTGTTGAGTCTTGCATGGCATGGTGCTGGCCCGTGAAGCCTCTGCCTCCCTCTGACGTGGGAGGATGGCATTTTACTCCCTCATCAGAATACAGATGTGTGGATTGTCCCAGCTGGGCCCAGCTGCGTGTAGTGATGCAGGTACAAAGGGGGGTGTGTTTGTTTCCCCAGATGGAATCTGCTTGTGTCACCATTCACGAAGCTTTAAATACGGTGATCGACTCCCAGACTCATTACCGGCTGCGGGAGGCTCAGGACCGGATCCGGGCTGAAGAGCTGAACAACCACGTCTCCTACTGGTCTGTGGGAGAGACTATCCTCCTCCTCGTGGTCAGCGTCAGCCAAGTGATGCTGCTCAAGAGCTTCTTTACGGAGACGAGAGCCACCCCTGGGGCGGTCAACACCTAGGAAGCCAGAGTCGGTCCTGTGCCAGAGGGTGGGGTGGGGTGGGGTGGGGTGGCGAGGCGGTATTGGGGGAGCTCATGGGTCACACAGTGGAGTGCTGCCGAGGGACTGTGAGTGGGGCCGGCCCGGCTCACCTGGACAGGGAGTAGACAGGGATTCACGGGACAGTCACCTAAGCAGCGGTTCTAATGGAGTGAAAGCTGTTAATAGCCAACACCCTCTCTCTGGCTGCCTCAGAGGGGCCCCGGGAAGCAATGGGTGTGCAAGGGTTGGGGCTCTCTGTGCAGCTGAGCTGTGACTTAGGACAGGGAGCATTAGCACCGGTGTCACTGTAATTCGTTGCATTGGTTTGACTCTCATTTGTAACCCTGTTGCATCTTCACTGCGAGGTGTAACCACAACATGCAGCCGGAATATCTACCCCCGAGCCACTTAGGGCCACCTGCTCCCAGCACAGAGCAGAGTCCCAGGCCAGCGTGGGGGAGTGTGTCACAAAGGGGCACCAGACGTGCCCTGGTGTACAGACAGCCTGAACTGCAGTAGTTCACTGAGCTGCAAACCGGGGCCACGACCGAGGTAAGAGTCAGAGCAACCCCACTCACCCCTATGGTGTGCCCAAACATCTGCTTATTGTCAGGAAGCCCCCTCAGCCCAGGGTCGCCAGAGTGCCAGGAACTTGCCCATAGCACACTACGTGAGCTGTGGCTCCTGCTGCTAACCGGAGAGGCTATAAACCTTACTCATTTTTTTAATGGAACCTGAAATTCTCCCATAATAACAGGACTCCAGGAGCTGGACTTTACAGAGAAGCACCAAATTCAGCTCAATAAAAGTGGCAGAAATTGGTAACTCTTGGCTCCCTCCAGGTTTGTTTGTGCTAAAAGGGATCATGTGGTCCCAGAGAGTCAGAGAGGTTAAGGCCAGAAGAGGCCATTCGATCACCTAGCCTGACCTCCTGTATAGCACTTGCCACCAGCACCGCATGCTAGCCCCACACCCGAAATGAGACCAACGTGTTACAGCCCATGGGAGACTGGGCTGTTACGTGCCACGGCAGAGAACAGGCAGGACTGCGGTGCACCAATGCCCAAGGCACCTGCAGTGGGTGGGAAACAAATGAATATGCCCAGATAATCCTGGCAAGTGACCCCCACCCACACGCAGCAGAGGGAGGTGAAAACCCCCCAGGGTCACTGCCAATCTGACCCTGGGAAAATCCCTTCCTGACCCCACACATGGTGATCAGTTACATCCTGAGCAGCTGACCACGAACCAGCCAGCCCAGCACCTGGGGGAAGGAGCGCTCGCGGCCACCCCAGAGCTGTGGACCTTCCTGTCCCATCACCCATCTCCTAGCATGGCTGTCTCTGATGCTCCATGCAGTCGATAGATCAGGCCCCACTCAGAGAAAGGCAAGTTAGAAACCAAACACACACCCAGTATTGTGCGTTGGAGTGCACAGGAGAGTCCCACCCTGGCTGCTGCAGGGATTGGCGGAAGCCCTGACGTGGGACCTTTGGGAACATGACGGAAACCAGAAGGGCAAATCAGGCATTGAGGGAGTTAGCCTTGGAACGGTTTCCCAAGGAGTGTGGTGCAGGCTCCATCACAGGCCATTTTTAAATCAAGATGGGAGGTTTTGCTCCAAGGTCTGCTCCTGAGGCAGGTCTCTGGCCTGTGCTATACACGGGGCAGCCTGCGGGCTCACACTGGTCCCTTCTGCCCTGCGCTCTGTGAATCTCGAGCTGCCGAGCCCCAACCTCCCCTCGTGGAACAGTCCAGAGGACCCTTCCCTAGCACAGCCCGTGGGGATGCCCTACTCTGCTCAGACAGCAAAGCCTCCTGGGCTAAAGTCCTGGTATTTCTTCAGAACACAAAGCAGGAGCCCCATGGATCAGGCCTGCCACTGTCCCAGGAGAGGGGCCCTGACTTAACCACTACACTGAATACACCCCACGTTGCCAGCAACAGATACCGCAGGCTGTTGTGCAAGACCCTTTGCAATGCTAGTATTGGTCAGACAGTGCTTTGCACTAAACCACCCAGATGGGCGGGGTGGGGGGGATTAAGAATTGCAATGACCCTGCTCAGCCGGACTGACACCACTGGATGCAACCTTTGCCACTGCTCAATAAACCCATGAGACCGCAGTTTTCCTGCTCCACTGATTAGACATACTGTCCCCCGGGCGCTGGGCAGGGCAATACAGTAACAGCCAGTCACAGCGCCTCCTCTCCTCTCAGGGCACAGCTACTGGCCTGTCAGCCCATCCTTTGCTCACTGTTTGTAACACCCACGTTCTAGGAAGCCTTAAATAAAATGCATTTCCTACCGATTCCATCATCGTCCTTTGGCAGCACAACCGCTGTTCCTGCAGGCCCCCATCACCCTGCACCCCTTATGCTGGCCGCTGGAGCGCATTGCTCCGGGAACTGCAGGCCCCATCCTGCTCCCCTTCCCTCACCTGGCCCGAGCCCCATCGTGCTTGGCTCCAGGCACCAGATCCACAGCTGGGTTAAATCAGCATAATTCCCTTGACTACCCCACTGAAGCTGTGCTGAATAAATCAGCGGGCCTCTGGCCCCTGGCTTGAGCAGCGCTCCTTGGGGTTTGTGACAGTGTAAACGGCCGCAGAGCGGTGCATGACTGCGGCTGGGCAGCAGACGGAACCCATGGGATGGCTAGCTGGGCACGTCACTAGCCCAATTCTGCATGCCCTGGGCCCGCAGCTCACCCCCTGGCCTTGTGTGAACTCAGGTGCAGGAGCCTTTCCAAACGGGGCCCTACCTGGTTTGATACTCTCCTCCCCTGGCTACTACGGGAAAGTTTTATAACGCAACTAGCAAGCCTCCTGCCTCGTCAGTGTTCCCGCACGAAGGGTTTGGGCGCGGACCCTGCTCCACGGGAAAGCCTTCGGCAGCTGCCTTTGAACGCTGCCTGTGCAGGCAGCTCTCCTGCCCTATGGCAGCCTTCGCCCAAAGGGGCCATTGGAGGCCAGTGTCTCTTCGAGCTTCTGTCAAATGCTTGGAAGGGCTGAGTGACACCTACATGGCCTGTCCTAAGACATCACCAGTGGTCCAAGGTGGGCTGAGCCCTCCTGACTGTGGAAGAGATGTGCTGGGTGGGGGCAAACCCCTCCCGTCGGTGCGGTGCCACATGGCAGCAGGGAAGCCCAGAACATGGTAGGCTACTGGGAGGAAGGATCCCAGCATGGAGTGCAGAATGGGAAGTCCCCACTCTGGGCTCCATCTTGCTGCCTTTCTCCTGGAAAGGAGCCCCATTGATTTCAGGAGGCCCAGGGGTGCAGGTGCAGTTTTGGAGGAAGAGGCTCATATTGGGCTGTGACAGAGCTGGAATTTTTTGTGATATTTTTATGAGTCCTATGTGTGCCTCAGTTTCCCTTAAACTTTGCATGGCTATCCACCTGTGGGAGGATTGAGTTTGCTCACTGGGCAGGCTAAGAGATATGGGGAGAGGGTATAACCTAGCTGACTGAGCTGACCAACGGGGTCTTTAAAAAGGATTGGCTGCTGCTGACCCACAATAAAGGACTGAGAGGTGTGAGGGGGGAAATAAGGAACTGGCTTCTTAAAGGAGCCAGAGCTCTCATCCGGGAACCGAATAAGGAAGGCAGTCAGGGAGAGACGGAGCCTGAACTGGGCTTCACGGCAGCGGGGCTGGTGAAGTGCTGTGGGCTGGCCAGCATGGACCTTCATTTCTCTGTGCTGCCCGAAGGCCTCCCTAGGCTGTGTCCAGGTGACTATAACCTGACTGTTTTCACAGTCCCTGCAGCCGCTGGGCAAGGTGCTTAGTCCCTGCAGAGTGGGTGAGTCTCTGCCAGGCTGTCGCAGTTGGATTCGCTGGGCAGAGCTCACCCTGTGAAGCAAGAGGGCTGGAGCCCCAGAGGTTCAGTCTCCGGAGGTGGTGAGCGCATGTGGCTGACCCTGAAAACAGAGTGAGACCCCTCGGAGGTCTGACCCATCGAAGGGGTTCCCCCGAGAGACTGTTCCAAAGCTGGGGGCATAGCACCAACCCTGTGGATCTGTGACAACACCAAGGGACAAGCTGTAAGTAGCCAGGACATGCAGCTGCAGTTCAGCCTGGCCCAGCTACCCACACAACCTATTAAAGAAATTAACAGGCAGCAGGTTTAAAACAAACAGCAGGCAGTATTTCTTCACACAACGCACAGTCAACCTGTGGAACTCCTTGCCAGAGGATGTTGTGAAGGCCAAGACTATAACAGGGTTCAAAAAAGAACTAGATACGTTCATGGAGGATAGGTCCTGTGATGGGTTTGGTCACAGAGACCCCCTTGGGACTGTCACCTGATGTGCTGAGATTACCTCTGAGCCCATTTTTCCTGCCAGCTTGGGACTCCAGAGCCCTGCTTTGTTGAGCCAGACATGCCAGCCTGCTAGAAACACAGACCCAGGGTCTGGGCCACACCCCCAAAGCTGCAGGCTTTAAGTGAAAACAGCTCTGCAGGTTTCCTGCCTCCAGCACCCGGACACCCAGTTCCCAATGGGGTCCAAACCCCAAATAAATTCGTTTTACCCTGTATAAAGCTTACAGGGTAAACTCATAAATTGTTCGGCCTCTATAACACTGATAGAGAGATATGCACAGCTGTTTGCTCCCCCAGGTATTAATCACTTACTCTGGGTTAATTAATAAACAAAAGTGATGTTATTAAGCATAAAAAGTAGGATTTAAGTGGTTTCAAGTAGTAACAGACAGAACAAAGTAAGTCACCAAGCAAAAATAAAGCAAAAACACGCAAGTCTAAGCTGAATACATTAAGAAACTGATTTCAGGGAGGCAAGGGATGGGGCAGAGGCACCAGGAAGGAGGGTGGTTTACTTGCTAATCTCACCTCCTTGCACCCATCAGCCCTTCTGGGGAAGCAGCAGGCTACATGAGCCATGGCCGACCCATTCCCCTGCCCCAGCCCCGTCCCCATCTCTCCTCCCAGACCCTGCAGCAAGGTACTCCCCCCGCCCCATTCTGGCCGGGGGGCTATGCAGAGCTAATGGCCTGGGACTGGCTCTCCCCCCCCCCCCAGCCTGGCCCTGCATCCTGTGTGGAGCGGGGGCAAGGAGGCCAGCAGCGGTGCAAGGACAAGGGGAGAGAGCGGGCGAAGCTGCTGATCCAGAAGCAAGGTCCTGCCTGCCGGCGTGTCTCCCAAGGACCCCGGGATTAGCTGGTCTCCAGCAGCGGGTACTGGCTGTGCCGGCCGGATGTGCAGCAAAGCCGGCTGGTGATGCACACGCTGCTCTGGCACCAGCTGGCCATGTTCCAGCCCCTCACCTGGGGGACAGGCCCTTCGGGGTCCATCCCAGGCGTAGAGTGAGACCCTGCTGGGTGCTGGGGACAGGGAACCGGGTCCAGAACCTCCCAGATCCAGGGCCAGTCCGTCCCAGCAAAGACCTCACTCCTGGCCACCCCGTGGGTCCTCCACTGCCCCAAATCCCACACTACAGATGGCAGCAACCCAGACAGCCTGCTCTCCCCTCCCCAGGATGGGCGCCTCGTGGCCTGCCCAGTGTGCAGATGGCTCTGACCCTGGAGCTGTCGCTGTGCACAGCTCCGGAGCCTGGAGAGCAGCGACCTTCAGTGAGAGCAGGGAGGCTCCAATTTCCAGGAGAACGAGCTCCCGGGATTAAGGGGTGGGCACAGAGCCCACGAGCTGGAGCCAAATGTCCTGGCAACCCCCGTGTCCATCTGGCCCCACCTGCCACCAACAGCAGGGCCAGCCCTCGGCTAGGGCCCATGCACGCCCAGCGGGGCACAGGGGAGGGTGGAACAGGGGATGGGGAGGCAGAGCCAGCACCCCACGCAGAGGAAGGATGAATTATTCCCAAGGCCGGCAGAGGAAGCTCCAGGTACAGTGCACAGTCCTCCCCATCCCCTGAGGGGTGCCCAGCCAGGGAGGGAGCGGCTGCCCCGTCCCAGAGCAGCTCCCAGGCCTGGAGTCTGCATGCCCAGAGGCTGCTGCCAAGGCATCTCCGCTGGTGGGGCAGGGAGCGCAGATGGCAGGAAGGAGCCCTGGCCAACTGCCCTCCAGGCAAGCTCATCTGGATCTACAGGGGCAGCATGTTCCTTTACCTCTGTTGGCATCAGGCCTGCCCCTTCCTGCCCAGCTCTGTGGGCCTGATCTCCGAGGTGCTGAGCAGAGGGTCCCCCCGTCATTGAGCGATCTCCATGGCCCACCCCTGCGCTAGGGAGGAGGGCGGCTCTGATCTGCTCTCTGGGATGCAGCCTGTGGGCCCCCAGGGACAGGCGGGTTAGGCCCCGCAACAGAGCCGTGGGGAGGCGCAGGCTCCTGGCCGAGCTCAGGGCCGTGCCACACACGGCTGCATTGGGAACGGGAGCGAGGGGCCCTTGCCCTCTCTTCCAGAGCGGTCATAGCCCCTCTGCAGAGCGCAGGGTCCCGGGGCATATGCCGAGTGCGAGGGGGAGGGAGCAGACCAGTGGGGCAGCACGTGATAGGAGTCCAGCAGCCCTGCCCCACCCAGGGACCAGGGAACACTGCACAGTGCACCATGTGCTGCCTTCACTCCTCAGGAGCCTCGTGGGCTGCAGCTCAGCCTGGCCGGGAGACGCCTGGCTGCCCCAACCACAGCTGAGCCAGACCCAGGCACCGTGGGCACAGGCCCAGGGGCGACCACAGCACGCAGGCCACGACCACGAGACACACCTGGTATCCTACACAAAGAGCCTGCCCGGGGACAGGTTTGCCCACTTTCTACACCCTTGCCCCGCCCCTTCTCCAAGGCCCCACCCCTTCTCTGAGGCCCCACCCCCACTCACTCCATCCCCTCCTCCCTCTGTCACTCACTCTCCCCATTCTCACTGGCTTGCTCATTTTCACAGGGCTGGCTCAGGGGGCTGGGGGGAAGGAGACGGGGAGGACTCTGGCTGGGGGGGTGGGCTCTGGGGTGGGGTTTGGGATGCAGGAGGGGGCTCCGGGCTGGGGGGGGGGAAGCCGAGAGGTTCGGAGTATGGGAGGGGGCTCCAGGCTGAGGCAGGGGGTTGGGGTGTGGGAGGGGCTGGGAGTGCATGTTCCCACGTGGGGCCAGAAATGCTGGGTTCAGGTGCGGAGGGGGCTGCGGCTGGGGGGAGCGGGCTCTGGTGTGGGACCAGGGATAAGTGATTTGGGGTGCAGGAGGGGGCTCCAGGCAGCGCTTACCTCAGGCAGCTCCCAGACGCGGCAGCATGTCCCTCCTCCGGCTCCTACGTGGCCAGTCCACAGGTGCTGCCGCCACGGCACCCATGGGCCGGACTTCCAGGCCAGTGGGAGCTGCGGAGTTGGCACTTGGGGCAGAGACAGTGTGCAGAGCCCCCTGGCTGCCCCTATACGCAAGAGCTGGAGGGGGGACATACCACTGCTTCCAGGAGCCCCGCTGTGCCACCAACCGGACTTTTAACAGCCCAGTCAGCTCCACCCAGGGTCCCTTTTTGACCAAGCATTCTGGTCAAAAACAGGATGCCTGGCAACCCTAGTGGGGAGGTACGACCCCAGCCCCTAAGCCCCACTTTCTTTTAAGGCAGGGCAGTTGTCAGTCAAAACTCCCATTATGAATATTTATGGCATAAGAGGAGCCAAATCCACCTTTCAAAAAAGGAAGGAGAGGAAGGAATCGAAGAGAGGAAGGAGAGGAAGGAATCGAACTGGGAGCGGGAGAGGAAGGGAGAGGAAGGAATCGAACTCTCCAGCTCTGGAATTACAGGAGGGCTGCGGGTCAGGACTGAGGGGCACCACAGAGCTGTGGGAGGCAGCCCAGGTCTGGGATAAAGTGGGGGCTGTGAGTCAGGATTGGCAGAGACGACCCATGCCTGCCGGTAGTGGGGGGGGGGGGGCAGAGTGAGGGCAACCCACCACTCAGTCTGTGTGAGCATGCTCAGTACAAGCCAAGCAGCAAATCTGGGGGGCACATGACCTTGCATGCCCCCCATGCATCCCCTCTGATTGAGGGGCGCTGGCAGAGCTGTGGGGGTGCCTGGGGTTGGGGTAGTGGGGGGCTGTGGGATGGATTGAGGGGCACCGGCAGAGGTGTGGGGGAGCCCGGGGTTGGGGTAGTGGGGGGCTGCGGGATGGATTGAGGGGCGCCGGCAGAGGTGTGGGGGTGCCCAGGGGTGGGGTAGCGGGGGGCTGCGGGATGGATTGAGGGGCACCGGCAGAGGTGTGGGGGTGCCCAGGGGTGGGGTAGCAGGGGGCTGCGGGATGGATTGAGGGGCGCCGGCAGAGGTGTGGGGGAGCCCAGGGGTGGGGTAGCGGGGGGCTGTGGGATGGATTGAGGGGAACCGCAGAGCTGTGGGGGTACCCAGGGGTGGGGTAGTGGGGGGCTGCGGGATGGATTGAGGGGCGCTGGCAGAGGTGTGGGGGAGCCCAGGGGTGGGGTAGCGGGGGGCTGCAGGATGGATTGAGGGGCGCTGACAGAGGTGTGGGGGTGCCCAGGGGTGGGGTAGCAGGGGGCTGCGGGATGGATTGAGGGGCGCCGGCAGAGGTGTGGTGGTGCCCAGGGGTGGGGTAGCGGGGGGCTGCGGGATGGATTGAGGGGCACTGGCAGAGGTGTGGGGGAGCCCAGGGGTGGGGTAGCGGGGGGCTGTGGGATGGATTGAGGGGAACCGCAGAGCTGTGGGGGTGCCCAGGGGTGGGGTAGCGGGGGGCTGCGGGATGGATTGAGGGGCGCTGGCAGAGGTGTGGGGCTGCCCAGGGGTGGGGTAGCGGGGGGCTGCAGGATGGATTGAGGGGCGCTGGCAGAGGTGTGGGGGAGCCCAGGGGTGGGGTAGCGGGGGGCTGCAGGATGGATTGAGGGGTGCTGACAGAGGAGTGGGGGTGCCCAGGGGTGGGGTAGCAGGGGCTGCGGGTCAGGATTGAGGGGCACCGCAGAGCTGTGGAGGGGAGCTCACGGCTGGGATAGTGGGGGGCTGCGGGTCAGGATTGAGGGGAGTTGGCAAAGCTGGGGATGCTGCACCAAAGCAGTGGGGATGGGGCCAGCTGATGCTCCTGGGTTGGAGCAGAGACACAAAAGGAGGGGGCAGCTGGGAGGACAACATGGGACTTTCCACCACAGAAGCTTCTGCCGCCTGGGGCACATGCCCACATGTGCCCTGTCCTGCCCCCTCTGCACACTGAGACTGGCTTGGCGGGAGTGGGGCTGGCTCTCTGCCCCACACCCTGCACCTGACGCTAACGCTGCCGGTTGGCTGGTGAAGTCCAGTGGGAGCCTCGCTCCTGCCACGCGCTCCGTGATTCACCCTCCCTGGTGCCCTGCACGGCCCCACTTGTGTGCAGCCAGCACCCCCGGGGCCAGAGCAGAGAGACCGGCCCAGCCGGGAAGCAGGGCGCAGCCAGGCCAGGGAGCAGGGCAGCCCACCCACTCCAGGGGCCCAGCAGAGCCAGCACGTCAGCCCCAAATAACCTCAGAAGGGAGACTTCCCACATGGCCTCCTCCTAGCCTGCAGGGCTCCTGGCCCACACTGCTGATTGTGTCCAGCCTCGCTCCCTATCCCCCATCCTAGGGAGCGAGAGACCCTGGAGAGGGCCCAGCTGCTGTCACTGCCTGCCCATGCCCTCCCAGTGCCCCCCACGCTCCTCCCCCAGCCGTGTGGATTTGGGCTCCACCATTCATGATGTTCGGTGGGGTGTTGGGAGCGTGGGAAGCCCAAGGGCAGAAGGAGATGCCTGGCTTGCCCTGCCCCTCTGAGTATCAGCCCAAGGAGTCCGTCTTCTCCTGCAATGCACCGACCCCTCATGGCCCCAGGCTGAGCTGGGCACAAGGGCAGAGCCCACTAGCCCGGCCCATCCAGGCCCTGGCCTCACGGGCAGCTGCTGTCGACGCTGCCGGTCCCATTGCCCAGGTGGCTCTGGGCCCCGGGCGTCTCGTGTGCCGGGGTGGCCATGGCGCCCCGCTTGGCATGCGAGGAGGTGGCGGAGCAGCGGGAGGATCCAGTTGCCGGGGAACAGGGCTCGGACCCTGCTCTGTGCCCCCACCGGCAGCAATGCCCCGGCCCCCTGCGGAAGGGGATGGTGAAGAGGCCGTAGGTGAGGGGGTCCAGGCAGGGGTTGAGGAGGCCGAAGATGAAGAGGAGGTGGGTGAGGGACTGTGAGACCGTCTCCGCCATGGCACGGGGGCAGAACCAGTACCAGAGGCCCAGCAGATAGTAGGGCGTCCAGCAGACGATGAAGGAGCTGACGATGACCACGCTCAGTTTCAGCACGCGCAGCCGTGCCCGCGGGATGTTGTTGGTGGAGCGGCGCAGGGGCAGCTCCTTGGAGGAGACTAGCGTGACAGGGAACAGGGCTGTCAGGGCAGGGGGCAGCCACCCCCACACCACGTTAGCCTTGGGGGAGCTGGCGCACCCCAGGGCCCAGGCTGCCCCCCGCGGCCCCACGCCGCTCAGCGTGCCAGGTCCATGGGCTTCGCTGCTAGTCGGTGGCGTCTCCGGAGAGGAGCGGCCATCCGAAGGGTGAGGGCCCAGATGTGAGCCCCAGGGCCAGGCTGGCTGCAGCACTCCACACAGGGGCAGCCAGCTCTCTGGGTAACCTGGCCCCACGGACGAGCCTCGGGGCAGGGACCTTGGGCCTGATTCTGGAACTCAGGACCGGTCCAACCCTCAGCATGAGCCAGAGCCGCCTCAAGGCCCACCCCAGCGTCTCCCCAGCCCCATCTGTATCTGGGAGCGTGGGAAGCCCAAGGGCAGAAGGAGATGCCTGGCTTGCCCTGCCCCTCTGAGTATCAGCCCAAGGAGTCCGTCTTCTCCTGCAATGCACCGACCCCTCATGGCCCCACCCCATCACCAGGTTCTCCCCAGCCCCCACAGCCCCACCCCAGCCCCGTGCGTCCCCAGGCCCACCTCCCAGCCCCAGCCCACTCACAGAGGCTGGTGCCCATGCGCCGGGAGATCTCCAGCAGGATTCGGGCGTAGCAGCAGACCATGATGAGCAGCGGCAGGAGGAAGAGGCAGGCAAAGCCCAGCATGTTGTAGGCCGTCTCATGCCAGCGCTGGGGGAAGCTGCCCTGCGTGGTGCACTGGGTGAAGTTCTGCGGGGAGCGGATGGTGACTGTGTGGAACAGGAACAGCTGGAAGCAAAACAGAGCGAAAGAGAGGAGAGTCGACCCTGGCGTGGGCCCGCGCCCGACCCAGCGGGGCCAAGAGCCAGACACGGAGAGGGCTTTGCCAGCCCCTCCAACCCCTCCAACACCCGGGTGAGGGCCAGGGCTTGGAACCACAGACGTTTGTGGGCCAAGCTAGCTTGCTGGGGACCTGGACATCAGGGGACAAGAGGCTGTTCCAGCACTCCCATGTCCTGTGGTGTGAGCTGAGCCGCAGGGAGATGGGGGCGTCCGCCGTGCCCATCTGAGCCCAGCTCCGGAGAGACGACTGCAGGGAATACCACACAGGGGGGTGCCGCACCAGCTGGGCTTTGCCATTTGAGGGAGCCCCCAGAGAGCTCCCCGCATACCACCCCTTCCCCCCACACCCTCCACCCCCCAGCTCACACTGCTGCAGCCTGACTCACAGCCCTGGCAGGCTCCTGGGGGCTCCTTTCAGCCTGCTGGGAGAGGAGCAGTGCAGTGCGAGGAGCCCTCCCATGTGAGATGAGTTTGGGAGAGCTCAGCGGCCCCCGTTCTGCGCACAGCTAACAGCACAAGATCCCCACCCATTGCTAACTGGCCCAGCAGACTCTGCTCTGCTCAGGGGACTGCAGGAGGGTAACGAGGGGCTTCGGCAGAACTGGGGTGGGAACCCAGGGCTAGGACAGCAGGGGCTATGGGATGGATACCTGGGGGAGGGGAGAACGGGGCGGTATCTGCGGTGGGAGAAGAGGATGGGGTACCTGGGGTGGGAGGGGGCAGCGGGCATGTGCGGGTGGGGACCGGCAGGTACTTGGGGTAGGAAGGGACAGGGGGTGTGTACCTGAGGTGTGAGGGGGTAGTGGGTATCTCTGGGGCGGGGACCATTGAGTATCTGTGGGGTGGGAAGGGGCAGGGGGTATCCGCAGGGTGAGGACCGGCGGGTGAGGAGGACCGGGGGGTGGGAGGACCGGCAGGTATCCAGGGGGTGGGGCCCGGGGGTGCCCAGGGTGGGAGGACCGGTGGGTACCTGGGGCGTGGGAGGCCCGGTGGGCGGGGAGGCCCGGCGGGCACCCAGTGGGCGGGGAGGCCCGGCGGGCACCCGGTGGGCGGGGAGGCCCGGCGGGCACCCGGTGGGCGGGGAGGCCCGGCGGTACCTGCGGCACGGAGAGCCCAGCACTCAGCAGCCAGGCCGCATACAGCATGCGGCGGTTCCTCCTGCGGGCCTGGGCGGCGGCCAGCGGGTGCAGGATGGCGGCCTGGCGGTCCAGGCTGATCACCACGGTGACGAAGGCCGAGGCGTGCATGGCCAGCAGCTTGAGGTACATGAGGAGGCGGCAGGCCAGGTCCCCCGCCCGCCACTGCACCGTGAGGTTCCAGACGGCGTCCAGCGGCATCACCACGCAGGTGAGCAGCAGGTCGGCCGCCGCCAGGTGCAGCAGGAGCAGGCGGACGTGCGAGAGCTTCCCGCGCCGCCCGCCCGCGCCCGCCCACAGCACCGCCAGGTTGCCGGCGGCCGAGAGGGTGAGGAGCCCGAAGGTGAGGATGACGCGGGCCTTGGCGGCGGGGGAGAAGGTGGGCAGCTGCAGAGCCCCCTCGCTCCTGTTGGGCCAGGGGCCCCCCCCGCAGCTGCCCTCGGAGGGCGGGGGGCTGCTGGAGGGCCCCAGACCCACTCCCTGGCTGGCGTTCATCACAGAGACACGGGGGGCACAGCCTGCTTCCCCCTGCTGGGACAGACAGACAGACAGACAGACAGCGTCAGCACCCACTCCCGGGGAGTGTGACCCCCGAGGCAACTCCCCACCACGCAGAGCCCCCAGCCCATGGGCACAGGTTCCAGGCAGCATCCTTGGCACTGCACAGGGCACCTCCTTATGGGGCTGAGCCCTGGGCCAAGACAGCCTGGCAGGGCCTGGGCATGGCAGGGCGGGGAAGCCTGGCGCAGCTGGATGAAGGGGTCCCGCTCGTACCAGTGCAGACGGCCTGGGCCAGGGGGCAGCTGAGCTCCGCATGGGGGGAGCTGCAGGCCCAGGGGCTCCCACCACACCCCTCACTTGGACAGCTCCCCCATAGGACACCAGCCTCCCAGCCAAGGGCAGGAGCCAACAGCCCCAGCCTGGCAGTGGGCCTGGCCCGGCTCCGTGCTGCCCCCGCCAGCTATTTGTGTCTCTGCTTCTCCTCTCGGAGCAGCCTCCTGAATGACCTATGAGTGGCTGGCACCCAGCGCCAGCCGGGGGCACTTCCTGGCAGCCTCCAGAGAGCCCCGGCTGGGGAGTGGAACCTGGAGGGGGCTGGGAGCTCAGCCGGGGGGACACGCTGCCAGGCAAGGCCCCTGGCTGTGGAGCTCTCCCTGAAGATCCACCAGGCCCCGAGGAAGGCCAGGAACAGCTTCTCCTCCCTCTCCACTCTCACCGACTTCCCTGGTCCTGCCGTTCTGTGCGGCCCAGACGCCGCAGTGATGGGCTCCAGCTAACGATCGGAGTGGGGAGGGTGGAGCTGGCACCAGCGAGGGGAGGGCCGGGAGCTGTCCCACCCTCCAGAACACAGCCCACCTCACCTCCCCGGCCTGCCTTGGCCAGAGAGCTGGCTCCCACGGGGCATCCCTGGCCCCAGCAGCTCCCTTAAAGAGGGAACGCCCCATTCGGTCTCTGCTCCAGGGCCGCTCTCAGTAGTGGGCCCAGGCTGGCCCCTGAGGGGCTGCGGGGGGGTAGTGGAGTCACCAGCAATCAGCCTCTGCTGAGCAAGGCAGGTGCCCCCTCCCCCCACAGGGAGCTCCCAGTCCTCCCCCACTCCCAAGCTGGCAACGGGCACGGAGTGGTCCCAGGGGTCTGTGAGCTATAAGAACATGAGAATGGCCAGACTGGGTCAGACCAAAGGTCCCTCCAGCCCAGTGTCCTGTCTGCCGACAGTGGCCAGCGCCAGGGGCCCCAGAGGGAGTGAACCTAACAGGTACGGACCTAGTGATCTCTCTCCTGCCATCCATCTCCACCCTCTGACAGACAGAGGCTAGGGACACCATTCCTTACCCATCCTGGCTAATAGCCATTAGTGGACTTAACCTCCATGGATGTATCCAGTTCTCTTTTAAACCCTGTTATAGTCCTAGCCTTCACAACCTCCTCAGGCAAGGAGTTCCACAGGTTGACTCTGTGCTGAATGAAGAACTTCCTTTTGTTTGTTTTAAACCTGCTGCCCATGAATTTCATTTGGTGGCCCCTAGTTCTTATATTATGGGAACAAGTAAATAACTTTTCCTTATTCACTTTCTTCACACCACTCATGATTTGATAGACCTCTATCACATCCCCTCTTAGTCTCCTCTTTTCCAAGCTGAAAAGTCCTAGCCTCTTTAATCTCTCCTCATATGGGACCCATTCCAACCCCCTAATCATTTTAGTTGCCCTTTTCTGAACCTTTTCTAATGCCAGGTCAGCGTCCTTGCCGCGTGCCACACTCTCTGGGACACAGGTGCATGCCGTGTCCACAGCAATACCCGGGGAGGGGACGTCCCTCCATCATGCCCGGGGAGTGGACGTCCTGACAGGATCCACGCTGTTGCTACCAGTGGGAGATGCTCCCTCCGCCGGTCCCACCCAGACACCTGCTGAGGCGGTTGTGGGGCCGGGCAGCCCCCGCACCCAGCCTGCACCAATCCGCATCCCCCAGGCGCATCCGGCCCCTGGGCAAGGGGATGCCTGCCCAGCCTCCCCTGCCCCATGCATCCCTCCCAGCTGGGACAGCAGAGGACAAGGAGCAGGGCCCCAAGCCACCCACCCGCCTCCTCACCTCCGGCCACAAACTCCCACTGCTCTGTGTGGGTCAGAGCTGGTGCTGCTGGTTCCCGCTCAGTGTCCGGAGCCTCCCTCGGCATTAGGGTCGCACTGCATCCCCGCGGCAGCGAGCCAGCCGGTGGGCCCCCCCGGCAGCCAGCCCCCACTCGGGCTCCAGTCCCACCAGTCCCAGGGCTGGGAGGGGGAGAAGCTGCTGTCACTGCCACCTGCCCCTGTCACGGGACTCACTGGACGCTGACGCAGCTGGTCGATGAGATGCCCTTGACGGCTCAGGTTGCTTCTTGATGGAATAAACTTGTGATTAAAAGGCTTTGCTCACCCATCCCCCATGTGGCACCCACACACACGGTCACACGCACTCACACACACACTACCCCTGGGTCACATGCAGTCACACCCACACACACACACGTGCGTTCACGCACTCCCAGTCAGACGTGCACTAACACGGCATCACAGGCCCGGTCACACACTCACATCCACGCTCACACACACGTGCTCCCACCAAGAGCTGCCGCGAGTGCGGTGGTCTGTCCGGACAGCCTCCCTTGCTGGACAGTGGGGCAGGCATGGGGCACACAACCCTGCCAAGCAGCCTGGCTCCGCTGTGGAGGGGTGTCTGGCGCCCCATCACAAAGCACAATAGCCCTACCCCAGCTTGCCTCTCTCTGCAGCTCCTCCATCCAAAGTCCTGGGCAGATGAGGGGCTGGATCCACGTCTGGGGATGTTGGGCCCAGGGGCCAGGTACAGACCCTGCCCACGGGGACCAAGTGGACAGGACAGCCGGGGACCCTGGCTGGGGTGCACCAGGTCCTTAGGGCTGTGGGGTGAGCTGTAGGCCTGTCTCCCCTGTGCCCGGGATTCCCCTCCGGCTGGGCTGTCTCCCCAGCCGGCAGCACCAGGGTTGTCTCTGGTGCTGGTGGAACCTGGCATTAGGGTGGAGCAGCCCAGGAGCTCCTGGCGACCTGGCATGACCTCTGCGGCCACAGCGCATCCTGGCCGTTTTCAGCAGGAGCCACTGAACCGATGTGGTTGCTGGTCTGTTAAGCTCTCTGTGGTGCAGGGCTAGACCCACAAAAGCAATGCTTTGGCATCCAGAGGCTGGCAGGGTGGGGGGCTGGACATCCACCCCATCGCTGCCAGACTCACAGATCGGCTCGGTGCCCACCGGCGCCCTCGACTCCCCTCTGGTGCAAGGGGCGCCCCTGAGCCTGGGAAGCCTGGACGTCCCTGCCTGATAGGAGGCAGCGGTGCTGGGCAGGGGGCCACTCTGCACCCAGTGCTCCCTTGGCAGCAGCCTGTCCCCGTGCTGCAGGCCTGGCCCGGGCAAAGCACCTGCCCTGCAGCCTCTGGGCCTCACTCCTCAGACACAGCTCTCCAGTGACACCCCGTGGCCAGCCGGGGCACATGTCCAGCCCCGGGGAAAGCTGGCAGACACCAGCACAGACAGCCTGCCGGATGTCTGGACCCGGATGTCACGGCGTCCCCAGGCGATGCTCTGGAACTGCTCCCTACGAAGCCAGTCAGGACTCTGGGGAAGTCTCCTTTCTGTGAGCAGACTGTCTGCAGGACACACAGCTTCCACCTTCCTGGGTCTGATCTCAGAGCATTCAGCATCCTCTGCCCCTCCATGCGCTTCCCACAGCCAGTCCGCCCAGCCGGGGTTTTGGGGAAGCCAGAGGGTCCTGTCCCCCAACTCCACAGTCAGACGGGACTCTCAGCCAGCCAGTAAAACAGAAGGTTTATTAGACGACAGGAACATGGTCTAACACAGAGCTTGTAGGTGCAGAGAACGGGACCCCTCAGCTGGGTCCATTTTGGGGGGCAGTGAGCCAGACAACCCCGTCTGCCCTTCACTCCAGGTCTCCAGCCAGCCCCAAACTGAAAACCCCCTCCAGCCCCTCCTCCTCTGGGCTTTGTCCCTGTCCCGGGCCAGGAGGTCACTGGATTCCTTTGTTCTCCAACCCTTCAGCTCTCACCTTGCAGGGGGGAAGGGCCCAGGCCATCAGTGGCCAGGAAACAGGGTGTTGGCCATTCTCTGTGTCCAGACCCCTGTGCACACCTGCCCTCTAGGGCTCTGAAATGATCATACACCCTTACCCCACCCCCTAGATACTTAAGAACTGCCTAGGGGAAACTGAGGCACCCCCACACTATTCAGAGGAAACATTAAGAACAGTTCCACTTCGTCACACCGGATTCAATCAACCAGGACCCAGGTCTGAGCCGCTGCTGTGGCTGATGCGCTTGGCCTGGCTGCACCACGGGACAGGCCTGGGGAAGGACAATCCAGCTACCCCATGGTGGGTCCCGACCCCCCAGCCCAGCTGCCAGCAGGAGTCTCCGCAGGACACAGTGAGGTGCTGAGTCCCCATGGATTGTGCGACCTCACAGGGAGCATGGTGCTGTCACACGCTCACCTCACACGGGCAGGGGATGTGCTCTGCGCGTGCATCATGGCACTGCCTGGACACGTCAGGGTGCAGGGATCGCACACGCTCGCATTCAGCGGAGCAGCATGTGGCCCCTGTCCCGTGATTTGCCCAGACGGGCCCAGACAGGGGGCTGCTGTTTGTCTCCGCAGGTGACCTGAGGTGGCAGAGCAGGGAACCAAGCAGGGCAGAGCCAGGATCCGCTGAGACAAACCGAGCGTCATGCTGGCTCCAGAGTGCAGTTCTGGGGCTCTCAGAGGCTCAGCCCCTCCATCTGTTGGGGGTGCTGAGTGCCCTGGAGCCCCCACCTCCCAGCCTTGCCGTGAGATTCCACCCCCACCTCCATGGCCCGTGGCCCTGTGCGTTGCACAGCCCCTTCCAGGCCAGCGGCCCGTGGCGAAGGGCTGTTCCCATATGGAGGGTGCCCAAAGACTCAGGCTGCTGCAGCCACAGAGAGAGGTGCAGGCTGGCACCCCGGGGCTACTGGCCATTTAACCTGGGGCCAAGGGGGAACCGATGGTGCCCAGAGGAGCACAGGACTGGGGGGGGGCAGCGTGGCCCATGCTGAGATAGGCCTGGGCACAACAGGGGTGTTTTGCATCTCAAAGGCCGTGTCCCTCTGGCAGAAGGAATTAATGTTATTAGCAAGTCAGTTCACAACTAAGTGGGGCTCATTAGCTGCCCAGCCCCTGCCCCAGAGCCTGGGGAGGGGGGAGGAGATGGAGCCTCCTCTGGTCTATTAGCATCTCCCTGTCAATCCCAATTAGCAACATCCCTGTAATGGACTCTCCCAGCTGCCCAGGACAGGCCCCACACACCAGGAGCGGAGCCGCCCCACGGCGGGCCCCATGCTGAGAGCCAGGGTCAGGAGCCAGCGCTGGCAGGGATCCCAGCCCCCGTGGACACAGGCCCCACTCTGCCCCACATCCCCAGCGCCCCATTCCTGAGCACAGTGCTCACCACCACTCCCGCAATGCCCCTCATGCCTGGAATCATGGGGAAAGTCTCGGCTCTCAGGAGAGAGCAACAGGTCCTGGCCCTGGGCATTGGGGTGGGAAATGCGGCCACACAGCTCTGCCGAGAGCCCTGGGCTAGGACCCGCCCAGCCCCTTAGGCCCGTTGCCACACTGCCTGACGGGGGCGGGGACTCCCCAGGGAACAGCTGTGATCACTTTCCCCAATTCCCACCCACAAGCCCCCACAGACTTCTGCCTCCTGGGCTGGGAGGTTTCACACCCTGCACCTGGCTGCATTTACACATGTGCCAAAGCCCCAGCAGCTGAGCCCAGCCTCCCTACGACCGGGCAGAGCCCCGCCTTCCTTACCAGGGCATTGGAGAGTGCTCTGAGCTGGGACCCCGCTCTGCCCAGGGTCCAGGTGTCATGGGACTGTGACAAAGTGGGACTGTTCTTAATGTTTCCTCTGAATACTGTAGGGGTGCCTCAGTTTCCCCTAGTCATTTCTTAAGTCTCTAGGTGGTGGGATAAGGGGGTGTAACTGTTGCAGAGCAAAGGGCCAGGGTACATAAATGGCGACACTCTGTCTCCTGGCCACTGATGGCCTGGGCCCTTCCCCCCTGCAAGGTGAGAGCTAAAGGGTCAGAGAACAAAGGAATCAGGTGACCTCCTGGCCTGGGAAAGGCACAAAGCCCAGAGGAGGAGGGACTGGAGGGAGTTTCAGTTTGGGGCTGGCTGGGACATGGAGTGAAGGGCAGACGTGGTTGTCTGGCTCACTGCCCCCCAAAATGGACCCGGCTGAGGGGATCCTGTTCTCTGCAGCTACAAGCTCTGTGTTAGACCATGTTCCTGTCATCTAATAAACCTTCTGTTTTACTGGCTGGCTGAGAGTCCCGTCTGACTGTGGAGTTGGGGGGCAGGACCCTCTGGCTTCCCCAGGACCCCACCTGGGCGGACTCGCTGGGGGAAGCGCATGGAGTTGCAGAGGAGGCTGAATGCTCGGAGGTCAGACCCAGGAAGGTGGAAGCTGTGTGAGCTGTGTGTCCTGCAGACAGGCTGCTCCCAGAGAGGAGACTTCCCCAGAGTCCTGCCTGGCTTCGTAGGGAGCAGGTCCAGAGCATCGCCCGGGGACTCTGTGACAGGGATCTCCATCTAGTTATTCGGGGCTGAATCCTGATCCTCTCTGTTGTGTCGTTCCCCCCACTCCCGCGAGCTGGGCCTGCGACACCCCTTTTCCTACAGGGGGACAGAGCTGTGAGATAATCGGGCACAGAATCACAGAGTCGCCATTGATACCATGTGTAACTAACACCGCACCGTCTATTGCAAAGGGCTTGCCAGCCCGTACACTGGGATCACTCACCCCCTGTGGAAATGCAGCCACCTCTGGGGTGGGATGCAGCAGCAAAATGACACAGCATGTTAGAACAGGAAGCTCAGAAGCATCCTGCATTCAGTGGACTCTAGTGAGGCCAAGTGAAATGAGCCACACAGGAACAGGGGCAGGACACGGGCTGAGCTCACCCACCCCAGGGCTAAGCCCCAAGTGATCTTTAATGAGCCCCAGTAGCCAGGCCATGTGTTGGGGGCACTTAGCACTAGCCTGCACCCAGCCCTGGGGAAGGCAGGACAGCCACCGCACAGGGGTGCCTCACGCCCCTTGCAGAGCTGGGATTCTGGGGGCTGTGCAGAGCTCTCCCAGGCCTGTGCATGCAAGAGAGGGCAGAGGAGAGCAGGGGCCCATCCCCCCCCCCCCCCCCCCCGCAACCGGGGCAGTGGCCTCCATGGCTCCTTAAGGCAGCGGCTTCTCGTGGGTGCCAGGCAAGGGACCTCACATACTGGCTGGTTCGAGTCTCCTTCCCTGCCCTGGGGGTGCCCCAGCATGGTGGTGGTCCCATGGGGTCACAGGGATGTGAGGGAGGAAGGGAACCCTGGGTCCTCCCCCCGCACAGCTCAGGAGAATCCCTCCTGCAGGCAAAGGGCTTGTGTAGCATCCTCCCCAAGTGGGACCGAGGGAGACAGAGGCCCAGAGGGTGGGCAAAGGGACCTGCCCAACAAGCCCCCACACCAAATCGATGTCTGCCCACCCACGGGCTTATCATGGAGCCCACCGCTGGGGCGTGAGCTCTGTGGCCAAGCCACGAATAGAACCCAGGAGTCCGGGCTCCCAGACCAGTGCCCTAACAGCAGGGCAGCCTCCTCCCAAGCAGCAGGTCCAGTTCTGGCTAGGAGGCCAAAGCAGAGATGCCTGTTGATCCATAATGGTTCCCCCTTCCCTCCCCCAGCTCCCCCGGACGCCATGGCAGCAAGAGGCAGGAGGTCACAGACACAGGTTTATTCATTCACAGCATCACATCAGCTTTCAGATCTCTTCAGCTATTGTCCCCTGGCCTGGAAATAACTCAATAAATACCCTCCCACCCCTGCATGTGCCCCACGCCTGCACGTCCCCAGCGTGCCCCACGCCTGCACATCTCCAGCGTGCTCCACGCCTGCACGTCCCCAGCGTGCCCCAGGCCTGCACGTCCCCAGCGTGCCCCAGACCTGCACGGCCATGCACAGCGGCATTGTCCTCAGAAGGGGGCACACGATCCAGGGCAGAGTCCGTCAGCCAGCGACAGCAACAGCGTCCCTCTCATTCCTCCCGTGCGTGTGGCCCTCTCCAGCCGGGCTCATGAGGACTTGCTCTGCCACCGGCTGCTTCTCAAGCTTCTCCCCCTGGCCGGGCAGTGGAGATCAGTCCTGGGGAAGCAGGGCCTCCAGGAGGGAGAGGAGCTCGCTGGAGAGATCCTGCAGAGAGGAGCACAGGGATCAGTGGAGCCACAGTCCTGGCCAGACCCCCGGGCGCTGACTCCGGGATCCAGACGGAGAGGGGGGCCCTCTGAGCGGGACCCATAAACTGCCCCTGGAGGGCACAGACAGGCTGCAAGCAGGGCAGGGCCAGCGAGACCCTGGAGCGAGGGCACTGAGCCATTCGCGCTGCCCTGTCAGCCGAAGCTGACTCCCACAAGGGCCAGGGAAGCGGGGTGGTCTGTGTCAAGCCCCCACAGGCTCTGCTGTGCTGATCGGCTGAGCAGCCCTGAGCATGTCACTCCCAGCTCCCCATGCCTCAGCACCCACCCTGGAAAACCCTTCCCCGCTGTCCCCCGCTTCCCCGGGCAGGGCATGCTGCCCTCCGCTCAGTCCCGGCCCACGGGCCACTGCAAGTGGCCGGGAATGTGGGGAGTGCCTGGTTCCCAGAGGACGCAGCGCCCAGCGCCACACAGGCAGAGCCCTGCCAACTGCAGCAGTCACAGCGCCAGGCCAGGCGGAAGGCGGGTTCCCCAGATCTGGGGCACTGAACACGTCCTCTGGCAGGTAAACCGAGGACGCAGCCTAGGCTGACGAGGGGGCGGAGCGCGAACATACCTGGGAGGACAGGCCCGCGCCTGCAAACTCAGCTGGCAGCAGCATTGGCCCCGCATCCAGGGTTCGCGCCCCGTGCGGCTCGGCGGGCGACCCTGCGGCAGGGCAGTAAGGGAGCGAAAGCCAAGCGGCCGTGTCTGTGCCGAGTGCCCCGTGCGGCTCGGGGGGCGTCCCTGTGGCAGGGCAGTAAGGGAGCGAAAGCCAAGCGGCCGTGTCTGTGCCGAGTGCCCCGTTCAGCTCGGCGGGCGACCCTGCGGCAGGGCAGTAAGGGAGCGAAAGCCAAGCGGCCGTGTCTGTGCCGAGTGCCCCGTGCGGCTCAGGGGGCGTCCCTGCAGCAGGGCAGCAGGTGGGCGACACCCAGGATGCTGCGGCCGGGGGGGACCCCTCCCACGGGGCTGGAGATGCTGCCTGGAGGCCAGGGGTCCTGGCCTGGCAGCAACCCAGCCCCTCGGGGCACAGCTGGCAGCGCCGGCGTGGGCCCTCTCTCCTCTGGGCCAGCGTCTCCTCGCTGAGCCCCAGCAGCTCCGACAGGTGGGAGATGTAGCGGATGGTGAGGCGCAGGGTCTCGATCTTGGTCAGGCTCTGGCCGGCCGGTGCCACCGAGGGGGGCAGGTAGCGTCGCAGGGTGTGGAGAGCCTTGGACAGGTTCCTCATGCGCAGCTTCTCCCGCTCGCTGGCGCTCTGCCTCTGCCCGCCGCCTGCCCTGCCCCGGCTGCCCTTCCTGCTCCCGTAGGCTGGGCGCAGGCCAGCCCTGCGTCTTGGCGTCAGCACCAGGCTCAGGGCTGCAGGGCAGCTGCTGCGGGGCTCCTGGGGAGCTGGGCAGAGGGGGTAGAGGGGTGAGAGGCCGCTGGAGTCTGTGGAGGGCGTTGGGGAGCAGCTGCTGTACCCCTCCGTGTTGGGCTGGACCCTGCCCCACTCCTGCAGCAGGGCCTGGCTCGGGAGCAGCTGGAGATCCCGGGCTAGGAGCTGGGCAGGACTGCTGGCCATGGCGTCAGGGCTTCTCAGGCTGCGTGTGAGGAGAGCGCAGCAGCCCCAGGCTTTATGCTGAGGCCGGAGGTGTGAAGTGGCACCTTCGCAGGGACCATCAACACATCAAAGCCCTGGGGGGCTGGGGGGCTGGGGGAGAGAGCTCCTTTGAACAGGCTGGTGTTGAATTTTACCCCAGCTGGGGTGGAGCTGTGTGACAGGTCACGGACCCCACGGAGCCCCAGCTGCCGGCCTGCGACAGAGCCTGCCCAGGTCCCCATGCCCAGCTGGCGAGGGCACGGGCGGCTCTGTGTGGCTGGGCTGGGCCCCCACTAGCTTGGAGGGGGTAGCTTGCACCCCTCTGCCAAGGGCAGGATGAAGCCATATGTGGGAGGGCGTCCCAGAGGCTGTGTGCATGTGTTCCTAGGGGCGGTGCCAGCAGCCATGTTACCTGGTGGGGGACAGAGGTCCAAAGCCACACAGAGAGGAAAAGAACCCAGGAGTCCGGGCTGCACGCCCGGGTGCTAACCATTATCCCACACTACTCAAACCTGGCCAGGCCCTGCCCTGAGTGATGGGGCAGGAGACTCGTCCTCACTCAGTGTGGGCTGGGGGCAGAGCTTGGGCCAGAGGGGCCTGGGGCAGATGCCTCCTAGAGCAGGGCCTGAACCAAAACCCATCCCTCCGGGATGCTGGAGCATCGGGCCCAACTCCAACTCCAGGCCCTGATTCCCCAGCCGGTTCCTGAGCCCAACCCCCGACATTCGGGGGGGGGCCCAGCAACCCAGGGAGATTCCCCCTGCACGGGCCTGGGCAGGGGCCTTGCGCCAGCTCCCGGGGCACCACTGCACTGCTGCCCTGCAGGCGCCGGGCAGCCTGGGCCAAGGGGGCAGGAGACAGCGAGGGACCAGAGCAGCCTGCCCCTCCCGGCCCCAGGCTAATGGCATTTCACACCCTGCCACTAATGAGCCCAGCAGCCGCATTATCACATCCAGGCCAGGCTCAGGGGCTCTGCCCCCACCCGGGCCTGCTGGCTGCAGGGGGCCAGGAAGGAGGGTCTGTCAGTCTGTCTGTCTGTGGCTGCCCATCAGCACGTGCGGGGGGGGGGGGGGCAATGGGGTGAGAGGCCCTTTGCAGTGGTAGCTGTCATGGGGAGGGGCAGACCCAGCTCCCCAGGGCTGGGAACGTGAGGGCACCTCGCCACCAAGCACCTGCCCCAGCGAGGGGCTCGTTGTGCCCTCCGCACCCAGGGGGCAGCCACCACACAGCAGGGCTGGAAGTATCCAGGAGCCCCCGACCCTGGGGGCAGCAGTGGGCTTGGCCCCAGCTGTTCGGAGATGCTGCCCCAGAGCCTGCGGCCATCCCAGGCAGACAGCTCAGCTGCAGGGACCCTGTGCCCAGGGAACTGGAGCACTTGTGAAGCAAGAATATTAAACACACACCCCCAACACACACACACACACACACACACACACACACACACCCACTGGACACTCCCGGGGGGTCGGGAGGGGCCTCAGCAGGGAAGGGGCCAAAGCAGTGCATTGTGAGAGGGTGACAAGAGGGAAACAAGGTGCACCCGGCAGCCCAACCCGGTGCACAGGCCCCCAGATAAACCCCCAAATGTGGAGCCCTGGGGTCACAGCCAGGCCATCATGGGCCAGGCCAGGTCTGTCCCCAGGGCTCCTCCAGCGGTAAGAGCCTCTAGCCATGGGGCTCCCAGCCCTTCCCGAGGCTAATGCCCCTGCCAGTGTCTCTCCCCAGAAGGATGGGCACCCGACAGGCTGACACGCCAGCTGGGGGGCAGGGGCTGATGTCAGCACCATTTCCCCTTGCTCAGTTGCCCTCCCTTGGAGCAGCCTGGCCAGCCCTCTTCTTCCCTGGCACTCACACCCCAATCCGCCTTGGCACAGGGATGTGACGGGCTGGGCAGTTCGGCCTGGGACTGGGAGCCAGGACTTCTGGGTTCTGCTCCTAGCTCTGCCACTAACTCACTGAGCACAGCATGTCTCTGCTCTGTGCCTCAGTTTCCCGATCTGTGACATGGCGCTAGATTGTAAGCTCCTCAGGGTGGGGGCTGTGTCCCCCTTCGGGTGTCTGTCAGCACCTGGCACTGTGGGGCACTGATCCCTGGCGGGGGCCCCCAAAGCAACCATATGACAAACCCCAGCCTGAGTGGGGGGCCGGGCACCCCTGCTGGAGAGTTCTGAGGCTGGGCTACGCCAGGATTTTCCCGACCAGCTTGGGCCCCTCTCTTATAATGAGACGTCCAGACCCAAGGCAGTGTCAGGGGTGGAACGCCCCCCTGCCCCCCCCCCCACGCGTCCCCCTGGAGCCAGAGCGTTCTCACTGAGGGGAGGGAGGGAGGGTGTGAAGAGCTGGGAGGGACCCCCGGGCTGCGTTCCCAGGCCCAGTGCAGCTGGCACTTGACACGACCGGTGTAAAGGTTACCAGGGAAACCCAGTGCTGCAATTCTGGAAAAGAAAACAGAAGCGGGAGAGGCTCTCAAGGGAATGCGGCGTGGGACATGCTTCCAAAATACAGGGTCCCCACACAGACACACACACACCCGCTGCCCTGACACAGAGCTGTACACACACACGCAACCCCGCACAATACAGGTGTGTACGCAGGCCCTAGCCACTAATACTGGACTGCACAACCCCCACATGGATACCGGCATGAAGATGGACCCCAGGCACAGATACGGGCCTGCAACAGACAGGCACGCCCCTGCACGACTGCAGGCAGGGACAGCAGGGGGTTGGACTAGATGACCTCCTGAGGTCCCTTCCAACCCTATGATTCTATGATCTCTATGATCTATGCGTGCTCCCCCTCGCACTAATACAGGTGTGTACTTGGACCTCACACTAATACAAGAGTGTACATAGCCCTTGCAGTAATACAGGCATGTCCAGAGCCCCGCCTTGCACTCGTAAAGGTGTGTTCACACACACACACACACACGCAGGTTCTAGGGCTTAGGGGAGGCCAGGCCAGGAATCCTGACTTATTCCTGTACCAGCTCCAGTGCTCGGGGTCTCCTGCCTGTTCCCCGCTCTCATTTCCACTTGCCCCCTTCTCCGCCCCCGTCCCACCTCCTGTTTCCCGTTAGCGGACGCCCTGGCTGCTGACTCCATGGGCAGGGAGCTGGGGGGCCTTTCTCACCTCCTCTCCCCTGGGTTTCGACAAGTGCTGGGGTTTCTCCCTGCTGGGCTCTGCCCGGCCGCACCTGCACTGGGAACCCAGGGTTAACCCGAGCTGTCCCAGACGGAGGTGACAGATCAGAGCCCCCTACCCCCTGCAATGGGAGGGGAGGTCCCTGCAGGGGTGTGATGCTGGCTCCAGCATCCACCATCCATCCCATCCATGCTATGGGGACCCTGGGCGTATTTAGAGGGGCAGCAGGGAGCTGAGCAGACAGGGAGTGCGGGAAGCACCCTGCCTGCTCTGAGCCTTCCATACCCACTGCACTTTGGAGCCATTTCAACGGGGCAGGGCAGGGAATGGAGGTCCTGGCCCATCACTCCTGGGATGCCCCTCGCCAGCGCCGGGAACCTCCCGGAGTCTCTGGGGTTTGGCCGCTCGGTCATCTCTGTTCAGTCGTCCCCCACTGGTAAACACAGTCACAGGGAGTGCTGAGCCCCCAGCATCCTGCATGCTGCTGGGGCTCAGCTCCTGGCCTCAGCTGCAACCCCCTGCTCCCATGGCTTCTGCCCCGCCTCAGGAGGAAGCATGCTGAGCCCCAGGCGTGCAGCACCATATGGAATCAATTATTCGTCCCTCTTCCCCGAGATGGGGAGCTCCCCGGGAAGCTCCTCACTATGCACCCAGCCCGAGCCCAGCAGGACAGGGGGCTGCGTGCAGCAAAACCTCCCAGCAAACGCAGCGTGTGCCCAGGAGGGGCTGGCGAGTGGGCCGCTGAGGGCTCCCCTGCCCCATTCCTCGCCCCCCGCTCCCTGCACTCCTGGACAGGTTTGTCTCCCTGTCTGGTCCTATGGGCGTCTGGTGCTAGCCCCCGCCCCTCGCAAGAGGGAGCATTCTCATAGAATCATCGAATATCAGGGTTGGAAGGGACCTCAGGAGGTCATCTAGTCCAACCCCCTGCTCAAAGCAGGACCGATCCCCAACTAAATCATCCCAGCCAGGGCTTTGTCAAAAACCTTAAAAACCACAAAGGAAGGAGATTCTACCACCTCCCTAGGTAACGCATTCCAGTGCTTCACCACCCTCCTCGTGAAAAAGTTTTTCCTAATATCCAACCTAAACCTCCCCCACTGCAACTTGAGACCATTACTCCTTGTTCTGTCCTCTTCTACCACTGAGAATAGTCTAGAACCATCCTCTCTGGAACCACCTCTCAGGTAGCTGAAAGCAGCTATCAAATCCCCCCTCATTCTTCTCTTCCGCAGACTAAACAATCCCAGTTCCCTCAGCCTCTCCTCATAACTCATGTGTTCCAGTCCCCTAATCATTTTTGTTGCCCTCCGCTGGTCTCTCTCCAATTTATCCACATCCTTCTTGTCGTGTGGGGCCCAAAACTGGACACAGTACTCCAGATGAGGCCTCACCAATGTCGAATAGAGGGGAACGATCACGTCCCTCGATCTGCTGGCAATGCCCCTACTTATACATCCCAAAATGCCACTGGCCTTCTTGGCAACAAGGGCACACTGCTGACTCATATCCAGCTTCTCGTCCACTGTCACCCCTAGGTCCTTTTCCACAGAACTGCTGCCTAGCCATTCGGTCCCTAGTCTGTAGCGGTGCATGGGATTCTTCCGTCCTAAGTGCAGGACTCTGCACTTGTCCTTGTTGAACCTCATCAGATTTCTTTTGGCCCAATCCTCTAATTTGTCTAGGGCCATTAGTATCCTATCCCTGCCCTCCAGCGTATCTACCTCTCCTCCCAGTTTAGTGTCATTTGCAAACTTGCAAACACACACAATCCACACCATCCTCCAGATCATTTATGAAGATATTGAACAAAACCGGCCCGAGGACCGACCCTTGGGACACTCCACTTGATACCGGCTGCCAACTAGACATGGAGCCATTGATCACTACCCGTTGAGCCCGATAATCTAGCCAGCTTTCTATCCGCCCTGTAGTCCATTCATACAGCCCGTACTTCTTTAACTTGCTGACAAGAATACTGTGGGAGACCGTGTCAAAAGCTTTGCTAAAGTAAAGGAACAACACGTCCACTGCTTTCCCCTCATCCACAGAGCCAGTTATCTCGTCATAGAAGGCAATTAGATTAGTCAGGCATGACTTGCCCTTGGTGAATCCATGCTGACTGTTCCTGATCACTTTCCTCTCCTCGAAGTGCTTCAGAAGTGATTCCTTGAGGACCTGCTGCAGGATTTGTGCGGGGACTGCGCAGTGCTGATGTCTGGGCTTCACCCCTTCGCTCCCACCTAGTACTGCCCCCTGGCTCGAACACGGGAGCGTCCCCTTCCCAGCAGCATGATCAGGAACTGATGCCTGCCTATTCCTTTGGGCCCCTTGAGGCCTGGACTGTTCTGGGCAGCTCAGGAGCAGAACATGTCGCAGGGCGCGTGGGCGCAGGGGGTGTCGCAGGGCGCAGGGGGCGCAGGGGGCGTCGCAGGGCGCGTGGGCGCAGGGGGCGTCGCAGGGCGCGTGGGGGGAGGGGGCGTCACAGGGCGCAGGGGGCGGAGGGGGCGTCGCAGGGCACGTGGGGGGAGGGGGCGTCGCAGGGCGCAGGGGGCGCAGGGGGCGTCGCAGGGCGTGTGGGGGGAGGGGGCATCGCAGGGCGCGTGGGCGCAGGGGGCGTCGCAGGGCGCAGGGGGCGCAGGGGGCGTCGCAGGGCACGTGGGAGGAGGGGGCGTCGCAGGGCACGTGGGGGAGGGGGCGTCGCAGGGGGCGTGGGCGCAGGGGGCGTCGCAGGGCGCGTGGGCGGAGGGGGCGTCGCAGGGCGCGTGGGGGGAGGGGGCGTCGCAGGGTGCAGGGGGCGCAGGGGGCGTCGCAGGGCACATGGGGGGAGGGGGCGTCGCAGGGCGCGTGGGGGGAGGGGGCGTCGCAGGGTGTCACGGAGTCCCTGGGCGATGCTCTGGAACTGCTCCCCATGAAGCCAGTCAGGACTCTGGGGCAGTCGCCTTTCTGTGAGCAGCCTGTCTGCAGGACACGCAGCTCACTCAGCTTCCACCTTCCTGGGTCTGACCTCGGAGCATTCAGCATCCTCTGCCCCTCCGTGCGCTTCCCACAGCGAGTCCGCTCAGGCGGGGCTCCTGGGGAAGCCAGAGGGTCCTGCCCCCCAACTCCGCAGTCAGACGTGACTCTCAGCCAGCCAGTAAAACAGAAGGTTTATTAGACGACAGGAACATGGTCTAAAACAGAGCTTGCAGGTGCAGAGAACGGGACCCCTCAGCTGGGTCCATTCTGGGGGGCAGTGAGCCAGACAACCACGTCTGCACTTCACTCCATGTCCCAGCCAGCCCCAAACTGAAAACCCCCTCCAGCCCCTCCTCCTCTGGGCCCCGCTCCCCTCCCGGGCCAGGAGGCCACCCGACTCCCCCGTTCTCCAACCCCTCAGCTCCCACCCCGCAGGGGGGAAGGGCCCAGGCCATCAGCCGCCAGGAAACAGGGCGCCGGCCACCCTCCGCGCCCAGACCCCCGCACACACCCGCCCTCCAGGGCTCCGCAACGACCACACACCCCCACTCCACCCCCCAGACACCCAAGAACCGCCCAGGGGAAACCGAGGCACCCCCACACCACCCAGAGGAAACATCAAGAACAGTCCCACTTCGTCACATCTCTCCCCCCTTCGAGATCGAACTGAGCGGGGTCACTTTAGCCGGTGACCTGGGGAAGTTCGAAGCCACCAACGTTCCCATGGATGCCCCAGCATCTCTCCCATTCCTTGGTAGGAGTTACACCAGGCCCTTCCATTTTCACACCCTCCCTTAGGTCAGGGGTGGTCGATAGCACTCGCAGGCCGCATGTGGGAAGGTTTATGCAGCCCATGCCCTTTGGCCACCCCAAGAATGTCTCCCCATTGACCATCACCTTCTGCTCCCACTGGAGGTCCAGGGGGCCTGGCCCCAGGAAACTCCACACAGACATATAGGTTGGGGTCAGGAGTGGGAGCCTGTCCACATCCCCAACCATCTGGCTGACGGAGTCTATGGCCTTGGGACCCAGCAAGGGAGCTAGACACCGGGGCTTTTCCGCAGGGTCCCCTTGGTTCAAATCGCCAGCCTGCTCAAAGGCAGTGAGGTGGGCATCCACACCCCCCCCCCTCCTTAACCAGGGCAGCAATTTAGTCTCGAGGTTCCCTGCGGAACTGGCACCCCGGGGTCTATCCCCACTCACCCCGGGGAGGTCCCCTAGGCCTCTCCACTCCCCCACCGCCAGTTCATGCTGCTGCTGCTTCTGCAGCTCTTTCTCGGGCTCTCGCTGTCTCCCACGGTCCTCTTGCTCTCTCAGACTCAGCTCCAATCCCGTCCGTCTCGATCCCCCGATGGGGAACCCGATCGTGAAGACCCTCGTCTGGTCGGGGACAGGAGTCTTGGCGATGCCTGGCTCCCGCTTCAGCTGCTCCCAGATCCTGCTATAGCCCCAGTTGGGGTCAGGAATCTGTTCCTTAGAGCGGTCATCCTCCTCCAGCTGCACGATTAACTCTGCTTTGGTGAACTTTCCAACGCTCAACCCTCTCTTTCTGCACAGGGTTACAATGTCCTTCTTAAGGAGACGGTGACAGGCCATCACTCCGCTCCTCCCAAGTTGTTGTGGACTCACAGGCCCGTGTGTTCTCAGCTCCCCACGGTTTCCAGGGAGAACCCCTAGTGTGCCAGCCCTTCTCGAGGTCACCACCTCTTTGCCAGGGTCGAGCTGCAGACTCCTCCGCCCCTTGGACTGCTCGCTGCAATCCCCAGGGGAACCCTGTTACTGCACAGTCCTTCTCGCTGGTCACACACTCCCAGGGGTTAACCGCCCCCCGAAACCGCTCCTCTCTGAGCCTTCAGCAGGCCTGGTCCTCGGCAATCCCCCTTCGTGTTACTGCTCCCCAGTCACTTACTGCAGGAAGCGCCATCCACGGGGTGCAGTACATCCCACCGCTGCCACCAGTTGTCACGGTGTCCCTGGGCGATGCTCTGGAACTGCTCCCCATGAAGCCAGTCAGGACTCTGGGGCAGTCGCCTTTCTGTGAGCAGCCTGTCTTCAGGACACACAGCTCACACAGTTTCCACCTTCCTGGGTCTGACCTCGGAGCATTCAGCATCCTCTGCCCCTCCGTGTGCTTCCCCCAGCGAGTCCGCTCAGGCGGGGCTCCTGGGGAAGCCAGAGGGTCCTGCCCCCCAACTCCGCAGTCAGACGTGACTCTCAGCCAGCCAGTAAAACAGAAGGTTTATTAGACGACAGGAACATGGTCTAAAACAGAGCTTGCAGGTGCAGAGAACGGGACCCCTCAGCTGGGTCCATTCTGGGGGGCAGTGAGCCAGACAACCACGTCTGCACTTCACTCCATGTCCCAGCCAGCCCCAAACTGAAAACCCCCTCCAGCCCCTCCTCCTCTGGGCCCCGCTCCCCTCCCGGGCCAGGAGGCCACCCGACTCCCCCGTTCTCCAACCCCTCAGCTCCCACCCCGCAGGGGGGAAGGGCCCAGGCCATCAGCCGCCAGGAAACAGGGCGCCGGCCACCCTCCGCGCCCAGACCCCCGCACACACCCGCCCTCCAGGGCTCCGCAACGACCACACACCCCCACTCCACCCCCCAGACACCCAAGAACCGCCCAGGGGAAACCGAGGCACCCCCACACCACCCAGAGGAAACATCAAGAACAGTCCCACTTCGTCACACAGGGCGCAGGGGGCGCAGGGGGCGTCGCAGGGCACATGGGGGAGGGGGCGTCGCAGGGCGCGTGGGGGGAGGGGGCGTCGCAGGGCGCGTGGGCGCAGGGGGCGTCGCAGGGCGCGTGGGGGGAGGGGGCGTCGCAGGGCGCGTGGGCGCAGGGGGCATCACAGGGCGCGTGGGGGGAGGGAGCGTCGCAGGGCGTGTGGGCGCAGGGGGCGTCGCAGGGCGCGTGGGCGCAGGGGGCGTCGCAGGCGCGTGGGGGGAGGGGGCGTCGCAGGGCGCAGGGGGCGCAGGGGGCGTCGCAGGGCGCGTGGGGGGAGGGGGCGTCGCAGGGCGCAGGGGGCGCAGGGCGCGTCGCAGGGCGCAGGGGGCGCAGGGGGCGTCGCAGGGCGCGTGGGGGGAGGGGGCGTCGCAGGGCGCGTGGGCGCAGGGGGCGTCGCAGGGCGCAGGGGGCGTCGCAGGGCGCGTGGGGGGAGGGGGCGTCGCAGGGCACGTGGGCGGAGGGGGCGTCGCAGGGCGCAGGGGGCGCAGGGGGCGTCGCAGGGCGCAGGGCGCGTCGCAGGGCGCAGGGGGCGCAGGGGGCGTCGCAGGGCGCGTGGGCGCAGGGGGCGTTGCAGGGCGCGTGGGGGGAGGGGGCGTCGCAGGGCGCGTGGGCGCAGGGGGCGTCGCAGGGCGCAGGGGGCGTCGCAGGGCGCGTGGGCGGAGGGGGCGTCGCAGGGCGCGTGGGCGGAGGGGGCGTCGCAGGGCGCGTGGGCGCAGGGGGCGTCGCAGGGCGCGTGGGCGCAGGCAGTGATGGGCTCCTGCCCTGCAGCAGGCAGGGTTGGAAGCCAGGCATTGTACTGGTCACCCAGAGAAATGTGCCCCGCCCGGGGGTGGGAGACGCCTGTTCCCAGCCCGGGGGCAGGGAAAGGGTTGAGGGGAGACATCCCTAAAATCCAGTTTGGAAAAGCTGCGAAGTGGGAGGCGCAGCCCCTGCCAGCCCAGCCTCTCAGTCTAGGGGCTCGTACCCCACGCACCGCTGGGGCACCTGACCTCCCCTCCAGCCCAGAGCCTTCCCCTGGGTGCCCCACTGCGGGTGAGGGGCACAGGTTCACGCGGGCTGTGTGAAGTGGGGGGATACAGTGGGGGCCAGGAGCGCCCCACGGCGTCCTGTGCCAGGCTGGAGTGGGGTACGGGTGTGTGGAGGGGGAGGCAGCGGGGGTCGGGAGCGCCCCAGAAGGAGGTCCGTGGCCCAGCTCTGCAGGTGGTGGGAGGGCTGTGTCTTGCCCCATGGCCCAGCTGAAACCGCGGGTAGGGTTGCTAACTCTGACTGAAGCTGTTCTGGGAGATTAATTGTACTGTACATATTAAAATCTCCCGATTGCTTTCAACAGTCACCGGGAGATTGATGCCAATTCCGGGAGACTCCAGGCCAGTCCTGGAGGGTTGGCAACCCTGCCCACAGGCCCAGCAAGGTGGCACTTGTGCAAACAGCTGAGCCCAGTGTGCGAAGCAGCGTGCGAGGCAGCAACACAAGAACGGCCAGGCCCTGCTTGCCCTGCTCTGCACTCACAGGGAGACACAAGCCAGGCCACCCATGGGGGTAGCAGCCTGGCCGCACTGTCCCGGCTCACGCAGGAATCACCCCTCCGAGCAGAGACGCCCCAGGGCAGCGTGAGCGCAAGCCCTAGAATGGGCCCCAGGAACCGCCCCCGAGACAGGCAGGGGCTGCCCCAGTGGGAGAGCTAGGCCCGAGGGCCCCCTGGCCCCAGCCGGCACTGACGGGGGCTGACGTAGAGCTACCCTGGTGACACCAGGGCCCAGGACCCCCTGGATCCACCACCGCTGAGCCGCACTGGGGAAAGTGCACAGGAGAACAGGGAAAGCAGGGCCGGGGCTACTGGGTGGGCACTGAGACCAGCCGCAGACCCCGGGTTCTGGGAGTTAGGGGAGGCCAGGCCAGGAGCCATGTGGACCCCAGGTTTGGGGCTGGGAAAGCCAGGCCAGGTGCCCCGCAGACCCCACGTTCCAGTGCTTGTTTTACTTTAATCTAGCAGAGGAAGGTCTAACACGATCGAATGTCTGGTAAATTCAGCCTGGAAATTCAGCGTGGGTGCTTCCCAGGACAGGTAACTAAGCACTGGAACAACTTACAAGGGGTCTGGTGGATTCCCATAATTGAATTTAATGTAACCGACCTGCTCCATTCAGCCAGGAATTAACTCAGGGATGTCTCTGGCCTGAGTCACACAGGGTATGTATACACTACAGAATAAGGTCGAATTTATAGAAGTCGGTTTTTTAGAAATCGGTTTTATATATTCGAGTGTGCGCGTCCCCACAGAAAATGCTCTAAGTGCATTAAGTGCATTAACTCGGCGGAGTGCTTCCACAGTACCGAGGCTAGAGTCGACTTCCGGAGCGTTGCACTGTGGGTAGCTATCCCACCGTTCCCGCAGTCTCCGCTGCCCATTGGAATTCTGGGTTGAGATCCCAATGCCTGATGGGGCTAAAACATTGTCGCGGGTGGTTCTGGGTACATATCGTCAGGCCCCCGTTCCCTCCCTCCCTCCCTCCATGAAAGCAAGGGCAGACAATCGTTTCGCGCCTTTTTTCCTGAGTTACCTGTGCAGACGCCATACCACGGCAAGCATGGAGCCCGCTCAGGTAACCGTCACCCTATGTCTCCTGGGTGCTGGCAGACGCGGTACGGCTTTGCTGCACAGTAGCAGCAACCCCTTGCCTTCTGGCAGCAGACGGTACAGTACGACTGGTAGTCGTCCTCATCGTGTCCGAGGTGCTCCTGGCCGCGTCGGCTGGGAGCGCCTGGGCAGACATGGGCGCAGGGACTAAATTTGGAGTGACTTGACCAGGTCATTCTCTTTAGTCCTGCAGTCAGTCCTATTGAACCGTCTTATGGTGAGCGGGCAGGCGATACGGACTGCTAGCAGTCGTACTGTACCATCTTCTGCCAGGCAGGCAAGAGATGAGGATGGCTAGCAGTCGTACTGTACCATCTTCTGCCGAGCAGCCATGAGATGTGGATGGCATGCAGTCCTTCTGCACCGTCTGCTGCCAGCCAAAGATGTAAAAGATAGATGGAGTGGATCAAAACAAGAAATAGACCAGATTTGTTTTGTACTCATTTGCTTCCCCCCCTCCCCTGTCTAGGGGACTCATTCTTCTAGGTCACACTGCAGTCACTCACAGAGAAGGTGCAGCGAGGTAAATCTAGCCATGTATCAATCAGAGGCCAGGCTAACCTTCTTGTTCCAATAAGGACAATAACTTAGGTGCACCATTTCTTATTGGAACCCTCCGTGAAGTCCTGCCTGAAATACTCCTTGATGTAAAGCCACCTCCTTTGTTGATTTTAGCTCCCTGAAGCCAACCCTGTAAGCCGTGTCCTCAGTCGCCCCTCCGGGCGTCAGAGCAACGGCAAACAATCGGGCATCTGAGAGTGCTGTCCAGAGCAGTCACAATGGAGCACTCTGATGGAGCTAAAACATTGTCGCAGGTGGTTCTGGGTACGTATCGTCAGGCCCCCGTTCCCTCCCTCCCTCCGTGAAAGCAAGGGCAGACAATCATTTCGCGCCTTTTTTCCTGAGTTACCTGTGCAGACGCCATACCACGGCAAGCATGGAGCCCGCTCAGGTAACCGTCACCCTATGTCTCCTGGGTGCTGGCAGACGCGGTACGGCTTTGCTGCACAGTAGCAGCAACCCATTGCCTTCTGGCAGCAGACGGTGCAATACGACTGGTAGTCGTCCTCGTTGTGTCCGAGGTGCTCCTGGCCACGTCAGCTGGGAGCGCCTGGGCAGACACGGGCGCAGGGACTAAATTTGGAGTGACTTGACCAGGTCATTCTCTTTAGTCCTGCAGTCAGTCCTATTGAACCGTCTTATGGTGAGCGGGCAGGCGATACGGACTGCTAGCAGTCGTACTGTACCATCTTCTGCCAGGCAGGCAAGAGATGAGGATGGCTAGCAGTCGTACTGTACCATCTTCTGCCGAGCAGCCATGAGACGTGGATGGCATGCAGTCCTTCTGCACCGTCTGCTGCCAGCCAAAGATGTAAAAGATAGATGGAGTGGGTCAAAACAAGAAATAGACCAGATTTGTTTTGTACTCATTTGCCTCCTCCCCTGTCTAGGGGACTCATTCTTCTAGATCACACTGCAGTCACTCACAGAGAAGGTGCAGCGGGGTAAATCTAGCCATGTATCAATCAGAGGCCAGGCTAACCTCCTTGTTCCAATAAGAACAATAACTTAGGTGCACTATTTCTTATTGGAACCCTCCGTGAAGTCCTGCCTGAAATACTCCTTGATGTACAGCCACCCACTTTGTTGATTTTAGCTCCCTGAAGCCAACCCTGTAAGCCATGTCCTCAGTCGCCCCTCCCTCCGTCAGAGCAACGGCAGACAATCGTTCCGCGCCTTTTTTCTGTGCGGACGCCATACCAAGGCAAGCATGGAGGCCGCTCAGCTCACTTTGGCAATTAGGAGCACATTAAACACCACACGCATTATCCAGCAGTATATGCAGCATCAGAACCTGGCAAAGCGATACCGGGCGAGGAGGCGACGTCAGCGCGGTCACGTGAGTGATCAGGACATGGACACAGATTTCTCTGAAAGCATGGGCCCTGCCAATGCATGCATCATGGTGCTAATGGGGCAGGTTCATGCTGTGGAACGCCGATTCTGGGCTTGGGAAACAAGCACAGACTGGTGGGACCGCATAGTGTTGCAGGTCTAGGACGATTCCCAGTGGCTGCGAAACTTTCGCATGCGTAAGGGCACTTTCATGGAACTTTGTGACTTGCTTTCCCCTGCCCTGAGGCGCATGAATACCAAGATGAGAGCAGCCCTCACAGTTGAGAAGCGAGTGGCGATAGCCCTGTGGAAGCTTGCAACGCCAGACAGCTACCGGTCAGTTGGGAATCAATTTGGAGTGGGCAAATCTACTGTGGGGGCTGCTGTGATGCAAGTAGCCCACGCAATCAAAGATCTGCTGATATCAAGGGTAGTGACCCTGGGAAATGTGCAGGTCATAGTGGATGGCTTTGCTGCAATGGGATTCCCTAACTGTGGTGGGGCTATAGACGGAACCCATATCCCTATCTTGGCACCGGAGCACCAAGCCGCCGAGTACATAAACCGCAAGGGGTACTTTTCAATAGTGCTGCAAGCTCTGGTGGATCACAAGGGACGTTTCACCAACATCAACGTGGGATGGCCGGGAAAGGTGCATGATGCTCGCATCTTCAGGAACTCTGGTCTGTTTCAAAAGCTGCAGGAAGGGACTTTATTCCCAGACCAGAAAATAACTGTTGGGGATGTTGAAATGCCTATATGTATCCTTGGGGACCCAGCCTACCCCTTAATGCCATGGCTCATGAAGCCATACACAGGCAGCCTGGACAGTGGTCAGGAGCTGTTCAACTACAGGCTGAGCAAGTGCAGAATGGTGGTAGAATGTGCATTTGGACGTTTAAAGGCGCGCTGGCGCAGTTTACTGACTCGCTTAGACCTCAGCGAAACCAATATTCCCACTGTTATTACTGCTTGCTGTGTGCTCCACAATATCTGTGAGAGTAAGGGGGAGACGTTTATGGCGGGGTGGGAGGTTGAGGCAAATCGCCTGGCTGCTGGTTACGCGCAGCCAGACACCAGGGCGGTTAGAAGAGCACAGGAGGGCGCGGTACGCATCAGAGAAGCTTTGAAAACCAGTTTCATGACTGGCCAGGCTACGGTGTGAAAGTTCTGTTTGTTTCTCCTTGATGAAACCCCCCGCCCCTTGGTTCACTCTACTTCCCTGTAAGCTAACCACCCGCCCCTCCTCCCTTCAATCACCGCTTGCAGAGGCAATAAAGTCATTGTTGCTTCACATTCATGCATTCTTTATTCATTCATCACACAAATAGGGGGATGACTACCAAGGTAGCCCAGGAGGGGTGGTGGAGGAGGGAAGGAAAATGCCACACAGCACTTTAAGCACAGCACTTTAAAAGTTTACAACTTTAAAATTTATTGAATGACAGCCTTCTTTTTTTTGGGCAATCCTCTGTGGTGGAGTGGCTGGTTGGCCGGAGGCCCCCCCACCGCGTTCTTGGGCGTCTGGGTGTGGAGGCTATGGAACTTGGGGAGGAGGGCGGTTGGTTACAGAGGGGCTGCAGTGGCAGTCTGTGCTCCAGCTGCCTTTGCTGCAGCTCAACCATACACTGGAGCATACTGGTTTGGTCCTGCAGCAGCCTCAGCATTGAATCCTGCCTCCTCTCATCACGCTGCCGCCACATTTGAGCTTGAGCCCTGTCTTCAGCCCGCCACTTACTCTCTTCAGCCCGCCACTTACTCTCTTCAGCCCGCCACCTCTCCTCCCGGTCATTTTGTGCTTTCCTGCACTCTGACATTATTTGCCTCCACGCATTCGTCTGTGCTCTGTCAGTGTGGGAGGACAGCATGAGCTCGGTGAACATTTCATCACGAGTGCGTTTTTTTTTCTTTCTAAGCTTCACTAGCCTCTGGGAAGGAGAAGATCCTGTGATCATTGAAACACATGCAGCTGGTGGAGAAAAAAAAAGGGACAGCGGTATTTAAAAAGACACATTTTATAAAACAGTGGCTACACTCTGTCAGGGTAAACCTTGCTGTTAACATTACATACATAGCACATGTGCTTTTGTTACAAGGTCGCATTTTGCCTCCTCCCACCGCGTGGCTACCCCCTCAACCTTCCCCCCTCCCTGTGGCTAACAGCGGGGAACATTTCTGTTTAGCCACAGGCAAACAGCCCAGCAGGAATGGGCTCCTCTGAGTGTCCCCTGAAGAAAAGCACTCTATTTCAACCAGGTGACCATGAATTATATCTCACTCTCCTGAGGATAACACAGAGAGATGAAGAACGGATGTTGTTTGAATGCCAGCAAACATACACTGCAATGCTTTGTTCTACAATGATTCCCGAGTACGTGTTACTGGCCTGGAGTGGTAAAGTGTCCTACCATGAAGGACGCAATAAGGCTGCCCTCCCCAGAAACCTTTTGCAAAGGCTTTAGGACTACATCTAGGAGAACCGCAAATGCCAGGGCAAAGTAATCCTTTCACATGCTTGCTTTTAAACCATGTATAGTATTTTAAAAGGTACACTCACCAGAGGTCCCTTCTCCGCCTGCTGGGTCCAGGAGGCAGCCTTGGGTGGGTTCGGGGGGTACTGGCTCCAGGTCTAGGGTGAGAAACAGTTCCTGGCTGTCGGGAAAACCGGTTTCTCCGCTTGCTTGCTGTGAGCTATCTACAACCTCCTCATCATCATCATCTTCTTCGTCCCCAAAACCTGCTTCCGTATTGCCTCCATCTCCATTGAAGGAGTCAAACAACACGGCTGGGGTAGTGGTGGCTGAACCCCCTAAAATGGCATGCAGCTCATCACAGAAGCGGCATGTTTGGGGCTCTGACCCAGAGCGGCTGTTCGCCTCTCTGGTTTTCTGGTAGGCTTGCCTCAGCTCCTTCAGTTTCACGCGGCACTGCTTCGGGTCCCTGTTATGGCCTCTGTCCTTCATGCCCTGGGAGATTTTCACAAAGGTTTTGGCATTTCGAAAACTGGAACGGAGTTCTGATAGCACGGATTCCTCTCCCCAAACAGCGATCAGATCCCGTACCTCCCGTTCGGTCCATGCTGGAGCTCTTTTGCGATTCTGGGACTCCATCATGGTCACCTGTGCTGATGAGCTCTGCATGGTCACCTGCAGCTTGCCACACTGGCCAAACAGGAAATGAGATTCAAAAGTTCGCGGTTCTTTTCCTGTCTACCTGGCCAGTGCATCTGAGTTGAGAGTGCTGTCCAGAGTGGTCATAATGGAGCACTCTGGGATAGCTCCCGGAGGCCAATACCATCGAATTGTGTCCACAGTACCCCAAATTTGAGCCGGCAACGTCGATTTAAGCGCTAATCCACTTGTCAGGGGTGGAGTAAGGAAATCGATTTTAAGAGCCCTTTAAGTCGAAATAAAGGGCTTCATTGTGTGGACGGGTGCAGGTTTACATCGATTTAACGCTGCTAAATTCGACCTAAAGTCCTAGTGTAGACCAGGGCAGGTGACCACACCTGTCCCTTCTGGCCTTAAATCTACCAATCTGCTTGCTCCAGGTGTATGCTTCTGATGGAGCTGGGAATAGGACCCAGGCATCCTGGGCTTTCACCGCCGGCCCAGCATTGCCCTCTGAGCACTGCACTCTAAGAGGTTAGCATGCCCAGCATTAATGATGGCTGTGACGAAGTGGGACTGTTCTTAATGTTTCCTCTGAATAGTGTGGGGGTGCCTCAGTTTCCCCTAGGCAGTTCTTAAGTATCTAGAGGGTGGAGTAAGGGTGTATGATCATTGCAGAGCCCTAGAGGGCATGTGTGTGCAGGAGTCTGGACACAGAGAATGGCCGACACCCTGTTTCCTGGCAACTGATGGCCTGGGCCCTTCCCCCCCTGCAAGGTGAGAGCTGAAGGGTTGGAGAACAAAGGAATCAGGTGACCACCTGGCCCGGGAAAGGAACAAAGCCCAGAGGAGGAGGGGCTGGAGGGGGTTTTCAGTTTGGGGCTGGCTGGGACATGGAGTGAAGTGCAGACGTGGTTGTCTGGCTCACTGCCCCCCAAAATGGACCCAGCTGAGGGGTCCCGTTCTCTGCACCTGCAAGCTCTGGTTTAGACCATGTTCCTGTCATCTAATAAACCTTCTGTTTTACTGGCTGGCTGAGAGTCACGTCTGACTGCGAAGTTGGGGTGCAGGACCCTCTGGCTTCCCCAGGAGCCCCGCCTGAGCGGACTCGCTGGGGGGAAGCGCACGGAGGGGCAGAGGATGCTGAATGCTCCGAGGTCAGACCCAGGAAGGTGGAAGCTGTGTGAGCTGTGTGTCCTGAAGACAGGCTGCTCACAGAAAGGCGACTGCCCCAGAGTCCTGACTGGCTTCATGGGGAGCAGTTCCAGAGCATCGCCCAGGGACTCCGTGACAACTGGTGGCAGTGGTGGGATGTACTACACCCCGTGGATGGTGCTTCCTGCAGTAAGTGACTGGGGAGCAGTAACACGAAGGGGGGATTGCCGAGGACCAGGCCTGCTGATGGCTCAGAGAGGAGCGGTTTCGGGGGGCGGTTAACCCCTGGGAGTGTGTGACCAGCGAGAAGGACTGTGCAGTAACAGGGTTCCCCTGGGGACTGCAGTGAGCAGTCCAAGGGGCGGAGGAGTCTGCAGCTCGACCCTGGCAAAGAGGTGGTGACCTCGAGAAGGGCTGGCACACTAGGGGTTCTCCCTGGAAACCGTGGGGAGCTGAGAACACACGGGCCTGTGAGTCCACAACAACTTGGGAGGAGCGGAGTGATGGCCTGTCACCGTCTCCTTAAGAAGGACATTGTAACCCTGTGCCAAAAGAGAGGGTTGAGCGTTGGAAAGTTCACCAAAGCAGAGTTAATCGTGCAGCTGGAGGAGGATGACCGCTCTAAGGAACAGATTCCTGACCCCAACTGGGGCTATAGCAGGATCTGGGAGCAGCTGAAGCGGGAGCCAGGCATCGCCAAGACTCCTGTCCCCGACCAGACGAGGGTCTTCACGATCGGGTTCCCCATCGGGGGATCGAGACGGACGGGATTGGAGCTGAGTCTGAGAGAGCAAGAGGACCGTGGGAGACAGCGAGAGCCCGAGAAAGAGCTGCAGAAGCAGCAGCAGCATGAACTGGCGGTGGGGGAGTGGAGAGGCCTAGGGGACCTCCCCGGGGTGAGTGGGGATAGACCCCGGGGTGCCAGTTCCGCAGGGAACCTCGAGACTAAATTGCTGCCCCTGGTTAAGGGGGGGGGGTGTGGATGCCCACCTCACTGCCTTTGAGCAGGCTGGCGATTTGAACCAAGGGGACCCTGCGGAAAAGCCCCGGTATCTAGCTCCCTTGCTGGGTCCCAAGGCCATAGACTCCGTCAGCCAGATGGTTGGGGATGTGGACAGGCTCCCACTCCTGACCCCAACCTATATGTCTGTGTGGAGTTTCCTGGGGCCAGGCCCCCCGGACCTCCAGTGGGAGCAGAAGGTGATGGTGAATGGGGAGACATTCTTGGGGTGGCCAAAGGGCATTGGCTGCATAAACCTTCCCACATGCGGCCTGCGAGTGCTATCGACCACCCCTGACCTAAGGGAGGGCGTGAAACTGGAAGGGCCTGGTGTAACTCCTACCAAGGAATGGGAGAGATGCTGGGGCATCCATGGGAACGTTGGTGGCTTCGAACTTCCCCAGGTCACCGGCTAAAGTGACCCCGCTCAGTTCGATCTCGAAGGGGGGAGAGATGTGACGAAGTGGGACTGTTCTTAATGTTTCCTCTGAATAGTGTGGGGGTGCCTCAGTTTCCCCTAGGCAGTTCTTAAGTATCTAGGGGGTGGAGTAAGGGTGTATGATCATTGCAGAGCCCTAGAGGGCATGTGTGTGCAGGAGTCTGGACACAGAGAATGGCCGACACCCTGTGTCCTGGCCACTGATGGCCTGGGCCCTTCCCCCCCTGCAAGGTGAGAGCTGAAGGGTTGGAGAACAAAGGAATCAGGTGACCACCTGGCCGGGGAAAGGAACAAAGCCCAGAGGAGGAGGGGCTGGGGGGGGGTTTCAGTTTGGGGCTGGCTGGGACATGGAGTGAAGTGTAGACGTGGTTGTCTGGCTCACTGCCCCCCAAAATGGACCCAGCTGAGGGGTCCCGTTCTCTGCACCTGCAAGCTCTGGTTTAGACCATGTTCCTGTCGTCTAATAAACCTTCTGTTTTACTGGCTGGCTGAGAGTCACGTCTGACTGCGAAGTTGGGGTGCAGGACCCTCTGGCTTCCCCAGGAGCCCCGCCTGAGCGGACTCGCTGTGGGAAGCGCACGGAGGGGCAGAGGATGCTGAATGCTCCGAGGTCAGACCCAGGGAGGTGGAAGCTGTGTGAGCTGTGTGTCCTGAAGACAGGCTGCTCACAGAAAGGCGACTGCCCCAGAGTCCTGACTGGCTTCATGGGGAGCAGTTCCAGAGCATCGCCCAGGGACTCCGTGACAATGGCAAAGCGCTCGGGGTCCCTCTCCTGGGTAAGGTCAAGGTCCCAGCGTAGCCAGCACACTGAGGAGCTCCCGCTGGCCCAGCCCGGGGCATTATGGGATTGTGCCGGTTGACTTGAGGAGGGATGGTAAGAAAATTAGCAGCTCTCACTGCCATGTGAATTGGCCCCTGCACACTTCCCAGCTCAGGGCAGCACCAATTAAAGGGCAGAGGAGTCAGAACTGACACCTCTGCAAATGGGGCTGGCTTTCCCAGGGGCCTCCTGCCTCAGCCCCAGCCAGGGCTCTGTGGGTTTTGACACCTCCATGCAACCTGGGAAGGTGCCACTTCACACCTCCAGCCTCAGCATAAAGCCTGGGACTGCTGCGCTCTCCCCACACGCAACCTGAGAAGCCCCAAGCCCTGACGCCATGGCCAGCTGTCCTGCCCAGCTCCTAGCCCAGAATCTCCAGCTGCTCCCGAGCCAGGCCCTGCTGCAGGAGTGGGGCTGGGCCCACTCAGCCTCCACCTCTCCCACCTCCTCCTCAGACTCCTATAGCCTGTCCCCTTCTTCTACACTCCTGGCTTCCCAGGAGCCCCTCCACGGCTGCCTCCCGGGGCGAGCACCCGCTCTGCCCCCCAAGCACCGGGCGGATCCCTGCCGCAGCAGCCAGAGGGCACAGGGCAGGGCAGGCGGCAGGCAGAGGCAGAGCGCCAGCGAGCGGGAGAAGCTGCGCATGAGGAACCTGTCCAAGGCTCTCCACACCCTGCGACGCTACCTGCCCCCCTCGGTGGCACCGGCCGGCCAGAGCCTGACCAAGATCGAGACCCTGCGCCTCACCATCCGCTACATCTCCCACCTGTCGGAGCTGCTGGGGCTCAGCGAGGAGACGCTGGCCCAGAGGAGAGAGGGCCCACACCGGCGCTGCCAGCTGTGCCCCGAGGGGCTGGGTTGCTGCCAGGCCAGGACCCCTGGCCTCCAGGCAGCATCTCCAGCCCCGTGGGAGGGGTCCCCCCCGGCCGCAGCATCCTGGGTGTCGCCCACCTGCTGCCCTGCTGCAGGGACGTCCCCGGAGCTGGTTTGGACTCAAAGTGCTGGAGCAGCGTCCTGGATGACACCCACCTCCTGCTCTGAAACAGGGACTCCCCCGGAGCTCCATGGGGCCCAGATCTCAGACTTAATGGCCTGGGGCTCGCCCACCTCCCGCCCCAAGGCAGGGAGCCTTCCAGAGCCCCATGGCACAGCATCCTGGGGATCCTGCACTGGCCCGGCTGGCCCCCCTGAGCCCAACGGGATCGGAGCCACGGACACAAGGCACTGGACATCGCCCACGCACTGCCCCCTGCTGGCTGCTTTCTACCAGGTACACATTGCACTCTGTCTTGCAGGCAGCTTGGGGGGCCCCTTCCCTGCCCCGTACGCAGGAGGCCGGTAGCATCCACACCGGGCCAAGTTCCCCTCGGGGATCCAAGCCGGTGGCCCATAGTGCCTCCTTGCAGCCCGGGGCTCTGCGCGGGGCAAGCCTGGGGCATTGGGCCCTGGCACGACAGCTCCGATCGGAATGCCATGCAGGAGAGATCTGGGCTGGCTCCTCAGACCCCTCCAGCAGCAGCAGCTTGGAAGCCAGGAGCCTCCCTTTAATGTGCCTCTCTCTGCCCCCTGGGGTCCCCTGGGCCACTCTGCCCAAGCAACCTGGCAGGGTGGCTGGGCAGAAAGCACCCCCCCAGTACCTGGGCTGAGCCACCCGTGCCGCTGGGCATGGGGCCCCAAGGGTCTGCCATGACAGCCAGGTGCTACCGGGGCACCTGGCGCTGTGCCCTGCCCGGGCCTGAGGTGGGTTCTGCGCCGGGAGCCCAGGGAAGGATGTGGGCAATACGGGGGCATAGCACGCTGCCGCGCAGACGGTGCTGGGGTCTGCAACACCCGCTCCCCGGCTGGACGGGGGGGCATCTGGTTGGAAACAAGGGCCCGCTCTCCCTGCCAGGGCCAACTGCGGCGGGCTGCTGCTGCTGCGGGGACACCACCTGGACCCTCCCATGCTGCAGAGCAGGAGGCCCAGCCAGGGGAACTACCCATCGCTTTGTATAATGTGCAGCGCCCCGAGGTGACGAAATGGGACTGTTCTTAATGTTTCCTCTGAATAGTGTGGGGGTGCCTCAGTTTCCCCTAGGCAGTTCTTAAGTATCTAGGGGGTGGGGTAAGGGTGTATGATCAGTGCAGAGCCCTAGAGGGCAGGTGTGTGCAGGAGTCTGGACACAGAGAATGGCCGACACCCTGTTTCCTGGCAACTGATGGCCTGGGCCCTTCCCCCCTGCAAGGTGAGAGCTAAAGGGTTGGGGAACAAAGAGATCAGGTGGCCTCCTGGCCCGGGAGGGAAAGAGACAAAGGCAAGAGGAGAGGCTGGAGAGTTTTCAGTTTGGGGCTGGCTGGGACATGGAGTGAAGTGCAGATGTGGTTGTCTGGCTCACTGCCCCCCAAAATGGACGCAGCTGAGGGGTCCGGTTCTCTGCACCTACAAGCTCTGTTTTAGACCATGTTCCTGTCGTCTAATAAACCTTCTGTTTTACTGGCTGGCTGAGAGTCACGTCTGACTGTGAAGCTGGGGGGCAGGACCCTCTGGCTTCCCCAGGAGCCCCGCCTGAGCGGACTCGCTGTGGGAAGCGCTCGGAGGGGCAGAGGAGGCTGAATGCTCTGAGGTCAGACCCAGGAAGGTGGAAGCCGGGTGAGCTGTGTGTCCTGCAGACAGGCTGCTCCCAGAGAGGAGACTGCCCCAGAGTCCTGACTGGCTTCATGGGGAGCAGTTCCAGAGCATCGCCCAGGGACTCCGTGACACCCGCACACGACTCCGAGGGGCTGTGCAACGGGGCCCCTGAGCCAGAAGCTGGGGCTGACGCAGAGCCTTGCGGGGAGGGGGAAATGCTCCCTCAGAATGCAGCTGAGGCGCACAGGGTCTGTCCCCGCGGCGCCCTGGGCAAGGGGGTGCCTGAGAACTGGGGCTGGTGGAATCTGGCACGGGTGCAGTGCGCTTTGCCCTGGCCGGCCCACCTGGCACCTGTTTAAACACGGCTTTTCTTTTGGCACAAGGCAGGGCCCATGTCTCCAGCCCTGGACTGGTCCATTGACCCCAGCCCCCAGCCAGCCCACAGCCACCACTGGGGCATCCCGGCCGAGCCGGCCCAGCAGCAGGAATGGGGGGCCGCTGGCACTGAAGAGGTGATGAGAAGCAGGACATTGGCAACGTTGGGGTGCGGAGATACGGGGCTCTTCACGGACTAGCGCTCAGGGCGGCAGCTCTGCTCTCAGCAGGTCCCTGCCCCGCACTTCACTCTGGCCGTGCCTGGCAGGGAAATGCCTTCTGATTAAACCCTTTCCATCCTGCCCTGGCTCATGCTGGTTTGTTATTGTAGGGTCACTCAGCCAGGTTTGGTGCTGGGGGGGGGCAGCTCTGGGAGCAGGTGGGCGCTGCAGGGGGGTGGCTCTCGGAGCGGGTGGGTGCTAGGCAGGCCCGGCTCTGGGAGCGGGCGGGTGCTGGGAGGAGGGCAGCTCTGGGAGCAGGTGGGTGCTAGGCAGGCCCAGTTCTGGGAGCAGGCGGGGACTGGGGGAGGCGGGGCATCTCTGGGAGTGGGCGGGGACTGGGGGAGGCAGGGCATCTCTGGGAGCAGGCGGGGGCTAGGGGAGGTGGGGCGTCTCTGGGAGCGGGCAGGTGCTGGGGTGGGGCGTCTCTGGGAGCGGGCGGGTGCTAGGCAGGCCTGGCTCTGGGAGGGGGTAGGTGCTGGGGTGGGGTGTCTCTGGGAGCGGGCGGGTGCTGGGGGAGGCGGGGAGTCTCTGGGAGCGGGCAAGGACTGGGGGAGGTGGGACGTCTCTGTGAGCAGGTGCTAGGCAGGCCTGGCTCTGGGAGTGGCCAGGTGCTGGGGTGGGGTGTCTCTGGGAGCGGGCGGGTGCTGGGGGAGGCGGGGAGTCTCTGGGAGCGGGCGGGTGCTGGGCAGACCTGGCTGTAGGAGTGGGCGGGTGCTGGGGTGGGGTGTCTCTGGGAGCGGGCGGGTGCTGGGGGAGGCGGGGAGTCTCTGGGAGCGGGCGGGTGCTAGGCAGACCTGGCTCTAGGAGTGGGCGGGTGCTGGGGTGGGGTGTATCTGGGAGCGGGCGGGTGCTGGGGGAGGCGGGGAGTCTCTGGGAGCGGGCGGGTGCTAGGCAGACCTGGCTCTAGGAGTGGGCAGGTGCTGGGGTGGGGTGTCTCTGGGAGCGGGCGGGTGCTGGGGGAGGCGGGGAGTCTCTGGGAGCCCGCAGACATAGTTTCTGAAGGCAGGGTGGGTGGACGGTGATGGATGCGGAACCGCATGACCAGGGTCCCTGCTCCTCCCATGCTCTGATCTGGCTCATGCTCGGTTACATTTCTCCAGCAGGCCCAGATTTCATTAGCCCCCTGCCAGGAGGGGGAGCGCCCCCACGGGTGCTGTCAGCTCCCTACCCGGCTGTGTGGGCAGCGCTGGGCTTTCTGCCTGCATGAGAATGACCCAGTCTGGGAGCAGGGCCTGACACTGCCCCCCAGGGGGCTGCCAAGGGGACCCAGTGTCTTACTGTGTGAGGCTGACATGGGGGAACTGGCCTGGTGCTGTGTGGGGCTGAGGGGGGCCCAGCGCGGGGCTGGGCGGGGCCTGGGGCTGTGTGGGGCCCGGCGCAGGGCTGTGTAGGGCTGACAGGTCTCTCCAGCCCCGGGCAGTGGCCTGGAGCAGGGCCCGTGGTGCGGCACAGAACGCGGGTGAGCGCGCTCCCCACGTGGCCAGCCCCTGCCCATGGCGCTTCTTGGAGGCAACTGGGCAGGGCCCGAAGTCACCGCGAGCGGAACTGGACCCATCTCACCCCGCGAGCCCTGGGGCCCCTTGGCAGCCTGGAGAAACAGCGATAGCAGCCCAGCTCAGGGAGATGGGCAGGGACTCAGGGAAAGGATGGGGGTCACAAGGATGGGGGTCATGAGGCAATGGGGCCAGGTGAATCACAGTGGGTCATGGGGGGTCACAGGCAGAGGGCGGTCAAGGGGACTCCTGGGGCTGGAGCTCAGGGGGGGACACAGAGAAGGCGATGCCACCTTCCTGCAAGGAAAGTGGGCTGCTATCCAAGTGACTCCAGACCCACGCATGGCACGACGTGAACGGGTCACACAGGCCTGACTCTGCCTCCGAGCCCCCTTGCTTTCCCACCCCACTGCCTGCCCCTTCCCCAGGCTTGGACGTGCTAATGGTGCCCACCCAGGTTCCACATCACACCTCCGGCCTCAGCCCAGGGCTGCCGCGCTGCCCCCGACGCAGCCAGAGACGCCTGCAGCCCCGGCCCGTTCTCCAAATGGTCGCTGTGCCCAGGTCAGACCTGGGCACCGACCCCATCGCCAAGCTGCAAAGCCAGGGCCGGGCAGCGTGTCCCTGCAGGGCCGGGCTCCCAGGGCTGCACCGCCAGAGCCTCACGTCCCGGCAGACAGCGCCGGGGGACAGGGCGGGAGCCCCGTCACGGGGGGAGATTCCCAGCCAGGCTGGCCCGAGCTCTGGCTGTGCCACAGGGCACCACGGAGAGAGGGTTGGACTGGATGGAGGGGACTCTCCTCTCGCTTCTGTGGTGGGGCCTGCTCCCCCTGCCTCCCCCCAGGGCCCGCTGCTCCTGTGCCTTCTCAGGGGGCCTGCTCCCTGCCCCCGGCACTCGCACGGATCCCCCCTCGCCCGCGTCACTCTGCACCAGCCTGCACGGCCCTGTCTGGGAGCAGAGCTGGGGACGGCCTGGCCCCTGGGGATCACTGACACACGCCGTCAGACGGCCCCCGCGGGGCCACGGCACCGCCAGGCCTCGCCACCACCCAGCACCGGGCTCCTACCAGCCTCAGCGGGTTCGCTTCCTGTTCTCCCAGGTCCCCCGCCCCCTGGTCTACCTGCCTCCGGCTCACATCCTCCCCCCGCAGTTCTCCCTGCCTTCCCCACCGCTGACCATGCCGGCGGCAAAGGAAACAGCCCGTGCACTTGCCCAAGCTGAGCGTGGAAGTGAGACGTGGAAGTGAGACGTGGGTGTGGCCAGGCCAAGCCCAAGCCCACAGCTCTACCTTTTAACATTAAGCCTTTATTTACAATGTCTGGGCTGAGAAGGACTATACACCACGCACATGTCCTGGCCCACAGCGGGGCTGGGGGGTCCCCAGTCAGCAGCCCCGCGGTCCTCACCCTCCTGTCTGCCCGTGACCAGCCCACGGGCACCTGGGCTTCCCTGGGACAGTCACGGAAACCAGGGCTGTGGCGAGGCCCTGGCAGTGGGGCCAGTGTGCAAATCCTTGTGGGACCCCGGCCAGGCTGAGCCCCAGGCTGTGCAGAGCACGCTGGGGGTGTAGGCCGAATGGGGTGTGGGGGTGAGGGTGTGGGGCTCTCTGGGGAGGGAGCCTGGGCCCAGTGACAGGAGAGTTCAGGAGGCTGCATGCCCAGGGCATGGGGTTCGGGAGCCCGGGGCTCAGCCCCCTTGCCCCCCCCCCGAGCAGCGGGAGGAGGCAGACGTGGGGGGGTTCGGTGTTACTGAGTTCACCCACTCAGCTGCTTGCCGTCTCAAACCACGTCAGCACCGTCTGCTTGTTCTCTGCCACCCATTTGATATTAGCTGCGGTCTTCTCCAGGGCCTGCTCAAGCGCCCGTGTGCCCGACCCAAAGCCCACGCCAGCATTGTCCGCCTTGAACTGCTCCAGCTGCCGAGAGAGAGCGGGCCCGAGAGTGAGCGCGGGCGGCAGCAGGACAGCACCCACCTCTGCACCACGGTGCCCTCCGGCGGCCCTGGCACCCACCCGGGCACCTCAGACCTGGGCAGGGGGCCGAGCAGCCCCAGACGCCCGCGGGGCCAGAGGGGTGGACTCAGGAGGAGCAGGGAAGCAGCTTGGCCACGCAGGGCGGGAGCCAGGATGTGAACCCAAGGGACAGGCATTCGGCCCATGGGGCTGGGCCTAGGGGTGCTTAGGTAACACACGAGGTTTCCTGCAGCACCAATTCCTCGGCTGCGGCCCCGCCAACGGGCAGGGGGCATGTGCGTCTGGAGGTAGCGGGGCACTGGCGTCCCTGGGGCTGTCATCACAGCTGGACCTCTCCCTAGATCTGCCCTGGCTTGCCCCCAAGTGACGGGGGCTTGATGGACTCACCCTCCCGGCAGGGAGGCAGGACCCCTCTGTTGCAGGGTGGCCAGGCAAGGAGCTCCGGCCTGGCGGCTGAGCCACAGTAATGGAGAGGGGCTGCAAAGCTCCGACGACCCCACACAAAATGGTGCCGGCCCCAGCACTCGGGCGGCTCACAGCCCACCTAGGCCAGGCCCCGGGGACAGGCTGCGGGGAGCCAGGGCCAGGCCCTGGGGGGGGCTAGAGCAGAACTGTCGGGGCTCTCCCTTCCCGAGGGGCCCCGCCCCCCAGCGCACCGACAGGCCTGGGACGGGCCTCACCTGCTTCAGCTCGAAGTCAGAGGCAAAGCGCTGCGTCACCACCTGGATCAGGCTCGAGAAGGAGAAGGAGCCCCCGCCGTACCTGCAGAGGGGAGGGTGGGGTGAGCAGGCGGGCGTGGGGCAGGTGCCTTCCTCCCACAGGGGCAGCATCCCAGAAACAGCCACCCCGGGGCCGTGTCTCTGCCAGGGCTCAGCAGAGGGAAGAGCTTCAGGGCATGGGGGCAGGGAGCACCCCCTGCCCTTCGCCAGGAGCCACAGGAGCCCGGGATGGCACGAAGGGCACAGAACGTGCGGGGAGAGACTGAGAGCCCCCCCCATTCCCCCTCTCCCCTTGCTCCTCCCCCTCCCCCAGCCAGGCTCCCCATTGACCCCCATTCCCCATCCCCCCTTGCTCCTCCCCCTCCCCCAGGCTCCCCATTGCCCACCCACATTCCTCATCCCCCCTTACTTGTCCCATCCCCCTTGCTCCCCTACCCCCCCATCCCCCGTAGCTTCTCCACTCCCCATTGCCCCCCCATTCCCCCTTGCTTGTTCCATCCCCCTACCCCCATCCCCTATAGCTCCCCCACTCCCCCTTGCTCCCCCGCATTCCCCAGCCCCCCTCCCGCTCCCCCGGGCTGCCCCTCCATGGTACTCACTGCGTGAAAAGGGTCTTCCAGTTGCCCCGGATGAAGTCCCAGGCCAGGCTCTGCCCCACCACGTTACTGGCGATGCTGTTGATGGTGGAGGTGGCGTCCTGCTTCCGGATTTTGGTGGGATCCAGGGCGTACTGCAGATACCTGGGGAGGGGGCAGGCAGGGCTGGTACACGCAGGGCCGCCAACTGCTGCAGGCAACCCCAGGCCCTTCTCCTTCCCCGTGCCCATGGCAGCCTGGACCCTCCCCATCCCCACGCCCACAGGCCCCCATTCCCCAAGGGCAGCTGTGTGCCCTTCCCCCCCCGCCCCACCTTCTCAAGATCCAAGGCTCCTTGCTGCAGGCCAGGGCCGAGCGCAGCTTGTCGGCTTCGGCCACCACGGTGGCGTTTTTAAACATCTGCCAGAGGAAGTCCCAGTCTGCCTCGCTGCCCATCTGTATGGCGCTGCAGTAGATGGAGGAGCGCAGGTTCGGGGGGATCCTGGGGGGGGAACATGCCTGTCATGGGGGCCGTGCCGGGGAAACTCAGGCACCGGGCCCCACTCAGCAGAGCCCTGGCGCAGACCATGGGGAGAGGCTCCCACGGAGGAGTGCTGGGGGGCGACCCCCACCTGGAGAGAGCGGGCCCGTGAGTAGGGCTAGCATCTCACTAGGACACCAAGGGCCCAGGCAGCGCCGGGGAGCTGGGTATTTACCAGCTGGAACTAGGCAAATTCTGCCTGAGCTCCCTCAATGGCCTGCCCCAGCCCCCCATCCCAGGGGGCTCCATGGCCCAGTCCAGCCCAGCCCCCCATCCCAGGGGGCTCCATGGCCCGGTCCAGCCCAGCCCCCCATCCCAGGGGTACCACGCCCTGGTCCAGCCCAGCCCCCCATCCCAGAGGCCACAGGGAAGGGCTCACGTGTTGTTGCTGGGGTTTTGCTTCCACTGGTTGAAGAAGGCGGTGGCCAGCTGGCTGCACTCAGGGACCTCATAGGAACAGGCCGTGCTGATGGCGTTGATCTCGCTGTACCTGAGTGGGGAGAGGAGCCGTGTCAGCGGCTGGACCCGGCGAAGGGGCCCTAGGGGGCAGGGAGACCAGGCAGAATGACCGTGACAGAGGCAGGCGCCCACCGGCCCATCACCAGCCCGGCCCAGGAGGCGTCTCTCCGGCTGCCCCATCTGCCAGGCGCAGCACGAGCTGAGTGGGGGTCACCTCGCTCGGAGGCTGTGAGCAGTGGGCACTCTCGGGGACAGTGCTGGCCTGGGTGAACCCTGGGCCGTTCCCACCGGGCACCGCGTGGCAGCTGCTTCTGCTTCCTCCCCAGCGGATGCCGCTGCCCAGCTCAGCCATCCCACCAGTGGGGAGGGGATGCCCTGTCTCTCGGGTCCTGTGGGGCAGAGGGAGGAAGAGCGGGAGGAGAGGGGGGGTCTGGAAGAGTGGCATATGCCCATAACACAGAGCCACCCAACCGGCCCCAGCGTGCCCGCACTCTGGGAGCCATGCCCAGCGCCCCCTTGGCTGAGGGGTGGGGCAAGGAAGGGGGGACCCAGAGAGGTAGCAGTGGTCACGGGAGGAGCAGTTCTCCAGGCCGTGGGGGCGCCAGGGGCGCAGGGCCAGCCCTGTGGCTGGCCAGAGGACACGCCGCGCTGGGACTCACTGCGCCATCAAGCCTTCCGGGAGACTGGTCCAGTTGGAGGTGATGTTTCCAAAGTACTGGAACAAGGGGATCACCTGCTGCTGGATGTATTTCTGGGGGAGGACGGGCAGGGTGAGTGCTGCTTGCCAGAAGGGTCAGTAGCTCTGAGCCTTCCCCCACCACGCCCCAATCACCCAGCGCGCCCACGGCTCCTGCCACCTCCATTCCCTCACCCCATGCCCTTCCCCGAGCAGCTCCCACCCTCTGGGGCCCGCCTCAGCGTCTCTCTGGCTCGCAGGGGGTGATTTGCAGAGCCCACCCTATGCCCTGCCTTTGTGCCAGGCCCACAGCTGAACTGATCCCAGCACAGGCGGGGATGGCAGAGCGCCCATCCGAGCACCATCCGGCCATGCTGCCCACAATCCACCGCACCCAAGGCAGGTGGGGGCTCACCTGCATGGGGCCATACACCTCGCTGCGGTCAAACATCAGGCGGAAGTAGGCCAGGTTGTCGAGGGCTGCGCTCCAGGGCAGGTACTCCCGCTCCTCCTTCAGGTAGGTGGTGGTTTTCAGAGCCAGCGTGATGTCGATGTGTTTAGCCCTAAACAGCCAATTGCAGCGCTCACGTCCTCCTGTCACAGCACCAGATGTGCTGGCATTTCCGTGCCCTCTGCGCCCTCCCTGCCTGGCAATGGACCCCGCCCCCTCCCATCCCCGCCCCCCATCAGTGGACTCCCCCGTCCCCGCCTGGCTGTCCCCTCCCAGCCCCCCCCAGCAATAGAACCCCTCCCCTTCCTCCAGAGCAATGGACCCCCACCCATTCCCGCCCGGCCACCGCCTCCCATCCCACCCCCCGGCAATTAAACCTCTCCCCACCCCCTGCCTGGCAATGGACCCCACCCCCTCCCATCCCCTTCGGCAATGGACCCCCCCATCTCCACCTGGCTGCCTCCTCCCATTCCCCCCAGCAATGGACCCCTCCCCATCCCCTGTTGCTAATACCCCACAGACTGACCCCCTGCTTGCCTGCCAGCAGAGTGGCCAGTCCATCCCGAAGAGCCCCTGCAGGGCCTGCTCAGTTACTCCCCCTCCCCCGCCTGCCCCCTGGATGTTTGCTGCCCCACGCACAGGGGCCAGCCTGGCCTGGTGAGGAGGACGTGCAGCCCAGCTCCCCACACAAGCCCCCATCCGGACGCTCCCCTCACCCCCTTGCACCAGGGCACGGCAGTGAGAGACCCAGGGTGCCAGGCAGGACAGAGCCTGGCGCAGGCTGGCTGTGTACCTGGGGTAGGTGCTACGCCTCAGATGTTCAGCAGCCCAGTCCCCTGCCCGTGGGCCTGCCGGGACGTCAGCGCCCAGCCTCTGCCGGCCCCTCGTCCCCCGCTGCGGCAGGGACCAGACAACGGTGGGGCAGGGGGGAGGGGGGGAGATTCCCGGCCTGCCCAGCCCAGAGAGGGGGAACCGGAGGGTGTGGGGGCCTCCCTCTCGCTGCCTGAAGGGGGGTGCGGGGACAGACTCCTCCCTGGCCTGCCAGCCGCGCTCCGGCGCCGTGGGCAGAGGACGCCGCCGTGGGGCTGGGGGAGGAGGCCAGAGGCTGGTTGTCACCCCGTGGCGGCCCAGCGGCTTGGGCGACTCACCTGGCCAGGTTAAAGGCATCGTCAATGAGCTGGGCTCGGTTTATCACCGGGATGACCTGGAAAAGAGCAAACACGATTACCAGGGGCAGGAGCAGACCGGGTCGGGGAGAAGAGCCTTGGAATGGGCGACTCAGCTTGGGCTGGCTGTGGGGTCCCTGGCCCAGCTTGGGGCTCGACCACCCCACGGCAGGGGCCTGGTCCCCTGGGCTGAGAGTGCTGGTGCGGGGGCAGAGGCTGGGCTTTCGGGTACCTCATAATTGGTGACCAGCTGGCTCAGCAGCTTGTTCCAGTTCTCCTGGTCATAGTTCACCCGGAAATACCCCGTCACGTTGATGTTGAGCAGGAGCCAGTTGGAGGCACCAGCCACCACAAACGATGAGCTGGTGGCTGAGAAAGGAAAAGGAAGCACGTTAGTGGGGCCCATCCCTTCAAGTCTACAGCAGAGAGTGCCTGAGCCTAGAACCCTCCGGGGGCCACCCCCTAGAACCCCCCCCAGAGCCCCTCCAGAGACTGCCCCCTAGAACCCCCCACTGAGCCCCTCCGGGGGTCTCCCCCTAGAACTCCCCCACTTAGCCCCTCTGGGGGCTGCTCCCTGATAAAGACTCTTCCCCTGCAGACCTGTCTGGGCTGAAGAGGGGGTAGTGACACCCCCAGTAACCGCACTGAAATCTCCCCAGGGCACTGACCATGGCACTGGCATAGCAAACCTGGCAACTGCTAGCACCATATCCTGGGCCTGCAGCAACACCGGTTCCCTGGGACACGGCCAGGGACCAGCAAGTACCTGAGGTCTTGGTGAGCCAGTACATCTGTTCTGTCCCATCCTGCTGCTTCATCCAAGTGACAGGGACTATCCAGGTGTAGCTGCAGACAGACAGACAGACAGACACTGGGATCTTCTCCTGCTCTTCCTTACTCTGCCTGGTTCTGCCCCCGGCAGAGTCCCAGCTCCCCAGTGCAAGGGATCACCCCCCCGGTGATCACTGCTGCCTCACCCAAATCACACCCTCACCCTCACCCCTCAAAGGGGTGACGCCCCACGGGGAGGTCCCTGCAAGGAGCATGGAGGAACGGGGCTGGCCTCGGGCCTCAGCCTCTCGGAGGCAGAAGGCCTATGGGGCTCCAGGGGACCCAGCACCGCAAGGTCTCAGTTCTCTCAGCTCTACCTGGGGGTGCCGCAGTGCAGCCCTGGCCACGATCCCGCAGAGGGCCCCCTCCGAGAGGCACAGCCATGGGGCTCTGTGGTGGCAGGGGAGGGGCTCACGCCCCACCGTGCTTAGGACAGCCAGCCTCTCTAGTGTGGGACCTCAGGGGGCAAAAAGGGCCATTCGATCACTCACTTGAACGCCGAGGGCCGCTCGACAATGGATTCGGTGTCCAGTAAGAAGTGTCTCTGGCTAATGGAGCCAACTTTCGTGTCCACGGTCACCATGGGGAAGCCCATCTGCAGTGTCCAGCGATCCATGATGCCTTTGATGGTGGTGGGGAGCTGAATGTTGTCTTCAACCACCACCTATGCAGGGGGCAGGAAGGGGCTATTGGCTGCTGTTCTCGGTGGATCGGCTCCCGCAGAGGCTAGGCTGGGGACTCCCGGCTCCATCCCCACCCCCTGCCCTTCTACAGGGCACCTTTGGGGGAAGAGAGAAGTGCCCAGAGCTGGGTGTTTGGGAAGGTTCAGATGAACCCCCACAGCAGCTTCATGCGCTGTGACAGGGACACTCCCCGCCACGGCCTGTCTAGAGCTCTGGCAGTCACTGGCGGCATCACACCAGCCTCCCCCAGCGACGAGGACTCCGTTCACCGGCTCTGGAAAGAACGGTATCGTACGGTTGTCCCGGCCGGCCTCAGCAGGGTTCCCTGGCGCTGTTTGCATGAGCCGGGCGCAAGAGCTGGCAGGATCAGGCGCTCTCTGGGGCAGGGGCCATGCCATTCTCTGTGTTCGTGCAGCACGGACGAGGCAAGACAAGCGCCAATCAGGCCCCTGCCAGGGAACGGCACCGATTCCTGTCCTGTGCCCAGCGGAGCCGTGCGCCAAGCCTGCCCACGTGCCTGCTGGGGCCCAGGCATGCAGCCAGCACTGTGCCCTGTGTGGGGGCGTGTCGTTCAAATGGAGGCAGAGAGAAGGTGGCTGCCTTAATTTCAGTTGCATCACGGCTGGGTGGGCCCCAGCCCCCCTGTCCCTGACAGTAACGGGCTTCTTACAGGAAAGTGCCACTAAGTATCATGCAACAGAACCCCGGCCCCAGCCCCTGGTCATGCTCCTCCAGCTGGTGGGGGGAGCTTCGCACCTTTTGCAAATGATCCCACAGATCGTCGTAGACCGTGTTTCCGTAGCTGAAGGCTTGGAGGTAGGACTGTGAAAACACAAGGAAAGGGAAGGTTGGTCAGGTGGGATACACCCAAGAGTTCTGAAGGAACTCAAGGGTGAAATTGCAGGACTACTAACTGTCGTCTTTAACCCATCATTTAAATCAGCTTCTGCACCACATGACTGGAGGAGAGCTCATGTGACACCAATTTTTAAAAAGAAAAGGAGTACTTGTAGCACCTTAGAGACTAACCAATTTATTTGAGCATGAGCTTTCGTGAGCTACAGCTCAGATGAAGTGGGCTGTAGCTCACGAAAGCTCATGCTCAAATAAATTGGTTAGTCTCTAAGGTGCTACAAGTCCTCCTTTTCTTTTTGCGGATACAGACTAACACGGCTTTACTCTGAAACCTGTCAATTTTTAAAAAGGGCTCCAGAGATGACCCCAGCAATTACAGGCCGGTAAGCCTGACCTCAGTACCGGGCAAACTGGTTGAAACTCTAGTAAAGAACAAAATTGTCAGACACATTGATGAATGTAACTGTCACGGAGTGTGGGGGAGTCCAGGCCTGCACCCCTCTTCCTGGGATTCACTGAGACTCTCAGCCAGCCAGTAAAACAGAAGGTTTATTGGACAACAGGAACGCAGTCCAAAACAGAGCTTGTGGGTACACCCAGGACCCCTCAGTCAAGTCCTTCTGGGGGAGCAGGGAGCTTAGACCCCAGCCCTGGGGTTCCCTGCGTTCCTCCACCCAGCCCCAAACTGAAAAACTAACCCCCCCCAGCAGGTTCCCTGCTGCAGCCTCCGTCCACATTCCTGGGCAGAGGTGTTACCTCCCCCTCCCCGTCCTGGTTCAGGTTACAGGCTCTCAGGTCTCCCATCCCCAGGGCACATTCCCAGGTCAACACTCCCCCCTCCCTGCTGCGTCACATCATCACATCTTTCCCCCCTTTGAGATTGAACTGAGCGGGGTCACTGTGACCAGTGACCTGGGAAAGTTCAGGGCCCCCTCTCCGGGACAGCGCATCCGCTACCAGGTTGGCACTTCCCTTCACGTGGACCACGTCCATGTCGTAATCCTGCAGGAGCAGGCTCCATCTCAGGAGTTTGGCGTTGGCTCCTTTCATCTGGTGCAGCCAGGTCAGGGGAGAGTGGTCGGTGTACACGGTGAAGTGTCGCCCGAAGAGATAGGGCTCTAGTTTCTTGAGGGCCCACACCATGGCCAGGCACTCCTTCTCGATGGCCGCGTAGTGTTGCTCCCGGGGTAGCAACTTCTTGCTCAGGTACACGATGGGGTGTCTCTCCCCCTTTTCATCCTCCTGCATTAACACCGCCCCCAGTCCCGTGTCGGAGGCGTCGGTGAACACCACAAAGGGTTTGTCAAAGTCTGGGTTTGCCAGAACTGGGCCACTGACCAGAGCCTCCTTCAGCGCCCGGAAAGCCTCCTGGCACTGCTCGGTCCAGACCACCTTGTCTGGCTTCCCCTTCTTGCATAGCTCAGTGATGGGGGTGGCTATGGCGCTAAAGTGGGGCACAAATCTTCGGTAGTATCCTGCCAACACAATAAAGGCTTGGACCTGCTTTTTGGTGTGGGGAGCGGGCCGGTCTCTGATCACCTCCACCTTGGCTGGTTCCGGCTTTAGGCTCCCCACCCGATGGCCCAGGTAAGATACTTCAGCCATCCCCACCTTGCACTTCTCCGCTTTTACCGTCAGCCCAGCCCCCTGGAGTCGGTCCAGCACTTGTCTAACCTGGGACACGTGGTCCTCCCAGGTCTGGCTAAAGACACAGATGTCATCAATATACACCACGGCAAAACTCTCCATCCCCCTCAGGAGCTGGTCCACCAGGCGCTGGAAGGTGGCCCGTGCTCCCTTGAGGCCGAAAGGCAGGGTCAGGAACTCACAGAGCCCCAGAGGGGTGATAAAGGCCGATTTCAGCCGGGCATCTGCATCCAGCGGCACTTGCCAGTAGCCCTTTGTAAGGTCCATGGTGGTAAGGTACCGAGCTCCTCCCAGCTTGTCTAGGAGCTCGTCCGGCCTGGGCATGGGGTAGGCATCAGATACAATGATGGCATTGAGCTTCCGATAGTCCACGCAGAACCGGACCGACCCGTCCTTTTTGGGGACCAGCACCACCGGCGAGGCCCAAGGGCTGGCAGATGGCTGGATCACCCCCAAAGCCAGCATGTCCCGGACCTCTCTTTCCAGGTCCTGAGCAGTTTTCCCTGTGACTCGGAAGGGGGAGCATCTTATCGGCGGGTGCGACCCTGTCTGCACCCGGTGGACAGTCAGATTAGTGCGTCCAGGCTGGTTGGAAAACAGCTGTTGGTACGAATGCAGCACCCCCCTGACCTCAGCTTGCTGGGCAGGGGTTAGCTGATCCGAGAGGGGAATTGTTTCCAGGGGGGAACCAGCTCTGGTCCCAGGGAATAGATCTACTAAAGGGGCATCTCCCTGCTCCTCCCACTGTCCACACACGGCCAACACCACATTCCCCCTGGCATAATATGGCTTCATCATATTCACATGGTACACCCGGCGGTGGTGCGCCCGGTTCGACAGCTCCACCACATAGTTTACCTCATTGAGCTGCTTGACAACCTTGAAAGGGCCCTCCCAGGCGGCCTGTAGTTTGTTCTTTCTCATGGGGATGAGAACCATCACCGGATCCCCGGTGGCACGGTCCCACGCCGTGCGGTCATACCAGACCTTCTGCTTCTTCTGGGCTCTGGCCAGATTCTCCCTGGCCAGGCCCATGAGTTCAGCCAGTCTCTCTCGGAAGATCGGGACATACTCCACCACTGACTCTCCATTGGGAGTGGCCTTCCCCTCCCACTCGTCTCTCATCAGGTCCAGGGGGCCCCTCACCCTCCTTCCATATAACAGTTCGAAAGGCGAAAATCCGGTAGACTCCTGGGGCACCTCCCTGTACGCGAACAGCAGGTGAGGTAAGTACTTGTCCCAGTCCTGCGGGTGCTGGTTCATAAAGGTTTTCAGCATCATCTTTAGCGTCCCGTTGAACCTCTCCACCAGCCCATTGGACTGGGGGTGATAAGCTGAGGCCCAGTCGTGCCGGACCCCACATTTCTCCCACAAGCACCGGAGCAGAGCCGACATGAAGTTGGAGCCTTGGTCTGTCAAGACTTCCTTGGGGAACCCCACTCGGCTGAAAATGGTCAGGAGCGCATCGGCTGGCAAAATCTACCACCCCCAGAATGTATTTCTTCCCCGACCGGGTCATCTTGCTGAGAGGCCCCACGATGTCCATGGCCACCTTCTGGAAACGCTCCTCTATGATGGGCAAAGGTCTCAAAGCCGCTTTCCCCTTGTCCCGGGCCTTCCCCACCCTCTGACAGGGGTCACAGGATCGGCAATACTGCCGGACCGTGGTAAAGACCCCGGGCCAGTAAAAGTTCTGTAGCAACCTCTGCCGGGTGCGCCGGATTCCCTGGTGCCCTGCGAGGGGGATGTCATGGGCCAGGGACAGGAGCTTGCGGCGATACTTCTGGGGGACCACCAGCTGCCTCCTGATCCCACAGGACTCTACTTCCCTTGTGGGAGCCCATTCTCGGTATAGGAACCCCTTTTCCCACAGGAACCTCTCCTGGCAGCCTCTCCTCATGGTCCGTACCACCCTGAGGTCGGCCAGGTCCCTGAGCTTCCGCAAGGAGGGATCTTTCCTCAACTCGGCCTGGAACTCAGGGGCTGGGGAAGGGATGGGGACCGGTTCCCCCTCAGTGGCCAGGTCTGAGGCCTCAGCCTCTCTGAGCCGTGCCCCTCGGCCCTCCCTCCCCACCACGGTAGGGTCCTGAGCCTCCGGTGCGGTACCCTCCCCGAGGTCAGGGTGCAGAGCCCCTCGCCGGCTCTGGCTACGGGTCACAACCAGGGGGGTCTGGGGGTTGCTTGGCCAGTCCTCTAGGTCTCCCCCCATCAAAACCTCAGTGGGCAAATGGTGGTGTACCCCCACATCCTTGAGGCCCTCCTTGGCCCCCCATTTCAGGTGTACCCTTGCCACAGGCACCTGAAATGGGGTCCCGCCCACCCCCGTCAGGGTCAGGTAGGTGTTGGGCACCACCCGATCTGGGGCCACCACCTCGGGCCGGGCCAGCGTCACCTCCGCGCCCGTATCCCAGTATCCATTGACCTTCCTCCCATCCACCTCCAGGGGAACAAGGCACTCTCTCCGGAGGGACAGCCCCGCGCCCACCCTGTAAACCAAGCACCCTGAGTCCACAGCATCCAGCCCTCTGGCGGAGCTGGCCTGGGGTACTCTTCCCTCCGGAGCAGGTGGTAAGCTGGCAGCCCCCCTTGCCTGGGCCATCTGCCCCTCGTCCAGCTGGGTCCCTACCCAGTTAACCCTGGGTAGGTTGGGTCTGCTCAGTCTGTCCCTGAGCCCGGGCACTGGGTCCGTACGTGGCCTCTCTGGCCACGGTGATAGCAGCTCAGGTCACGTTGGTCCCCTCGAGCGGGTCAGAGGGGCCCGACGCCAGGCGTTCCCCTTGGGAGGGGGTTCTCCCTATTTCCCCGCTGGGAGGTCCCCTGGTGACTCTCTCTCTGCATCGGGGGGGGCCTGTTCTTTTGGGATTCCTCCCTGCTACCCGCTGTCCGACTGTTCACAAACTCGTCGGCCAGCTGCCCTGCGTGCTGGGGGTTCTCTAGCTTTTTGTCCACCAACCACAGCCTCAGGTTGGATGGGCACTGTTCATACAGTTGCTCCAGTACGATTAGGTCAAGCAGGTCCTCTTTAGCTTGGGCCCCAGCTGCCCACTTGCGGGCATACCCCTGCATCCGGTTGGCCAGTTGTAGGTAGGTGACCTCAGGCGTTTTACGCTGACTCCGGAACCTTCTCCGGTACATCTTGGGGGTCAGCCCAAACTCACGGAACAGGGCCTGTTTGAACAGTTCATAGTCCCCTGCCTCTGCCCCTGTCATTCGGCTGTACACCTCCACGGCTTTGGGGTCCAGTAAGGGGGTGAGAAACTGGAGCCTGTCTGCAGGGTCAACCCTGTGCATCTCGCAGGCATTCTCAAAGGCCGTCAGGAAGCTATCTATGTCCTCCCCCTCCTTACGCTGGGCCAGGAAGCACTTATCAAAGTTCCTTGCAGTCTTGGGTCCCCCCTCACGCACCGCAGCCGGGGCCCCACTGTTCCTCAGCCTGGCTAGCTCCAGTTCAAGCTGTCTTTTTTTCTCCTTCTCCTGACGCTCCCTCTCCTTCTCCTGAAGTTCCCTCTCCTTCTCCTCCTGCTCATGCCTACGTTGCCTCTCCTTCTCCTGACATTCCCGCTCCTTCTCCTCCTGCTCATGTTGACGTTGTTTTTCATGATCCTCCAGCTCCCTCATTTTCATCTCCCTCTCCCATTCCAGCCGCATCTGCTCCAGGGATGGGGAGCTCCTCCGGGAGGATCCCCTGCTGGCTGCCAGGGTCAGGGTGCCCTCGGTATTCGCCGGGCTTCCCCCAACCCCTCCCCCAGGCCTAGGTAGGAAGGGTCTCGGGGTGTCCTCGGCAGCAGTCTGACCCCTCCCAGCCCGGTCAGGCCCCAGGGCCCATGCTAAGTCCACCGGGCGGCTTCCCTCAGGGGCAGGGATCGGGTCATCCAAGCGATCCCTCTCCTCCAACTGGGCAATCAGCTGTTCCTTGGTGGACCTCCTGATGCGCAGCCCCCTCTGCCTGCACAGCTCCACCAGGTCGCTCTTCAGGCGTTTAGCGTACATCTCCCTGCTGGCCACTCACAGGCCGGGCAGCTTTCCACGGTTTCCAGGAAAAACCCCTCGTGTGCCAGTCCTTCTTGAGGTCACAACCTCTTTGCCAGGGTCGAGCTGCAGACTCCTCCGCCCCTGGGACCGCTCGCTGCAATTCCCCGGGGGACCCTTTACTGCGAAAGTCCTTCTCTCTGGTCACACACTCCCAGGGGTTAACCACCCCCCGAAACCGTCTCTCTCTGAATCTTCAGCACGCCTGGTTCCCGTCAATCCCCCTTCGTTTTACTGCTCCCCAGTCACTTACTGCAGGAAGCGCCGTTCACGGGGTGCAGTACATCCCACGGCTGCCACCAGTTGTCACGGAGTGTGGGGGAGTCCAGGCCCTGCACCCCTCTTCCTGGGATTCACTGAGACTCTCAGCCAGCCAGTAAAACAGAAGGTTTATTGGACAACAGGAACACAGTCCAAAACAGAGCTTGTGGGTACACCCAGGACCCCTCAGTCAAGTCCTTCTGGGGGAACAGGGAGCTTAGACCCCAGCCCTGGGGTTCCCTGTGTTCCTCCACCCAGCCCCAAACTGAAACTAAACCCACCCAGCAGGTTCCCTGCTGCATCCTCTGTCCAGATTCCCCGGCAGAGGTGTTACCGCCCCCTCCCCCTCCCCCTCCTGGCTCAGGTGACAGGCTCTCAGGTCTCCCATCCCCAGGGCATATTCCCAGGTCAACACTCCCCCTCCCTGCTGAGTCACATCGTCACAGTAACTTGTTGGGGAAGAGTCAACATGGTTTTTGTAAAGGGAAATCCTGCCTCACCGATCTACTGGAATTCTTTGAGGGGGGTCAACAAGCACATGGACCAGGGGGATCCAGTGGATACAGTGTACTTAGATTTTCAGAAAGCCTTTGACAAGGTCCCTGAACAAAGGCTCTTAAGCAAAGCAGGCAGTCATGAGATAAGAGGGAAGGTTCTCTCATGGATTGGTAACTGGTTAAAAGATAGGAAACAAAGGGTAGGTATAAATGGTCAGTTTTCAGAGTGGAGAGAGGTAAATACTGGTGTCCCCCAGGGGTCTGTTCTGGGACCAGTCCTATTCAACATGTTCATAAATGATCTGGAAAAAGGGGTAAACAGTGAGGTAGCAAAATTTGCAGATGATACAAAACTACTCAAGATAGTTATGTCCCAGGCAGCCTGTGAAGAGCTACAAAAACTGCCAAAATTGAGTGATTGGGCAACAAAATGGCAGATGAAATTCAATGCTGATAAATGCAAAGCAATGCACACTGGAAAACATCATCCCGACTATACGTATAAAATGATGGGGTGTGAATTAGCTGTGACCACTCAAGAAAGAGACCTTGGAGTCAGTGTGGATAGTTCTCTGAAAACATCCACTCGATGTGCAGCAGCCGTCAAAAAAGCAAACAGAATGTTGGGAATCATTAAGAAAGGGATAGATAATGAGAGAGAAAATATCATGTTGCTTCTACATAAATCCGTGGTACGCCCACATCTTGCATGCAGATCTGGTCGCCCCATCTCAAAAACCTATATTGGAATTGGAAAAGGTTCAGAAAAGGGCAACAAAAATTATTAGGAGTGTGGAACAGCTGCCGTATGAGGAGAGATTAATAAGATGGGAACTTTTCAGCTTGGAAAAGAGACGATTAAGGGGGCATATGACAGAGGTCTATAAAATCATGACTGGTGTGGAGAAAGTAAACAAGGAAGTGTTATTTACTCCTTCTCATAACACAAGAACTGGGGGTCACCAAATGAAATTAACAGGCAGCAGGTTTAAAACAAACCAAAGGAAGTATTTCTTCACACAGCGGACAGTCAACCTGAGGAATTCCTTGCCAGAGGATGCTGTGAAGGCCAAGACTATAACAGGGTTCAAAAAAGAGCTAGATAAGTTCCTGGAGGAGAGGTCCATCAATGACTATTAGCCGGGACGGGCAGGGGTGGTGTCCCTAGCCTCTGTTTGCCAGAAGCTGGGAATGGGCGACAGGGGAAGGATCACTTGATGATTCCCTGTTCTGTTCACTCCCTCTGGGGCACCTGGCACTGGTCACTATCGGCAGACAGGACACTGGGCTGACTGGACCTTTGGTCTGACCCAGTCTGGCCGCTCTTATGTTCTTCTTATGTTCTTATTCGCTCGGGATGAGATGGGGATCCCTGAGTCGGGGCTCAGCAGGGGAGCCGCCTCCCCAAGAGTACATCCTGCGTGCCTGCTGCCAGGCGAAGGCAGAGGCATTGCATTGAGCAAAGTCCCAGACTTTCTGGGCATGGCTGTCAAAGGCAGAGGCCCATGGCTCCCAGCAGCAGTGCCCTCCCTACTGCTCACCCACACTCTTCCCCTGCAGGGTGTCTGGGCAGGAGTGGTGTGACGAAGTGGGACTGTTCTTAATGTTTCCTCTGAATAGTGTGGGGGTGCCTCAGTTTCCCCTAGGCAGTTCTTAAGTATCTAGGTGGTGGGGTAAGGGTGTATGATCATTGCAGAGCCCTAGAGGGCATGTGTGTGCAGGAGTCTGGACACAGAGAATGGCCGACACCCTGTTTCCTGGCAACTGATGGCCTGGGCCCTTCCCCCCCCTGCAAGGTGAGAGCTGAAGGGTTGGAGAACAAAGGAATCAGGTGACCTCCTGGCCCGGGAAAGGAACAAAGCCCAGAGGAGGAGGGGCTGGAGGGGGTTTCAGTTTGGGGCTGGCTGGGACATGGAGTGAAGTGCAGACGTGGTTGTCTGGCTCACTGCCCCCCAGAATGGACCCAGCTGAGGGGTCCCATTCTCTGCACCTGCAAGCTCTGTTTTAGACCATGTTCCTGTCGTCTAATAAACCTTCTGTTTTACTGGCTGGCTGAGAGTCACGTCTGACTGCGAAGTTGGGGTGCAGGACCCTCTGGCTTCCCCAGGAGCACCGCCTGAGCGGACTCGCTGTGGGAAGCGCACGGAGAGGCAGAGGATGCTGAATGCTCCGAGATCAGATCCAGGAAGGTGGAAGCTGTGTGAGCTGTGTGTCCTGAAGACAGGCTGCTCACAGAAAGGCGACTACCCCAGAGTCCTGACTGACTTCATGGGGAGCAGTTCCAGAGCATCGCCCAGGAACTCCGTGACAACTGGTGGCAGCGGTGGGATGTACTGCACCCCGTGGATGGTGCTTCCTGCAGTAAGTGACTGGGGAGCAGTAACACGAAGGGGGATTGCCGAGGACCAGGCCTGCTGAAGGCTCAGAGAGGAGCGGTTTCGGGGGGCGGTTAACCCCTGGGAGTGTGTGACCAGCAAGAAGGACTGTGCAGTAACAGGGTTCCCCTGGGGACTGCAGCGAGCAGTCCAAGGGGCGAAGGAGTCTGCAGCTCGACCCTGGCAAAGAGGTGGTGACCTCGAGAAGGGCTGGCACACTAGGGGTTCTCCCTGGAAACCGTGGGGAGCTGAGAACACACGGGCCTGTGAGTCCACAACAACTTGGGAGGAGCGGAGTGATGGCCTGTCACCGTCTCCTTAAGAAGGACATTGTAACCCTGTGCAAAAAGAGAGGGTTGAGCGTTGGAAAGTTCACCAAAGCAGAGTTAATCGTGCAGCTGGAGGAGGATGACCGCTCTAAGGAACAGATTCCTGACCCCAACTGGGGCTATAGCAGGATCTGGGAGCAGCTGAAGCGGGAGCCAGGCATCGCCAAGACTCCTGTCCCCGACCAGACGAGGGTCTTCACGATCGGGTTCCCCATCGGGGGATCGAGACGGACGGGATTGGAGCTGAGTCTGAGAGAGCAAGAGGACTGTGGGAGACAGCGAGAGCCCGAGAAAGAGCTGCAGAAGCAGCAGCAGCATGAACTGGCGGTGGGGGAGCGGAGAGGCCTAGGGGACCCCTCAGGGGTGAGTGGGGATAGACCCCGGGGGGCCAGTTCCGCAGGGAACCTCGAGACTAAATTGCTGCCCCTGGTTAAGGAGGGGGGGGGTGTGGATGCCCACCTCACTGCCTTTGAGCAGGCTGGCGATTTGAACCAAGGGGACCCTGCGGAAAAGCCCCGGTGTCTAGCTCCCTTGCTGGGTCCCAAGGCCATAGACTCCGTCAGCCAGGTGGTTGGGGATGTGGACAGGCTCCCACTCCTGACCCCAACCTATATGTCTGTGTGGAGTTTCCTGGGGCCAGGCCCCCCGGACCTCCAGTGGGAGTAGAAGGTGATGGTCAATGGGGAGACATTCTTGGGGTGGCCAAAGGGCATGGGCTGCATAAACCTTCCCACATGCGGCCTGCGAGTGCTATCGACCACCCCTGACCTAAGGGAGGGCGTGAAACTGGAAGGGCCTGGTGTAACTCCTACCAAGGAATGGGAGAGATGCTGGGGCATCCATGGGAACGTTGGTGGCTTCGAACTTCCCCAGGTCACCGGCTAAAGTGACCCCGCTCAGTTCGATCTCGAAGGGGGGAGAGATGTGACGAAGTGGGACTGTTCTTAATGTTTCCTCTGAATAGTGTGGGGGTGCCTCAGTTTCCCCTAGGCAGTTCTTAAGTATCTAGGTGGTGGGGTAAGGGTGTATGATCATTGCAGAGCCCTAGAGGGCATGTGTGTGCAGGAGTCTGGACACAGAGAATGGCCGACACCCTGTTTCCTGGCAACTGATGGCCTGGGCCCTTCCCCCCCTGCAAGGTGAGAGCTGAAGGGTTGGAGAACAAAGGAATCAGGTGACCTCCTGGCCCGGGAAAGGAACAAAGCCCAGAGGAGGAGGGGCTGGAGGGGGTTTCAGTTTGGGGCTGGCTGGGACATGGAGTGAAGTGCAGACGTGGTTGTCTGGCTCACTGCCCCCCAGAATGGACCCAGCTGAGGGGTCCCGTTCTCTGCACCTGCAAGCTCTGTTTTAGACCATGTTCCTGTCGTCTAATAAACCTTCTGTTTTACTGGCTGGCTGAGAGTCACGTCTGACTGCGAAGTTGGGGTGCAGGACCCTCTGGCTTCCCCAGGAGCACCGCCTGAGCGGACTCGCTGTGGGAAGCGCACGGAGAGGCAGAGGATGCTGAATGCTCCGAGATCAGATCCAGGAAGGTGGAAGCTGTGTGAGCTGTGTGTCCTGAAGACAGGCTGCTCACAGAAAGGCGACTACCCCAGAGTCCTGACTGACTTCATGGGGAGCAGTTCCAGAGCATCGCCCAGGAACTCCGTGACAAGTGGGCACCGCAGGGCCATGCCACCGGGGGCTGTACTGAGACAGTGGGAGCGAGTGCGCAGGCTGGGCCCTTCCCCAGGCCCGGCCACCATGGGCATGATGGCTGCCATGCTGGCCAACGCTCGACTGGACCAGGGACCTGCAAGCCAAAGCCTGCCACTTGAGTGAATTGCCAGGCTTTGTAGCCAGGGGCTGCCCCAGCCTGCAGCCTCGGTACTGGCACAGAGCAGGCATGTAACTCACGCTGAGCAGGGCATTGCATGTGTGCGTGGGCACACCCCCAGCACCATCCTTTGCCCTCAGGCCCTGCCCGCTCCTCTGCCCCTCCAGCGCCTCCCCCGTGGCTCTGCCTCCTGGACAGACTGCCCGCGGGTCCGGTGAGCACCGCCAGAGTTTGGGGGGGCTTGGCAGGTTCCCCCTTCGGCAGAGCACCCTCCCAAGGGAGCCCAGGCTGACGCCTGCCTCGGAGCAGGGGCCATGCAGGCAGCGTCCGGCTGAGCCCTCTGCTGGGCACGCAGCCCCTGCCCCTGGCGAGGCGGGTCCGGCCAGGGCCTCACCTGCAGCCCCTTCTTGAAGCTGTTCTCGGTGAGGAACTCCGAGAGCATCCGCAGCACCGACGCCCCCTGCAGGAAGATCAGAGAGAGGCGCTGAGCGAGGGTCCAGGAGCCGCGAGAGGGCAGCACAGCCCACCCGGCTCGCTTCCCAGGAGGGGCTGCCCCCAACCCGGGCCCTGGGCAGTCCCAGCAGGTCCCTCACCTTGCTGTAGGCGATGGCGTCAAAGATCTCGCTGATCTGCGCTGGCGTGTTGATCTCGCTCTCCAGGAAGGAGAGCGGGTGCGAGGAGGCCAGCGCGTCGACCTTCATCACCCGGTACATGTCATTCTGCACGATCAGGTCTTTCTGCAAAGGCAGCAGGTTACAGCCTGCCCGGGGCGGTGCTGGGGCAGCCCCTCCGCGGGCGTGTGGGGACTGCTACCAGCCCAGACACGGCGCCGTCTCTTCCCTTCCTGCCCCCAGCCTGGCTGAGCCCAGCCTAGGGCTCGGCGTTCTCACCCCCTGCAGGATGGGCCTGCGGAGGGGGCTGCCTCCTCCCTGCCCAGCAGCACCAGGAGCTGGGTGGGCCCTGCCCCGGCAAGCAGCTCTCGCTCACTGCTGCCGGCAGCGCCAGGCTGCCCCTCTGGAGGGACGACCGAGACCCACTGGCCTCCATCACCGGGTCCCAGCGCCAGGAAAGGCTGCAGCCAAGCAGAGAGCAGGGCCCCTCCCTGGAGCACACAGCTCCTTCCGGCCAGGTGATCCTGCCTGGGCCGAAGCCTGCCACCTCAGCGAGCCCACCAGTGGCCCAAGGGGCCGTGCGGGTGACAAGGGAAGGCCAGCTCCTGCCGCTGCAGCCCGCTAGGTAGCACCACCCCTCCTGGGGCTACTCACAATGTGCCAGGAAGGCTCAGCAGAGTCCGCCCCCAGGTACTCCACGTAGGAGGCAAAGCCCTCGTTCAGCCACAGGTCATTCCACCAGCGCAGGGTCACCAGGTTCCCGAACCACTGAGGAGAGAGTGAGAAGGGGAGGGTCAGCCAGGGAGCCCCAGGACAGAGCCCCCCAACCCACACACAGCCAGGGAGCCCCAGGACAGAGCCCCCCAACCCACACACAGCCAGGGAGCCCCAGGACAGAGCCCCCCAACCCACACACAGCCAGGGAGCCCCAGGACAGAGCCCCCCAACCCACACACAGCCAGGGAGCCCCAGGACAGAGCCCCCCAACCCACACACAGCCAGGGAGCCCCAGGACAGAGCCCCCCCACACACACACAGCCAGGGAGCCCCAGGACAGAGCCCCCCAACCCACACACAGCCAGGGAGCCCCGAGCCCAGGGACAGAGCCCCCCTGACACACACACAGCCAGGGAGCCCCAGGACAGAGCCCCCCAACCCACACACAGCCAGGGAGCCCCAGGACAGAGCCCCCCAACCCACACACAGCCAGGGAGCCCCAAGCCCAGGGACAGAGCCCCCCCGACACACACACAGCCAGGGAGCCCCAAGCCCCGGGACAGAGCCCCCCTGACACACACACAGCCAGGGAGCCCCGAGCCCAGGGACAGAGCAACCCGACACACACATCCAGGGAGCCCCGAGCCCAGGGACAGAGCCCCCCCACACACACACACAGCCAGGGAGCCCCAGGACAGAGCCCCCCAACCCACACACAGCCAGGGAGCCCCAAGCCCAGGGACAGAGCCCCCCTGACACACACACAGCCAGGGAGCCCCGAGCCCAGGGACAGAGCCCCCCGACACACACACAGCCAGGGAGCCCCAGGACAGAGCCCCCCAACCCACACACATCCAGGGAGCCCCGAGCCCAGGGACAGAGCCCCCCTGACACACACACAGCCAGGGAGCCCCAGGACAGAGCCCCCCAACCCACACACAGCCAGGGAGCCCCAAGCCCAGGGACAGAGCCCCCCTGACACACACACAGCCAGGGAGCCCCGAGCCCAGGGACAGAGCCCCCCGACACACACATCCAGGGAGCCCCGAGCCCAGGGACAGAGCCCCCCACACACACACACAGCCAGGGAGCCCCCGAGCCCAGGGAGCCCCCGAGCCCAGGGAGCCCCCCGACAGACACAGCGAGGAAGCCCCCGAGCCCAGGGACAGAGCCCCCAACACACACATCCAGGGAGCCCCAAGCCCAGGGACAGAGCCCCCCACATGCACACACATAGCCAGGGAGCCCCAGGACAGAGCCCCCCCACATACACACACACACACAGCCAGGGAGCCCCCGAGCCCAGGGAATCCTGGACTAGTTCCAGCCCTTCAGTATCTCTACACCCAGCTGAGGGCTGGCAGGGAGGCAGAGCAGGATACACTGGGTACCTGGTGGGCAAGCTCATGAGCGATCACTGTTGCCACCCTCTCCTTGTTGCCGATGGAAGAGAAGAGAGGATCATAGAGCAGCGAGTTCTCCCGGTACGTCACGAGTCCCCAGTTCTCCATGGCACCTGCATTGAAGTCTGGAAGGCCAACCTGGTCTGGGAGAGGGACAGGCCTCGTTAGCAGGGTTGCACCCTCACCCCGGGAAAGCATGAAAACCCCCACCTCCGTGGGACAGCCCAGAACCCCCTGCCCCTGTGGGAGCGCACGGAACCCCCCACCCCATGGGAGAGCACGGAACACCCCCCCACCCCCTTGGAAGACCACAGGACCCCCTGTAATACTGTCCCACCAGGGACCAGCTCATGCCAAGCTCCTCATGCCTCACTGAACACGAACAAATAACATCGCTGGGATCAGTCCGGCTCAGCTGTGGGTTAGTGGTGTTAAAGCAGGTATGAGAGCGATAAGGATGTGTTTGGGGTTCAGATTATGGATCGCTGGTGAGTGGTTGCAGCATTAATCTCACTTCTAGCAGCTGGCTCCCATGTCGTCAGGGAATATTTGAGCGGGTGCATGGTGAGCCCCTGCCACTGTGTAAATCACCAGACAGGAGAGACTAACCAGTGTGAAGGGCTGACCCCCAACCGCAGGTGTCACATCCTGCCCAGCAGGGACGGGCCATTGACACCAGATGGACTGTTGTGGGACGATAAAGAGGACAACAGCCATGTGTTGTTCTGCCCTCCCCCTGCCCCCTGTGAAGACGAGTCATGCAAGTGGATTCCTTCCATTAGCTGATTGCCCAGGTCAGGGCATGTGGCAGGAGGGGTTAAAAACCATAACAAGAAGGAACTGGATCTCTGTGCTGCTTGGACTCTGGGAGACAAGGTTTCTAGCCATAAGCAAGGGATACCCAGCTTCTTAACTTGGATTAGCTCTAAAGGACAAATACGGCTTGTGGATTATAGAAGCTTCTATTACCTTTTGAATTTAAGATTATAACTCATTTGTGTATCTATGTTTACCTGCTTTAACCTTGAAAATAACTCTCTGATTTCCTTTTCCTATTAATAAATCTTTAGATAGCCAGTCCTATAATAAACTACAAGCTCTGTCTTTGGTGAGAGATCTGAGGTGCATTTGCCCTAGGCTAAATTACTGGTCCTTTGGGACTGGGAGTTGCCTGAGTATTGCTGTGATCCTTGGCATAAGGGCCCATCTGCCACACAGGCAGGCTCCCCTGGGTGGTGAGACAGATCGGAGCACCCAAGGGGACTGTCCGTGGCTCCATGTTCAGGCTGTCACAGCGCCTGAGGGGTTCACACTAGATAACGGGCTGGTGCAGTCTAGGTACAGAACTCCCCACCAGCCTGGGCTTTGTGCCCTGGTTCCTACGAGCCTGCCCTGAGGTTGGTACCCATGCTTGGGGTCCCTGCAGGCAGCTTGACAGGATTCACATACTGGAGGTCAATTAAGCTCATAGACCAGAACCCCAGCGCTGTTAAAATTTAAACTCAACAGTGAGAGTTTTGGAGGTTAAAGAACAGACACAATGAGTGAGCCACAGGCTCTGCTGGTCTTATGAGAAAAGCCCCTAGCTAGCCAAGTCTGCAGAGGGGCATATCCTATCCAAAGAAAGTCCCAGTTCCGGAGCTGAGAGCTTCGCTCCTGATCTGGTGCCCAGGGGAGGAGAAGACCCACATGCCACAGAGGAACCACCACAGGGGAACAGGCTGATTGCAGCACCTGGGAGCCCAGGGAGAAAGCAAGCCCCAGTGACTGCTGGCAGATCTGCGGGTCAGAGACTGAAGCCACCAAAGAGATGGAACAAACAGCAGCGGGTAAAGCGAATGAAGACGCTGAGCAGACGGCGCACAGGAGGCTGATAGAAGCTCGTCCTCACCTAGAGAGCGGCCCCACCATGACACACGGGCGGGATACAAGCTGCCCAACTGATACCCAAAGAGATGCATAAAAGGGTTCCTGTCTGCCTTTGGGAGACTACGTGGGATGCACAATATCCCAGCAGATAAACAGCCGCCTCTCCTCTGAACCAGGGAGCTGGGGAAGCCAGACAAGTCTTTTATGAGATGGAGGAGGGTGATGTACGTGTACCAGAAATGTAAAGCAAACGCATTGAAAAGGTGTAAGATCACCCCTGAGCCCCATCGACTGACGTGGAGAAACCTCAGACTGTTTGACAATGTCACTCACGTGGAATATGCACATAAAATGTGTAATTTCATGAGAAAATGGACAATGGGAGTGGGGCTGAAGGTGATGACAGAAAATCTTTGATCGGATGGCCCCAGAGCAATTGTTAAGGTGTCACAGATGAGGTAAAGGTGGCCATCTGGGACCAAAACCAGCCACGATTTTAGAGGCTGCAGAAATTGTGGATGAATATGTTGAATCAAGGGTCCATGAGAGGTGGGGGAGGGGTTACCCCAGGGAAGGGAAATCCCCATCACGCAGCTTAAGAGGGGACTGGAAATAAACCTATCCCCAACTTCGATAAAAACCCCAAGGGAGCCCAGGGTTTAGAGCCCAGAGCAAAAGGGAAGGCAGGCAGGCAGTCTGACATCCCTGTGGACCTCCCAGTCATCTAAAACCAACCTGCCAAAACAAGGTAACTGCACGATCCACGCCCCACCTGCCACAGCAAGCCCCACTCCCGGTGCCCCAGCAGCAGCGGTGAGCAGCAGGGACCCTGGCGAGCTGGATTAGGACCGAGCCTGTGGAGGGTGGTGCAGAATTTATTAGAACACCACGGTCAATGGCCTACCCTGCCCAGGCTGGAGGGACCCCATGTCCCACGTCACTGTGGTCAAGGAGAGCTGGGTAAGGGAGGAAGACAGGCCTCCTGGTAAGAATGTATGTAAACCGATTGTGGCTGAGTCCCCAGGAACTGGACCTTTGGCCAAGCTCCACTGCAGCGTGAGAGTTGTAAAGGAGATTGTGCTGTGGGCATTCGGATCTGCTCCCCGCTGAGGCTTGACGAGGGTAGGAGGTTCTAGCCCTGCCCAAGCAGACATATTGTAACTCACAGCCAGGAAGAGCACAGCTCTGCCTCGCCTGGCTTGTCTGTGGACTGCAGGGAGGGCTGCAGGGGGGGGGACATGCCCTCAGTCCTTTGTCAGCCAGGAGTAAGGGGTGTGACAGGCAGGGCCAGCTCTAGGTGTTTTGCTGCCCCAAGCGGAGTGTCACCGAAGCAAAAAAAAAAAGGGCCGGAATGCCGCCCCTTGAAAAGTGCCATCCCAAGCACGTGCTTGGTTTGCTGGTGCCTAGAACTGGCCCTGGTGACAGGGGTGTGTCCACCGTTGTAATAAGCTTTGTACAAGGGATGCCCTGGGAGGTATCACTCGAAAACTCCTAATTTCCTGGTCAAATATGGGAAGATTCCACTGTCTGCTGTTACTACACTGCACGCCTTACCCAGTGCAGCCGCTCCATTGTAAGGTGCGCGGTCAATGGGAGAGAGCTCTCCCAGAGACAAAATAACACCACCCCCGACGAGGGCTGGTAGCTCCATCGATGGGAGCTCAGCTTCCACCGACACAGCGCTGTCCACACGGGTGCTTTTCGTCAGTAAAACTTTTGTCGTTCACACCCATAAGCAACAAAAATTTTAATGATGAAAGTGCAGGGTAGACATGGCCTAACACATGTTCCAAGGCTGGGGAGCAGCCAAACCAGTTCCTCAGAGACAAAGGGCCAGGTGATGCCTCAACCAGGTATAAACAAGGCCAATGGGCCCTTACCTGCTACCTGGCCATTCTTTGGCAGGAAAGGGGGCAGGGGCGAAAAATCTACATCTTAGCAAAGATACAGTCTGGAGTTCCCATCCACACAGCCTGCCTGTTACCTCGTTCCCAGCTGGAAATGCTTCTCAGAGGGGGGAAAGGACTATAAAAACAGGGGCAGACAAGGTAGTGTACCCCCCTGCTCTCTCTCTGCCCACTGATTCACTGCACCCGAAGGGAAAAAGAAAGCAGCCATTCAGCTGGGAAAGGGCTCCTGGCCTAAAAAGTTTGGCCAGCAAGACTGTTGAGAGCATGTGGTGAGAAAACCTTGGCTTTGAATTTAACCTAGTTTGTTGAGTTAGTCCTCAGCTGTGCTTTATCTTTATTTTTCTTGTAACTATTTCTGACTTGTATGATTCATTCACTTAAAATCACCCACTCTGTAGATAATAAACTTGTTTTATTGTCTTAGCTAATCCAGTGTGTTTGAACTGAAGTGTATGGCAAAGTCCATTTGGGATAACAGGATTTGGTAGGGTTGCCAATTTGGTTTGGACATATTCCTGGAAATTTCATCACATGACCTACTCTTTAATTAAAGATTCATCTTTAATTCCTGGAGGCTCCAGGACAAGTCTGGGGTTTGGCAGCCCTAGGATTTGTGCATTGTCATTTCTATTAATAAAAAGAGAGACTTTGTATAAGCTTGTCCTTTCCAAGAGAGGGCTGGGCAGTCCAGCACACACATTTCTGGGTGGAATCCAGGCCTGGGGATGTGTTGGGGTCACCCTGCAGTACAAACCCGGCTGGTAAGCGCCAAGGGGTGGCTGGCTGCAGCACACAGTCCAAGTGGGGAGTGACTTACATGCTGGAGGCTGTTTGTGAGCAGCCCAGGACTGGAAGCTACAGCAGCAAAGCGGTGGACAGGGCACCCCAGTTCCAAGAGCAGGGGCAACACAGCTACTCACTAGCCTGGACCGTAGCCTGGGTGTGCCGCAGAGGGGTTGGAAGACACCATTGCTTTGCTCTTAACTTCAGGGAGCCTCCAAAGGCCATTATGGCGGCTCAACAGGCTGATCCTTCCTTGGCCCAGGAGAGGAATCACACCCCAGCCAGGGAAGGAAAGGGTCCCTTTTTCCTAGCAGGTGGTTAGTTGTCCAGGGAGGCTTCCACAAGGGAAAAGAGGTGCCCTGCTGAGGTTGGCAAACAGGTGTCTGTGCCCGATAAGCACAAGGCAGAGGTGCTTCAGATGGGTCATGACTGTCCCTTTGCCGGACACTTGGGGCGGAGAGAGGCTCCAACAGAATTGCTATTGGCCTCACATGTGTGAGGCAGTAAGAAATGATGGCAAGAGTCGTGTCTTATGTCAAAAGCATCAGAGGTTAAAGGGGCACCTTTGCAGCCTCTGCCCATCATTAATGAGGTGTTGCCAGAGTGTCTGCGGACATTGTGGGACCCCTACCCAGACCTTCCAGAAATGGGAAGGCATATCTACTGGTTGTGGTGGGTTCTGCCACGAGGCACCCTGAAGCCACAGCTTTGTCTACCCCAGAAGGTGAAACCGTGGCTACTGCCCTCATCACCATTTTAGCAGAGTAGGGTTTCCCAGGGAAATCTTGTCAGACCATGGTTCAGATTTCATGTCTGTAGTTTTCAGAAAGTGAAAAGTGGGAGGAGTGGTAGATACGCTGGAGGGGAGGGATAGGATACAGAAGGACCTAAACAAATTGGAGGACTGGGCCAAAAGAAATCTGATGAGGTTCAATAAGGATAAGTGCAGGGTCCTGCACTTAGGACGGAAGAACCCAATGCACAGCTACAGACTAGGGACCGAATGGCTAGGCAGCAGTTCTGCGGAAAAGGACCTAGGGGTGACAGTGGACGAGAAGCTGGATATGAGTCAGCAGTGTGCCCTTGTTGCCAAGAAGGCCAATGGCATTTTGGGATGTATAAGTAGGGGCATAGCGAGCAGATCGAGGGACGTGATCGTCCCCCTCTATTCGACATTGGTGAGGCCTCATCTGGAGTACTGTGTCCAGTTTTGGGTCCCACACTTCAAGAAGGATGTGGATAAATTGGAGAGAGTCCAGCGAAGGGCAACCAAAATGATTAGGGGTCTGGAACACATGAGTTATGAGGAGAGGCTGAGGGAGCTGGGATTGTTTAGCCTGCAGAAGAGAAGAATGAGGGGGGATTTGATAGCTGCTTTCAACTACCTGAAAGGGGGTTCCAAAGAGGATGGCTCTAGACTGTTCTCAATGGTAGCAGATGACAGAACGAGGAGTAATGGTCTCAAGTTGCAGTGGGGGAGGTTTAGATTGGATATTAGGAAAAACTTTTTCACTAAGAGGGTGGTGAAACACTGGAATGCGTTACCTAGGGAGGTGGTAGAATCTCCTTCCTTAGAGGTTTTTAAGGTCAGGCTTGACAAAGCCCTGGCTGGGATGATTTAACTGGGAATTGGTCCTGCTTCGAGCAGGGGGTTGGACTAGATGACCTTCTGGGGTCCCTTCCAACTCTGATATTCTATGATTCTATGATGGGAGCTGTGTGGAGTGAGACACATAAAGGCTGCCCCCCGCCCCCTCCCCATCATCCAGAGACCGACGGGCTGGCAGAAAGATTCAGTGGGACATTGACGTCTATGCTGAGAATGTGTGTTACCCAGCAGGGGAATAACGGGATGTGTTGGTCCCTTATTTGTTATTCACATACAGGAGTGCGCCCCAGGGTCTCAGGGCTTGCCCTTTTTAATCTTCTTTATGGGAGACAAATGAGGGGACCCCTAGATTTGATCCGAGGCTCTTTGGAGGGTGGGACAGGGAAGACAGGACAGCCTGGGGGGTCTGTCACTCCTGTTAAAGAGAATTGAAAGGTTATGCTGGACTTAGTGCCTCAGAGCCTTGACAAGAGTCAGGTGCCCCAGACAGCTCAGTTTGACGGGCGTGGTAGAGAAAGGTCTTGTCATATAGTGACTTGGGGCTAGCGTTGATCCCAGTGAAGAAGAACACGGTGCGAGATTGTTGGGGGGGCCCTTTCGAGGTGACAGAGAGAGTGAATGAATTAGGTCACTTACGATGCAATGACACCCCATGGCAGGAGAGCTGTGCAAACAGAACATAGCAATAGATTGAAAGCTTCCCAAAACTGAGAGATGGGGGTGAATATGATTTGCTGGGCTGATGAAGGACCATTTCCTGCTCCTTTAATTGATCTGGCAAGGGAGAGGAAGGAAGAGACGCCTCTAGAAAGCACGGGTATCTGGGAGGGTTTGGATGTTGGCCCCCTTGGAAGACCACAGGCAGGTACTTTCCAACCTGCCAGGTTCAACGAACAAAAATGGGCATTCCTAGCAGAGCACGTCCTGCTACAGGAGAAATACAGCCACAGTCAGGATGAGGGGGAGAGCGTGCTAGGAATGGGGTGAATACTGAGTCAAAAAGCCCAGGAGCGTCTCCTGTTATAATGGTAGCCAAGAGGGATAAAACCATGAGATTTACTCTGGACTTTAGAAGGGTCAATGCCATCACCCAACTTGACCCTTACCCAACACCCTATGTGACAAAGTCGGACTGTTCTTAATGTTTCCTCTGAATAATGTAGGGGTGCCTCAGTTTCCCCTAGGCATTTCTTAAGTCTCTAGGTGGTGGGATAAGGGGATGTAATTGTTGCAGAGCAAAGGGCCAGGGTACATAAATGGTGACACTCTGTCTCCTGGCCACTGATGGCCTGGGCCCTTCGCCCCTCCAAGGTGAGAGCTAAAGGGTTGGAGAACAAAGGAATCCGGTGCCCTCCTGGGCCGGGAAAGGGACAAAGCCCAGAGGAGGAGGGGCTGGAGGGAGTTTTCAGTTTGGGGCTGGCTGGGGACATGGAGTGAAGTGCAGACGGGGTTGTCTGGCTCCCTGCCCCCCAAAATGGACCAGGCTGAGGGGTCCTGTTCTCTGCACCTACAAACTCTGTGTTAGACCATGTTCCTGTGGTCTAATAAACCTTCTGTTTTACTGGCTGGCTGAGACTCCCGTCTGACTGCGGAGTTGAGGGGCAGGACCCTCTGGCTTTCCCAGGACCCTGCCTGGGCGGACTCGCTGGGGGAAGCGCACGGAGGGGCAGAGGATGCTGAATGCTCCGAGGTCAGACCCAGGAAGGTGGAAGCTGTGTGAGCTGTGTGTCCTGAAGACAGGCTGCTCCCAGAGAGGAGACTTCCCCAGAGTCCTGACTGGCTTCATAGGGAGCAGTTCCAGAGCATCTCCCAGGGACTCCGTGACACCCTAGCTAGGGGCTGACTGGATCCATAGGGGTGGGTGCAAAATTCATAAGTGCTCTAGATTTGACTCAAGGATACTGGCAAATTCCTGCAGATGCTGATGCCCAGAGAAAGTCAGTGTTCCCAGGGGAATCTGGCCTCTGTAAGGTTCTGCCTTTTGGGCTCCCTTTCAGAGGCCTGTCAATGAGGTGCTGCAGGGCTTACAGACCTTTACCAAAGCCTGTGGAGATGCCTTGGTGTGACGAAGTGGGACTGTTCTTAATGTTTCCTCTGAATATTGTGGGTGTGCCTCAGTTTCCCCTGTGCAGTTCTTAAGTACCTAGGAGGTGGGATAAGGGTGTATGATCATTGCAGAGCCCTAGAGGGCAGGTGTGTGCAGGGGTCTGGACACAGAGAATGGCGACATCCTGTTTCCTGGCAACTGATGGCCTGGCCCTTCCCCCCTGCAAGGTGAGAGCTAAAGGGTTGGAGAACAAAGGAATCCAGTGACCTCCTGGCCCGGGACAGGGACAAAGCCCAGAGGTGGAGGGGCTGGGGGGAGTTTCAGTTGGGGCTGGCCGGGGACGAGGAGTGAAGTGCAGACGGGGTTGTCTGGCTCACTGCCCCCCAAAATGGACCCAGCTGAGGGGCCCTGTTCTCTGCACCTACAAGCTCTCTTTTAGACCATGTTCCTGTCGTCTAAAAAACCTTCTGTTTTCCTGGCTGGCTGAGAGTCACATCTGACTGCGAAGTTGGGGGGCAGGACCCTCTGGCTTCCCCAGGACCCCGCCTGAGCGGACTCGCTGGGGGAAGCGCACGGAGGGGCAGAGGATGCTGAATGCTCCGAGGTCAGACCCAGGAAGGTGGAAGCTGTGTGAGCTGTGCCCTGCACACACCTGCCCTCCAGGGCTCTGCAGTGATCATACACCCTTACCCCACCCCCTAGATACTTAAGAACTGCACAGGGGAAACTGAGGCACCCCCACAATATTCAGAGGAAACATTAAGAACAGTCCCACTTCGTCACACTTGGCTATTTTGAGTGACTCTTGGCAAGACCACCTGAGCCAGGTGGGAATTGTACTGCAGAGGCTTGGAGAAGCCAGCCTCACTGTCAAGTGTCCCAATGCAAGATGGGGCCCTCTTAGGTAACTTATTGGGCAGTGGGTTTGTTCATCCTGATTCTTTCTAAGTAGAACCCATTCAGAATTGGCCAGCCCTACGAACCAAGCAGCAGGTCCAATCTTTTATTGCTCTGGCCAGCTATCACCGGAGGTTTGCAAAGGGGTATCGTGGCCCCCATAACAGACCTTACCAAAAAGGGGAAGCCAGCCTGGCTGGTATGGACCAGGCCTGGGAGAAAGGCTTAAAGGACATAAAAGAGGCGTTGTCCAAAGAGCCAGTTTTAGCCAGCCCTGATTTCAGCTGCGCCCTAAGGCGTGTAACATTGAGCTAGGCACATGCTAATGCAGGCTGGGGCGGGGGACAAGGGGCCCCCATTATCTTCCTGGCTAAATAACTGACCCCATTGAACAGGATTGTGCTGGCAGTGAGAGGAAATGCTAGGCCATTGTTTGGGCTATTCAACAACTTAAGCCTTATCTGTATAAGAGAAGATTTAAGGTTTTAACGGGCCACTCCCTGCTAATATGGGTGCAGCGAGCCAAAAAGACCAATTCCAGACTATTACGCCGGAGCCTAGCTCTGCATCCTGATGCCTTGTAAAGAAAAGGGAGACCCTGAGGCTTATTAGGGAGTGCCGGAGACCCCCCCCTTCTGCCCCTTTGGGCATTGGGAGAGTGATGCTGGCAGCCCAGGTGCCAGCTCATGCCACGGTGCCCATGTCTCAGCTTCACGCTGCCAGGTGCCAAGCTGGGACCAGTCGGGCTGAGCGGGGTGTTCTGTAAAACAGGCACTAGAATGATCAGAATGTGCGTTGTGTGTAGGCTTGTGAGCTACTGCAGTACGGTCCCATACTGTACAGGGGTAGCCGAGCGTTTGCAACCTGAGCACCTGTGACTGTGCGAATGACCAGACAGGAGAGAGACATGAACCAGAGCAAAGGGCTGACCCCCCACAGCAGGTGTCACGTCATCCCCAGCAGGGACGGGCCGTTGACACCAGACGGACTAGAGTGGAACATTAAAAAGGACAAAAGACTGTTGGTTGCTGTCCCTCTTATCCCCCCATGAAAACGAGTCGTGCAAGTGGATTCTCCCATCCGCTGAGTTCACAGCTCAGACAACAAGACAGAAGGGAACTAAAAACCACCAACAAGAAGGAACTGGATCTCTGTGCAGCTTGGACTCCGGGGGGCAAGGTTTATAAGGGATAAGCAGGGGATCCCCAGCTGCTTAGGCCTAAAGCCCAGCTGGAGCTTGCTCATTATAGAAGCTTCTATTACCTTTTGAAAATTAAGATTGTAACTCATTGGTGTATCTATGTTTACCTGCTTTAACCTTGAAAAGAACTCTCCAGTTTCTTTTTCCTATTAATATGTCGATAGGGAGTTTATTATTGAATTGGCTACAAGCGCAGTCTTTGGTGTGAGATCTAAAGTGCAGCTGCCCTGGGGTAAGTGACTGGTCCTGAATATTACTGTAATATTACTGTAATTCTTGGCTTAAGGGCCATCTAAAGTGCAGCTCCCCTGGGTGGTGAGGTGGATCGGCGCACCCAAGGGGACTATCCGTGGCTCCATGTTCAGGCTGTCACAGCGCCTGAGGGGTTCACACTAGATAACTGGCTGGTGCAATCTAAGTACAGAACTCCCCGCCAGCCTGGGGTTTGTGCCCTGGTTCCTACCAGCCTGCCCTGAGGTTGGTACCCACGCTTGGGGTCCCTGCAGGCAGCTTGACACCTTCCCATCCCCACGGGAGAGCCCAGAACCCCCCATCCCCACGGGAGAGCCCAGCAGATCCTGGCACACACACCACCGAGCGCACAGCAGCCGGCTTGTTGCCCGGGCACTCACCAGACTTGGGCAGTGGGTACGCCGTGTTGTAATGCCTTTCGAAGAACTTGAGGATGGGCCCGGTCACACGGAGTGCATAGTCCCCTTGCCCCGCTGTGATGGCCTTCGGACGGCCCCAGATCCGGATCTGCAGGGGGAGACTCGAGGCTCAGCCAAGGCTCCCCTACCCCACAGCCGAGCCAGGCCGCCCCCGCCCCATGCAGCAACCTACCAGCACATTGTCCTGCATGTCCTCCACGGCCTGGAACTGGCTGACGATGAAGGCCAGCAGGTATGTGGACATCTTGGGGGTGGTCTGGAATTCAGTGACGTTCCAGGTGGTGCCATCGATGGTCTTCTGCCAGGAGCCTGAAAGAAGAGCCACGGCTCCATCATCGAGGCTCACGCGCCTCCATCCCCACCCCAGAGCAGGGCACAGTCTCTCCTGGGAGCCCCTTCCTCCCCCATAGCGGGCGTGTAGCTCACTCCGCGGCGGCCAGGCCCCTTCCAGCCCCCAAAGCAGGGCTGCAGTCCCCTGATATGGCTGGAGAGTGGGCCCCTTGCATGGCCCTCTCCTTGCCCTACCCCCAGGGGATCTCTCCCCCTGACTCCAGTTAGGTCCTGCTTTGCTTCCCTCATGCTTCTCCCCCCACACCCCACTTCACCCCTCCACTGCTGGGGACGAGTGCTCCGGTCCCTCTGCCCCACCACACTGCCGAGCTCGGAGCAGAACGGCCCCAAGCCTGTGATGAGCAAGGAGGGGCTCTCACTGCGGCCTGCATATGGGCATCAGGCTCAGGGGAGCCAGTGGGCAGCCCGGTGCTGAGCCTGCGTGAGAGTTCATCCCCAGCAGCCCCTTCCTCTTCTCTGCTGGCTGCTCCCCCCTGCCCCCCGGGGGCTCCAGCTGCTCGGGGGCCCTGGGTGTGCTCAGTGCTTGGCTGATCTCACGGCGGCTCCATCTCGCCCAGTGACCCGGCCTAGCCAGGGAACATCCCCATGGGTCCCGGGGTGCAGACTCAGCCCAGGGCCCTGCTGGAGCCTTGGGGGGCTGAGGAAGCCCAGGGGGCGCAGCCCTGGGGAGGGGCAGGAGGCAGGGCGGAGGCTGCTGGCGCAGGGCACACGGTTCCTAAGCTGCCGAGCCCCGGCTCACTCACTCTCCACAGGCATGTTGGACAGCGCCGTGTGGTTGGGGCTGTGGATCAGCGTGACCTTGAAGCTGGCCTTCATGGCGGGCTCGTCGAAGCAAGGGAAGGCTTTCCGCGCGTCGGGCGCCTGCATCTGTGTGGTGGCCACGACCCTGCAATCAAAGGCAGCCCGCTCAGCCCAGCCAGCCCTGCCACCCTCTGCAGCCATGGCTTGGGGGTCCTGCAGGCAGGCCCCGGACTCCCCTGACCTCCTGCCGCTGGCGCCCCAAGGGAGCTGCTCACACCTGGGCCGGCTCAGAGCCCCCGGCGGGGTCTGTCTGCACAGGAGAGCCGCAGCCTGGAACCACACAGCGCTGCGGGCTGGGGAGGGGAGCCAGGCCTGAAGGGCAATGGCAGAGCCAGGGGGGCAGCTGCAGACCCTGCCTGCCCTGCACAGGGCCTGGCCAGCACTGTTAGTCCCGGTCAAGTTGGCTGGGCATTAGCCACCTAGGGAGAGACAGCCCGGCTAGGCAGGCTGCACCCGGGCTGGGGGAGCAATGTGCGGGAGGTGCCCGGCCAGGCAGGCTGGGCCTGGGGAGAGGGAATGGGGGGAGGAAGGACCTGGCCAGGCAGGCTGGGCCCAGGGGGGAGCAATGGGGGGAGGAAGGACCCAGCCCAGGGGGGATGAGAGGAAGGGCACAGACAGCAGGAGAGGCGACCCTACCCCAAAGAGCTCCCCCCAGTGACATTAGGGATGGTGGGGGGAGGAGTCCTGGGGCCCCAGGCTGCCAGCTGCAGCTTGTAGGATTTTTGTTTCCAAATTTCACCAGGCTTTAGCTGGCACCAGCAGCTGCTGTCAGGCTGGCATACTCGGTCTGTAGGATGGGGGTGCCCAGCCCCGAAATACCTTGCAGCTCTCCTCCTGGACATGGCACAGGTCTGTGGCAGCGTATGGGGGGAAGCTGGACTGGGGGGGCATGGGGACACCCTGCCCCTCAGGCATTTACATTGATTCTACCCCCTCAGCTGCAGCCTGCAGAATCATCACAATGGGAAGCGAGTGACCCGGAGCCTGCAGCCAGCCCCGTGCCTAGGGAACCCTGGACAGCTGGCACACCCCCGGTGCTGCAGGTCACCCCAAATTCTGCTGCAGTCTTGCCCCTTCCCTTGCCCCCCACTAGCCGGCTGCCCACTTCCTACTGTGGGGGCACCCTGGGGCCATACCTGGTCTCTCCATCCTCCACATACTCGCTGCGGTAGAAGCCAGCCAGGTCATCGGCCAGCTCCCCTGTGAAGCTGCTGACGAGCTCATAGCTCTTGCCTTTCTCCAGCTGCCCCTGGAGCTGCACCACCAGATACTGGGTCTCGGTCTCCAGCCAGGTATTTGTGATGGGCGGGGGGCTGGAGCCATTCACCCCCTGCAGCGAGACAAGGAAGGTGCCCTGCAACGTGTAGTTGAGCTTCTTGCTGTGGATCAGGATGAGGTTGGTGGCATTCTGGCAGGAGAAGCGCACGGTGCTGTTCCCTTTGAAGATGTAGAGGCTGGAGGCGCTCGGGGTCAGGAAGGGCTGCAGGGTCACGGTGTAGTGCTCTGGGACCAAGGACTGGGGGAGTCTGAAGTTGTTCCAGGGGTTGGCAGGGCGGGCCGTGGTGGACAGGGGGGTGGTGGTCACATTGGCCGGCGGGGAAGTGACGCTGGGCAGGGACGCTGCATTTCTCTCCTTCTCCTGGGAGTACACGACGGAGAGGGCGATGATGGTGGCCACGGCGCCCACGCCCAGGATGATGCTCACGATGCCCAGGGTCTTGCTGATGAAGAAGCCGGCTGCCATGGTGCACTGCTGGGGAGGGAGAGGCAGGGCAGTCACAGGGCCAGGTTCACAGCAGCCTTTTATCCCCCGCTCCCTGGGGGCTCTCCGCTCCTCGGGTTAATGGATGAAGTATTAATTGGCTGGGAGGCTCACAAAGGTCACTGCAGCTTCGCAGCATCTGGGACAAGCACCCCACCCCCACCCCCCACCTGCCCTACCCGCTCCAAGAGGAAGTTAATGGGAAACAGGGCATCTGTGCGCAGCACCTGCAGGATCAGTCTCCTTCCAACAGGACCAGCACAGGTCTCCCACCACATGTGAAAATGTGTGCTAATGGTTAGAGCAGGGGACTGGAGTCAGGACTCCTGGGTTCTATCCTCAATGCTGGGAGGGGAGGGGAGTGGGTGCTAGTGGATAAAGCAGGAAGGACTGGGCATCGGAACTCCGGGGTTCTAGACCCATGTCTGGCTTGTTCTGGGACCCTGGGTCCCGTTAACCTCTCTGTGCCTCAGTTTCCCCTATGTGACATGCTTACAGTCACCTCCATAGTGTCATATAAAAGACACAGGAGGTAACTGGCCCACTCTACTCGGCACTAGTGAGGCGTCAGTTGGACTGCTGTGTCCCAGGCTTTAGGGAAGATGTGGAGAAAGTGGAGCAAGTCCAGAGGAGAGCAATGAACACGACACATGGTTTGGAAAATCTGCCCTGTGAGGAGTGGTTAAAACCCTGGGCCTGTTTCGTCCTGAGAAAAGAAGCTGAGAGGGGAGCTAGCAACAGCCTGTACAGCTGTGAAGGGCTGCTCTAAAGAGGCCGGGGATCGTTTGCTCTCCATGTTCCCTAAGGTAGGGTCAGAAGCGATGGGCTTAATCTGCAGCCAGGGAGATTTAGGTTGGACATTAGGAAAAACTTCCGAATTGTAGAGGTAGCTCAGCTCCAGAACAGGCTGCCAAGGGTGGTGGTGGAATCCCCGTCAGGGGAGGGTTTGAAGAGCAGGTTGGACAAACCCCCGTCAGGGCTGGTCTAGGTGCACTTGGTCCAGCCTCGGCCCAGGGAGATGTACTTGGTGACTTCTCGGGGGCCTTCCAGCCCTGCGTTTCCACAGTGCTGCGGCCACCACCTGGCTGCCTGCAAAGTACCTCGTGCTTCCGGGGCAGGCCCAGGAAAAGCACGATGCATTGTCAGGCTGTCAGTGCGTGCACCTCCCTGGCTGGTGTGCATTTGTGTGCACGCACCTGCCCACACTGAGGGGCAGGCTCGGGCCAGTGTCACCCACCACGACACCAGGAGCCCTTGCCTGCTCTGGGAGCCCTGACGTGGGGGTCCTGGGGGTACAGCATCTGCAGGCTGCTGTGGAGCTGGACAGGTGTGGGAGCGCTCAAGACAGGCTGGGGTGGTTGCGGGCTCTGCCAGCCACCTGTGAGGCTTCCAAAGTCCATGATCTGCTCCATCGTGTAATAAAGTTTATCAGCTTATGGGGGAGCGAATAACTTGCAGAGGACCTGAACAAGGGCTCCTGGAAGTGCGTTCTCACTTCCCGCATGCCAGTGCCAGTCAGGGGCCTAGGCAGAGAGAAGCCACGCCAAGGGACATGCTCACAGGCTCAGGGGCCCTGCGCGGTGCCCAGAGCAACCCTAGGCAGGTCTGTAGGTGAAGGACCTTGAGTGGCTGCTGCTGTGCAGGCCCTGTGACGAAGCAGGACTGTTCTTAATGGTTCCTCTGAATAGTGTGGGGGTGCCTCCATTTCCCCTATGCAGTTCTTAAGTATCTAGGGGGTGGGGTAAGGGTGTAGGATCATTGCAGAGCCCTAGAGGGCAGGTATGTGCAGGGGTCTGGACACAGAGAATGGCCAACACCCTGTTTCCTGGCAACTGATGGCCTGGCCCTTCCCCTGCAAAGGTGCTGACTGAAAGTGTTGGGGAACAAAGAGATCAGGTGGCCTCCTGGCCCGGGAGGGAAAGAGACAAAGGCAAGAGGAGAGGCTGGAGAGTTTTCAGTTTGGGGCTGGCTGGGGACATGGAGTGAAGTGCAGACGGGGTTGTCTGGCTCACCACCCCCCAAAATGGACCCGGCTGAGGGGTCCTGTTCTCTACACCTACAAGCTCTGTTTTAGACCATGTTCCTGTCGTCTAACAAACCTCTGTGTTACTGGCTGGCTGAGAGTCACGGCTGACTGCGGAGTTGGGGGGCAGGACCCTCTGGCTTCCCCAGGACCCCGCCTGGGCAGACTCGCTGTGGGAAGCGCTCGGAGGGGCAGAGGATGCTGAATGCTCCGAGGTCAGACCCAGGAAGGTGGAAGCCGGGTGAGCTGTGTGTCCTGCAGACAGGCTGCTCCCAGAGAGACTTCCCCAGAGTCCTGCCTGGCTTCGCAGGGAGCAGTTCCAGAGCATCGCCCGGGGACGCCGGGACAGCCATCTCCTCAGCAGGAACTGCTGGGTTCCTGGCGCCCCACATCCTGAGTCCTTGCAGAGTTGTGAGCCTGCAGCGCCGGACCCCCGGGTGCAGGAGCTGGGAAGTCACGTGAGGCGTGTCTGCGAGGCAGCTCTGGACTGGGAAGCTGGGGCGCTCAGCGACCCTCTCCAAGCTCTAGGACAGCAGCACGACAGTGCAGGGCATGGGGCCATGGCCTCTCGAGCCAGGCAGCCTGAGGCACACCCCCATTCTGGGCCCTGCTGGGAGCCACCCCAGGGAGTGCACTGAGGTCCTGGGGCTGCCACGTGCCCCAGCTGGCGTGGGGCAGAGGGCAGCAGGGGGGAGCAAGTGGCGCCAGACCTCAGTGCAGAGCCAGCAGGACTTGGGAGAGGATGTCGTGTGGAGCAAACCCTGCACCTTGCAGCACATGGCAAACCCATGCAGCCTCAGCCCTCCTGGGCCGCCCCCGGCCTGCAGCTTGGCTCGGGCACACGGCAGCTCTGCCAATGAGCCAGTGAACGCTGGGGGGGAACCTTCCCAGCTTCCCCTGGTTATTTGCTGCGTGGTGGAGCCACACCCATGGCCTTCCCCTCTGCCAGGCTCTCTCCTGCCTGGCACAGCTGGGGAGTGGGGCCGTGTCACGGAGTCCCCGGGCGATGCTCTGGAACTGCTCCCCATGAAGCCAGTCAGGACTCTGGGGCAGTCGCCTTTCTGTGAGCAGCCTGTCTGCAGGACACGCAGCTCACTCAGCTTCCACCTTCCTGGGTCTGACCTCGGAGCATTCAGCATCCTCTGCCCCTCCGTGCGCTTCCCACAGCGAGTCCGCTCAGGCGGGGCTCCTGGGGAAGCCAGAGGGTCCTGCACCCCAACTTCGCAGTCAGACGTGACTCTCAGCCAGCCAGTAAAACAGAAGGTTTATTAGACGACAGGAACATGGTCTAAAACAGAGCTTGCAGGTGCAGAGAACGGGACCCCTCAGCTGGGTCCATTTTGGGGGGCAGTGAGCCAGACAACCACGTCTGCACTTCACTCCATGTCCCAGCCAGCCCCAAACTGAAAACCCCCTCCAGCCCCTCCTCCTCTGGGCTTTGTTCCTTTCCCGGGCCAGGTGGTCACCTGATTCCTTTGTTCTCCAACCCTTTAGCTCTCACCTTGCAGGGGGGAAGGGCCCAGGCCATCAGTTGCCAGGAAACAGGGTGTTGGCCATTCTCTGTGTCCAGACTCCTGCACACACATGCCCTCTAAGGCTCTGCAATGATCATACACCCTTACTCCACCCCCTAGATACTTAAGAACTGCCTAGGGGAAACTGAGGCACCCCCACACTATTCAGAGGAAACATTAAGAACAGTCCCACTTCGTCACAGGCCGTTCCCAGCAGTCGGGCTGGACTCAAGGGCCTGCAGCAGTTCCCACGCCAGGAGCTGGGCGCAGGCTGGAAGGATGTGTTCAGACAGGAGAAGATTTGCTTTGGCAAAAGATACTGACAGTTTCCAAAAGCAAAATATCATGATCCCATCCCCAGCTGGGAAGCAGCTCTCTGCCCCCCTGCCGCTGCCCCAGAACCCCCAGCCCGGGAACCAGCCCCAGATGTTTCCGCAGGCGTGGAGCTCACGCCAGAGATTAGCTGGGGGGACAGAAGCAAGGTTAGGCTGCAAATGACCCTGGCCGGAGCTATCTCTGGAGTCGATTTCTGGGGCTGGGAAGGGTGGGGACCCACAGGCTCACCCCCCAGCTCGCACACCCAGGCCAGCCCCCCACACTCTCCCAGCTCGCACAGCCAGGCCAGCCCCCCACCCCCCTCAGCTCACACCACCCCCAGCCCTCCCAGCCAGCTAACACACATAAATACCTCCCACAACTTGTTCACACAGAATAATCCCCACCCCTCTGTCACACACACCCTCGCTGCCCACCCCGCACATGTCTCCACTGCGCCATACCCCCAATGTCACACACACTCTCCCTTCCCCCATCACACCCCATCCACCCCGCCTCACACACACACCTCACCACTGTGCACATGCTGCCCTACAATCCATGCATGCCATAGACTCACTGCCATGTGCCCCATGCACAGCAACCCAGGTCACACACCCCACAGCCATATGCACACACTCCCCACTTCCCCCATGCACACCCAGTCAGTTCAGTTCCATTCAAAGAAACTTTACCAGCAGGATGAATTCCACAAGTGTTGCCAAAGTGCAGGGAAAAGCCCAACCCTGTGGTCTGTGTCGGGGCAAGGACACCTCCACACCCACAGATCACTTGTTGTTTGGGGGTTGCCCCCCTGTGACAAAGCGGGACTGTTCTTAAGGCTTCCTCTGAATAGCGTGGGGGTGCCTCAGTTTCCCCCATGCAGTTCTTAAGTATCTAGGGGGTGGGGTAAGGATGTATGATTGTCACAGAGCCCTAGAGGGCAGGTGTGTGCAGGGGTCTGGACACAGAGAATGGCCGACACCCTGTTTCCTGGCAACTGATGGCCTGGGCCCTTCCCCCCTGCAAGGTGAGAGCTAAAGGGTTGGAGAACAAAGAAATCAGGTGCCCTCCTGGGCCGGGAAAGGGACAAAGCCCAGAGGAGGAGGGGCTGGAGCGAGTTTCAGTTTGGGGCTGGCTGGGGACATGGAGTGAAGGGCAGACAGGGTTGTCTGGCTCACCGCCCCCCAAAATGGACCCGGCTGAGGGGTCCTGTTCTCTGCACCTACAAGCTCTGTGTTAGACCATGTTCCTGTCGTCTAAAAAACCTTCTGTTTTCCTGGCTGGCTGAGAGTCACATCTGCCTGCGGAGTTGGGGGGCAGGACCCTTTAGCTTCCCCAGGACCCTGCCTGGGCGGACTCGCTGTGAGAAGCGCACAGAGGGGCAGAGGATGCTGAATGCTCCGAGGTCAGACCCAGGAAGGTGGAAGCCGTGTGAGCTGTGGGTCCTGCAGACAGGCTGCTCCCAGAGAGGAGACTTCCCCAGAGTCCTGACTGGCTTCATGGGGAGCAGTTCCAGAGCATCACCTGGGGACTCCGTGACACCCACCCCCCATCAGCCCCAAACACTTGACCCTAATTTACTCCAGCCTTTCAAAGGGAGAAGGTACTTGGTCATGCTAGGTGAAAACAAGTGTGTGCAGGGGTTAGAAGGGGAAGAGACTGAGTTGTGTAGGCTGTGTGTGTGTAGGGAGAGCGTATGTGGGGGAGGTGGGTAGGGTGGATGGGGTGTAAGCATGTGTCCAGGCTGTAGGGGGTGTACAAGGTGCATGTGTGTGTAGGACTGTGTGGGGTTATGGTGTGGGGGTGTGTGTGTGTATGGGGTGCGCAGGGCATGGGGTGGGTAGGTAGGGTATAGAGGAAGGTATGGAATATGTGGGGTATATGGTGTGTGGCTGTGTGTAACAGAATGTATGTGTGGTGGGGGGCATGTGTGTAGGGATGTAAGGGGGAATATGGGGTGTGCAAAGTGTATGGTGTGTCTGAAGGAGGTATGTACAGGGTATGCAGGATGTATGTCTGTAGGGGATATGCCGGGGGGGGGGTGTAAGGAGCCTATGGGTGTGTAGGGGTGTGCATGGGGATGTACAGGGTGTGTGCACAGGGTATATGGTGCGTGTAAGGGTGTATGGGAGATGCAGGTAAGGGGGTGTACGCTGTGTGTAGAGGGTGTACGGGCTGTGCAGGGGATAGGATGTGTGTGTAAGAGGGTGTATGGAGAGTGTAGGGAATTTACAGGCTGCGCAGGGTGCATGGTGTGTGTGTAGGAGGGAGTGCAGGGTGTAGGTGGGGTGTGCAGGGAGATGGATTGTGGGGGGCGTGCAGGGTGTCGGTGGGGTGTGCAGGGAGATGGATTGTGGGGGGCGTGCAGGGTGTCGGTGGGGTGTGCAGGGGAGATGGATTGTGGGGGGCGTGCAGGGTGTAGGTGGGGTGTGCACAGGGGTGTGCAGGGGTGATGGATGGTGGGGGGTGCAGGGTGTCGGTGGGGTGTGCAGGGGAGATGGATTGTGGGGGGCGTGCAGGGTGTAGGTGGGGTGTGCACAGGGGTGTGCAGGGAGATGGATTTTGGGGGGTGCAGGGTGTCGGTGGGGTGTGCACAGGGGTGTGCAGGGGTGATGGATGGTGGGGGGCGTGCAGGGTGTCGGTGGGGTGTGCACAAGGGTGTGCAGGGAGATGGATTTTGGGGGGTGCAGGGTGTCGGTGGGGTGTGCACAGGGGTGTGCAGGGAGATGGATTTTGGGGGGTGTGCAGGGTGTCGGTGGGGTGTGCACAGGGGTGTGCAGGGAGATGGATTTTGGGGGTGCAGGGTGTCGGTGGGGTGTGCACAGGGGTGTGCAGGGGAGATGGATTGTGGGGGGTGTGCAGGGTGTCGGTGGGGTGTGCACAGGGGTGTGCAGGGGAGATGGATTTTGGGGGGTGCAGGGTGTCGGTGGGGTGTGCATAGGGGTGTGCAGGGAGATGGATTGTGGGGGGTGTGCAGGGTGTAGGTGGGGTGTGCACAGGGGTGTGCAGGGGAGATGGATTTTGGGGGGTGCAGGGTGTCGGTGGGGTGTGCACAAGGGTGTGCAGGGAGATGGATTGTGGGGGGCGTGCAGGGTGTCGGTGGGGTGTGCACAGGGGTGTGCAGGGAGATGGATTGTGGGGGGCGTGCAGGGTGTCGGTGGGGTGTGCACAGGGGTGTGCAGGGGAGATGGATTCTGGGGGGTGTGCAGGGTGTCGGTGGGGTGTGCACAGGGGTGTGCAGGGGAGATGGATTGTGGGGGGTGCAGGGTGTCGGTGGGGTGTGCACAGGGGTGTGCAGGGAGATGGATTTTGGGGGGTGCAGGGTGTCGGTGGGGTGTGCACAGGGGTGTGCAGGGGAGATGGATTGTGGGGGGTGTGCAGGGTGTCGGTGGGGTGTGCACAGGGGTGTGCAGGGGAGATGGATTTTGGGGGGTGCAGGGTGTCGGTGGGGTGTGCACAGGGGTGTGCAGGGGTGATGGATTGTGGGGGGCGTGCAGGGTGTCGGTGGGGTGTGCACAGGGGTGTGCAGGGAGATGGATTTTGGGGGGTGCAGGGTGTCGGTGGGGTGTGCACACGGGTGTGCAGGGGAGATGGATTGTGGGGGGTGTGCAGGGTGTCGGTGGGGTGTGCACAGGGGTGTGCAGGGAGATGGATTGTGGGGGGTGTGCAGGGTGTCGGTGGGGTGTGCACAGGGGTGTGCAGGGAGATGGATTTTGGGGGGTGCACAGGGGTGTGCAGGGAGATGGATTTTGGGGGGTGCAGGGTGTCGGTGGGGTGCGCACAGGGGTGTGCAGGGGTGATGGATTGTGGGGGGCGTGCAGGGTGTCGGTGGGGTGCGCACAGGGGTGTGCAGGGAGATGGATTTTGGGGGGTGCAGGGTGTCGGTGGGGTGTGCACAGGGGTGTGCAGGGAGATGGATTTTGGGGGGTGTGCAGGGTGTCGGTGGGGTGTGCACAGGGGTGTGCAGGGGAGATGGATTTTGGGGGGTGCAGGGTGTCGGTGGGGTGTGCACAGGGGTGTGCAGGGAGATGGATTTTGGGGGGTGCAGGGTGTCGGTGGGGTGTGCACAGGGGTGTGCAGGGGAGATGGATTGTGGGGGGTGTGCAGGGTGTCGGTGGGGTGTGCACAGGGGTGTGCAGGGGAGATGGATTTTGGGGGGTGCAGGGTGTCGGTGGGGTGTGCATAGGGGTGTGCAGGGAGATGGATTGTGGGGGGTGTGCAGGGTGTAGGTGGGGTGTGCACAGGGGTGTGCAGGGAGATGGATTTTGGGGGGTGCAGGGTGTCGGTGGGGTGTGCACAGAGGTGTGCAGGGGAGATGGATTGTGGGGGGTGCAGGGTGTCGGTGGGGTGTGCACAGGGGTGTGCAGGGAGATGGATTTTGGGGGGTGCAGGGTGTCGGTGGGGTGTGCACAGGGGTGTGCAGGGGAGATGGATTGTGGGGGGTGTGCAGGGTGTCGGTGGGGTGTGCACAGGGGTGTGCAGGGGAGATGGATTTTGGGGGGTGCAGGGTGTCGGTGGGGTGTGCACAGGGGTGTGCAGGGGAGATGGATTGTGGGGGGTGTGCAGGGTGTCGGTGGGGTGTGCACAGGGGTGTGCAGGGGAGATGGATTTTGGGGGGTGCAGGGTGTCGGTGGGGTGTGCACAGGGGTGTGCAGGGGAGATGGATTGTGGGGGGCGTGCAGGGTGTCGGTGGGGTGTGCACAGGGGTGTGCAGGGAGATGGATTGTGGGGGGCGTGCAGGGTGTCGGTGGGGTGTGCACAGGGGTGTGCAGGGAGATGGATTGTGGGGGGCGTGCAGGGTGTCGGTGGGGTGTGCACAGGGGTGTGCAGGGAGATGGATTTTGGGGGGTGCAGGGTGTCGGTGGGGTGTGCACAGGGGTGTGCAGGGGAGATGGATTGTGGGGGGTGTGCAGGGTGTCGGTGGGGTGTGCACAGGGGTGTGCAGGGGAGATGGATTGTGGGGGGTGCAGGGTGTCGGTGGGGTGTGCACAGGGGTGTGCAGGGAGATGGATTTTGGGGTGTGCAGGGTGTCGGTGGGGTGTGCACAGGGGTGTGCAGGGGAGATGGATTGTGGGGGGTGTGCAGGGTGTCGGTGGGGTGTGCACAGGGGTGTGCAGGGGAGATGGATTGTGGGGGGTGCAGGGTGTCGGTGGGGTGTGCACAGGTGTGTGCAGGGGAGATGGATTGTGGAGGGTGTGCAGGGTGTCGGTGGGGTGTGCACAGGGGTGTGCAGGGGAGATGGATTGTGGGGGGTGCAGGGTGTCGGTGGGGTGTGCAGGGAGATGGATTTTGGGGGGTGCAGGGTGTCGGTGGGGTGTGCACAGGGGTGTGCAGGGGAGATGGATTGTGGGGGGTGTGCAGGGTGTCGGTGGGGTGTGCAAAGGGGTGTGCAGGGAGATGGATTGTGGGGGGTGGGCAGGGTGTCGGTGGGGTGTGCACAGGGGTGTGCAGGGAGATGGATTTTGGGGGGTGCACAGGGGTGTGCAGGGAGATGGATTTAGGGGGGTGCAGGGTCTCGGTGGGGTGTGCACAGGGGTGTGCAGGGGTGATGGATTGTGGGGGGCGTGCAGGGTGTCGGTGGGGTGCGCACAGGGGTGTGCAGGGAGATGGATTTTGGGGGGTGCAGGGTGTCGGTGGGGTGTGCACAGGGGTGTGCAGGGAGATGGATTTTGGGGGGTGCAGGGTGTCGGTGGGGTGTGCACAGGGGTGTGCAGGGAGATGGATTTTGGGGGGTGCAGGGTGTCGGTGGGGTGTGCACAGGGGTGTGCAGGGAGATGGATTTTGGGGGGTGCAGGGTGTCGGTGGGGTGTGCACAGGGGTGTGCAGGGGAGATGGATTGTGGGGGGTGTGCAGGGTGTCGGTGGGGTGTGCACAGGGGTGTGCAGGGGAGATGGATTTTGGGGGGTGCAGGGTGTCGGTGGGGTGTGCATAGGGGTGTGCAGGGAGATGGATTGTGGGGGGTGTGCAGGGTGTAGGTGGGGTGTGCACAGGGGTGTGCAGGGAGATGGATTTTGGGGGGTGCAGGGTGTCGGTGGGGTGTGTACAGGGGTGTGCAGGGGTGATGGATTGTGGGGGGCGTGCAGGGTGTCGGTGGGGTGTGCACAGGGGTGTGCAGGGAGATGGATTGTGGGGGGCGTGCAGGGTGTCGGTGGGGTGTGCACAGGGGTGTGCAGGGGAGATGGATTGTGGGGGGTGTGCAGGGTGTCGGTGGGGTGTGCACAGGGGTGTGCAGGGGAGATGGATTGTGGGGGGTGCAGGGTGTCGGTGGGGTGTGCACAGGGGTGTGCAGGGAGATGGATTTTGGGGGGTGCAGGGTGTCGGTGGGGTGTGCACAGGGGTGTGCAGGGTGTCGGTGGGGTGTGCACAGGGGTGTGCAGGGGAGATGGATTTTGGGGGGTGCAGGGTGTCGGTGGGGTGTGCACAGGGGTGTGCAGGGGAGATGGATTGTGGGGGGCGTGCAGGGTGTCGGTGGGGTGTGCACAGGGGTGTGCAGGGAGATGGATTGTGGGGGGCGTGCAGGGTGTCGGTGGGGTGTGCACAGGGGTGTGCAGGGAGATGGATTGTGGGGGGCGTGCAGGGTGTCGGTGGGGTGTGCACAGGGGTGTGCAGGGAGATGGATTTTGGGGGGTGCAGGGTGTCGGTGGGGTGTGCACAGGGGTGTGCAGGGGAGATGGATTGTGGGGGGTGTGCAGGGTGTCGGTGGGGTGTGCACAGGGGTGTGCAGGGGAGATGGATTGTGGGGGGTGCAGGGTGTCGGTGGGGTGTGCACAGGGGTGTGCAGGGAGATGGATTTTGGGGTGTGCAGGGTGTCGGTGGGGTGTGCACAGGGGTGTGCAGGGGAGATGGATTGTGGGGGGTGTGCAGGGTGTCGGTGGGGTGTGCACAGGGGTGTGCAGGGGAGATGGATTGTGGGGGGTGCAGGGTGTCGGTGGGGTGTGCACAGGTGTGTGCAGGGGAGATGGATTGTGGAGGGTGTGCAGGGTGTCGGTGGGGTGTGCACAGGGGTGTGCAGGGGAGATGGATTGTGGGGGGTGCAGGGTGTCGGTGGGGTGTGCAGGGAGATGGATTTTGGGGGGTGCAGGGTGTCGGTGGGGTGTGCACAGGGGTGTGCAGGGGAGATGGATTGTGGGGGGTGTGCAGGGTGTCGGTGGGGTGTGCAAAGGGGTGTGCAGGGAGATGGATTGTGGGGGGTGGGCAGGGTGTCGGTGGGGTGTGCACAGGGGTGTGCAGGGAGATGGATTTTGGGGGGTGCACAGGGGTGTGCAGGGAGATGGATTTAGGGGGGTGCAGGGTCTCGGTGGGGTGTGCACAGGGGTGTGCAGGGGTGATGGATTGTGGGGGGCGTGCAGGGTGTCGGTGGGGTGCGCACAGGGGTGTGCAGGGAGATGGATTTTGGGGGGTGCAGGGTGTCGGTGGGGTGTGCACAGGGGTGTGCAGGGAGATGGATTTTGGGGGGTGCAGGGTGTCGGTGGGGTGTGCACAGGGGTGTGCAGGGAGATGGATTTTGGGGGGTGCAGGGTGTCGGTGGGGTGTGCACAGGGGTGTGCAGGGAGATGGATTTTGGGGGGTGCAGGGTGTCGGTGGGGTGTGCACAGGGGTGTGCAGGGGAGATGGATTGTGGGGGGTGTGCAGGGTGTCGGTGGGGTGTGCACAGGGGTGTGCAGGGGAGATGGATTTTGGGGGGTGCAGGGTGTCGGTGGGGTGTGCATAGGGGTGTGCAGGGAGATGGATTGTGGGGGGTGTGCAGGGTGTAGGTGGGGTGTGCACAGGGGTGTGCAGGGAGATGGATTTTGGGGGGTGCAGGGTGTCGGTGGGGTGTGTACAGGGGTGTGCAGGGGTGATGGATTGTGGGGGGCGTGCAGGGTGTCGGTGGGGTGTGCACAGGGGTGTGCAGGGAGATGGATTGTGGGGGGCGTGCAGGGTGTCGGTGGGGTGTGCACAGGGGTGTGCAGGGGAGATGGATTGTGGGGGGTGTGCAGGGTGTCGGTGGGGTGTGCACAGGGGTGTGCAGGGGAGATGGATTGTGGGGGGTGCAGGGTGTCGGTGGGGTGTGCACAGGGGTGTGCAGGGAGATGGATTTTGGGGGGTGCAGGGTGTCGGTGGGGTGTGCACAGGGGTGTGCAGGGTGTCGGTGGGGTGTGCACAGGGGTGTGCAGGGGAGATGGATTTTGGGGGGTGCAGGGTGTCGGTGGGGTGTGCACAGGGGTGTGCAGGGGAGATGGATTGTGGGGGGTGTGCAGGGTGTCGGTGGGGTGTGCACAGGGGTGTGCAGGGGAGATGGATTTTGGGGGGTGCAGGGTGTCGGTGGGGTGTGCACAGGGGTGTGCAGGGGAGATGGATTGTGGGGGGCGTGCAGGGTGTCGGTGGGGTGTGCACAGGGGTGTGCAGGGAGATGGATTGTGGGGGGCGTGCAGGGTGTCGGTGGGGTGTGCACAGGGGTGTGCAGGGAGATGGATTGTGGGGGGCGTGCAGGGTGTCGGTGGGGTGTGCACAGGGGTGTGCAGGGAGATGGATTTTGGGGGGTGCAGGGTGTCGGTGGGGTGTGCACAGGGGTGTGCAGGGGAGATGGATTGTGGGGGGTGTGCAGGGTGTCGGTGGGGTGTGCACAGGGGTGTGCAGGGGAGATGGATTGTGGGGGGTGCAGGGTGTCGGTGGGGTGTGCACAGGGGTGTGCAGGGAGATGGATTTTGGGGTGTGCAGGGTGTCGGTGGGGCGTGCACAGGGGTGTGCAGGGGAGATGGATTGTGGGGGGTGTGCAGGGTGTCGGTGGGGTGTGCACAGGGGTGTGCAGGGGAGATGGATTGTGGGGGGTGCAGGGTGTCGGTGGGGTGTGCACAGGTGTGTGCAGGGGAGATGGATTGTGGAGGGTGTGCAGGGTGTCGGTGGGGTGTGCACAGGGGTGTGCAGGGGAGATGGATTGTGGGGGGTGCAGGGTGTCGGTGGGGTGTGCAGGGAGATGGATTTTGGGGGGTGCAGGGTGTCGGTGGGGTGTGCACAGGGGTGTGCAGGGGAGATGGATTGTGGGGGGTGTGCAGGGTGTCGGTGGGGTGTGCAAAGGGGTGTGCAGGGAGATGGATTGTGGGGGGTGGGCAGGGTGTCGGTGGGGTGTGCACAGGGGTGTGCAGGGAGATGGATTTTGGGGGGTGCACAGGGGTGTGCAGGGAGATGGATTTAGGGGGGTGCAGGGTCTCGGTGGGGTGTGCACAGGGGTGTGCAGGGGTGATGGATTGTGGGGGGCGTGCAGGGTGTCGGTGGGGTGCGCACAGGGGTGTGCAGGGAGATGGATTTTGGGGGGTGCAGGGTGTCGGTGGGGTGTGCACAGGGGTGTGCAGGGAGATGGATTTTGGGGGGTGCAGGGTGTCGGTGGGGTGTGCACAGGGGTGTGCAGGGAGATGGATTTTGGGGGGTGTGCAGGGTGTCGGTGGGGTGTGCACAGGGGTGTGCAGGGAGATGGATTTTGGGGGGTGCAGGGTGTCGGTGGGGTGTGCACAGGGGTGTGCAGGGGAGATGGATTGTGGGGGGTGTGCAGGGTGTCGGTGGGGTGTGCACAGGGGTGTGCAGGGGAGATGGATTTTGGGGGGTGCAGGGTGTCGGTGGGGTGTGCACAGGGGTGTGCAGGGAGATGGATTTTGGGGGGTGCAGGGTGTCAGTGGGGTGTGCACAGGGGTGTGCAGGGGAGATGGATTGTGGGGGGTGTGCAGGGTGTCGGTGGGGTGTGCACAGGGGTGTGCAGGGAGATGGATTTTGGGGGGTGCAGGGTGTCGGTGGGGTGTGCACAGGGGTGTGCAGGGGAGCTGGATTGTGGGGGGCGTGCAGGGTGTCGGTGGGGTGTGCACAGGGGTGTGCAGGGAGATGGATTGTGGGGGGCGTGCAGGGTGTCGGTGGGGTGTGCACAGGGGTGTGCAGGGGAGATGGATTGTGGGGGGTGTGCAGGGTGTTGGTGGGGTGTGCACAGGGGTGTGCAGGGGAGATGGATTGTGGGGGGTGCAGGGTGTCGGTGGGGTGTGCACAGGGGTGTGCAGGGAGATGGATTTTGGGGGGTGCAGGGTGTCGGTGGGGTGTGCACAGGGGTGTGCAGGGGAGATGGATTGTGGGGGGTGTGCAGGGTGTCGGTGGGGTGTGCACAGGGGTGTGCAGGGGAGATGGATTTTGGGGGGTGCAGGGTGTCGGTGGGGTGTGCACAGGGGTGTGCAGGGGAGATGGATTGTGGGGGGCGTGCAGGGTGTCGGTGGGGTGTGCACAGGGGTGTGCAGGGAGATGGATTGTGGGGGGCGTGCAGGGTGTCGGTGGGGTGTGCACAGGGGTGTGCAGGGAGATGGATTTTGGGGGGTGCAGGGTGTCGGTGGGGTGTTCACAGGGGTGTGCAGGGAGATGTATTTTGGGGGGTGCAGGGTGTCGGTGGGGTGTGCACAGGGGTGTGCAGGGAGATGTATTTTGGGGGGTGCAGGGTGTCGGTGGGGTGTGCACAGGGGTGTGCAGGGAGATGGATTGTGGGGGGCGTGCAGGGTGTCGGTGGGGTGTGCACAGGGGTGTGCAGGGGAGATGGATTGTGGGGGGTGCAGGGTGTCGGTGGGGTGTGCACAGGGGTGTGCAGGGGAGATGGATTGTGGGGGGTGTGCAGGGTGTCGGTGGGGTGTGCACAGGGGTGTGCAGGGGAGATGGATTGTGGGGGGTGTGCAGGGTGTCGGTGGGGTGTGCACAGGGGTGTGCAGGGAGATGGATTTTGGGTGGTGCAGGGTGTCGGTGGGGTGTGCACAGGGGTGTGCAGGGGAGATGGATTGTGGGGGGTGTGCAGGGTGTCGGTGGGGTGTGCACAGGGGTGTGCAGGGGAGATGGATTTTGGGGGGTGCAGGGTGTCGGTGGGGTGTGCACAGGTGTGTGCAGGGGAGATGGATTGTGGGGGGTGTGCAGGGTGTCGGTGGGGTGTGCACAGGGGTGTGCAGGGGAGATGGATTTTGGGGGGTGCAGGGTGTCGGTGGGGTGTGCACAGGGGTGTGCAGGGGAGATGGATTGTGGGGGGCGTGCAGGGTGTCGGTGGGGTGTGCACAGGGGTGTGCAGGGAGATGGATTGTGGGGGGCGTGCAGGGTGTCGGTGGGGTGTGCACAGGGGTGTGCAGGGAGATGGATTGTGGGGGGCGTGCAGGGTGTCGGTGGGGTGTGCACAGGGGTGTGCAGGGAGATGGATTTTGGGGGGTGCAGGGTGTCGGTGGGGTGTGCACAGGGGTGTGCAGGGAGATGGATTGTGGGGGGCGTGCAGGGTGTCGGTGGGGTGTGCACAGGGGTGTGCAGGGGAGATGGATTCTGGGGGGTGCAGGGTGTCGGTGGGGTGTGCACAGGGGTGTGCAGGGGAGATGGATTCTGGGGGGTGCAGGGTGTCGGTGGGGTGTGCACAGGGGTGTGCAGGGGAGATGGATTTTGGGGGGTGCAGGGTGTCGGTGGGGTGTGCACAGGGGTGTGCAGGGAGATGGATTTTGGGGGGTGCAGGGTGTCGGTGGGGTGTGCACAGGGGTGTGCAGGGAGATGGATTTTGGGGGGTGCAGGGTGTCGGTGGGGTGTGCACAGGGGTGTGCAGGGAGATGGATTGTGGGGGGCGTGCAGGGTGTCGGTGGGGTGTGCACAGGGGTGTGCAGGGGAGATGGATTGTGGGGGGTGTGCAGGGTGTCGGTGGGGTGTGCACAGGGGTGTGCAGGGGAGATGGATTCTGGGGGGTGCAGGGTGTCGGTGGGGTGTGCACAGGGGTGTGCAGGGGAGATGGATTCTGGGGGGTGCAGGGTGTCGGTGGGGTGTGCACAGGGGTGTGCAGGGGAGATGGATTTTGGGGGGTGCAGGGTGTCGGTGGGGTGTGCACAGGGGTGTGCAGGGAGATGGATTTTGGGGGGTGCAGGGTGTCGGTGGGGTGTGCACAGGGGTGTGCAGGGAGATGGATTTTGGGGGGTGCAGGGTGTCGGTGGGGTGTGCACAGGGGTGTGCAGGGAGATGGATTGTGGGGGGCGTGCAGGGTGTCGGTGGGGTGTGCACAGGGGTGTGCAGGGGAGATGGATTGTGGGGGGTGTGCAGGGTGTCGGTGGGGTGTGCACAGGGGTGTGCAGGGGAGATGGATTCTGGGGGGTGCAGGGTGTCGGTGGGGTGCTGGGGATGCAGCAAACCCAGCCAGAGCAGGAGGCTCCCACTCACCTTTGTGGCTTCATCCCCAGGGTGCGAGCTCCGGACTCCGCAGGGGCTGCTGCCGCCAGTCCCAGCCCCTGAGCAGGGATGTGGAGCCACAGGGCTGCGGAATCTGCCTCCGCCTCCCCTCGGCTGGCCCCAAACCAGCAGCAAAAGAAAGTTTCCTCCCGATGCTCCAGGGGAAGTAACCCGACCTGAACCACACTCACCACCTTAACCCTTGCACTGCTGGCCAGCGACCACCAGGCACGGCTGCCAACAGGGCACTGCCCTGGGGAACCTCACAGCGTGAGCAGGCCTGGCGCGGCTGGCAGGCCCTGCGCGAGGGACGTGCCATGCGCCGGCTCCAGGGCCTGAGGAGTGCCCACGTTGCTGAGCTGGGGCCCGAGCTGGAGGCTGGACATCGGATTCTGCCCACAGACATTGTGGTGCTGGAGTCCCCCTGCCCATGGACGGTGCCTCCCCCCTGCTGCTCCCCGGAGCCGACGCCACCTCTGGCAGGCGAGGCGAGCGAGGAGCTGCTCCCCGGCCCCACACACAGTGCCAGGGACCAGGCCGCAGCCTGCTAGACCTGGCCCAGGGAGCCCCTGCCCCGGCTCCGCAGCAGCCAGCCATGCTGGACACATCAGAGAAGAGGCCATAGCTCCCCACACTATTGCTACATCCCAGGCCATGGGCCCCGCCCCGGCGCCAGTCACCGATCCAGCCTCAGCGAGTTCCCAGTCCCTGCCGACCCAGCCAGCCCTCACCCCATTCCTGGCAGTGCCGGGTGCTTTCTGGAAACGTACGGCCCTGTGCCGGAGAAACCCCTTGGAGCAACAAGCCCCCGGCCGCCAGCGGAAGGCGTCAGCGGAGCTCTGTGCACATGGCGTGTCCCACACACCCCGCGGCACGTGGGAGCCGGGGCGGTTACGAGGGATCCCGGCCCGTCCATCCCGAAGGCTGCTGGGCTGTTGCCTGGCCCGTGCAGAGCAGTGCTCACCCTCCACCGCAGCCGAGACACGTGGCTCACGCTCGTGCACCCAGTGCAGCGCGCCACCCGGGCTGGAGACCACAGGAGCTGTACGGAGCTGGGATCCGAGAGGAGCAAGAACCGTGGGAACTGGGGTCAGTTGGGAACCAGACTTGGTTGGGAGCCAGGCCAGGGGGACTGGGCTGTGCCAGGATCTGTATCTTGCAACCCCAGGTCTAGTGTGAAATGGCTGTGGGAGCGAATCCCTCCCCCACCCCACTGCCTCAGACTCCAGCCACAGCTCTTTGTGCCACTGTGGATGACCTCGGCACAGGTAGTTCCTGGAGATTAGTGACCAGCTGGGGATCCCCAACTGCACCGGGCGCGGTTGGCTGCTCACAGAATCCCACATGGGCCCCCTCTCCCCAGGCATGTCCCGCATTGCTCCATGGGACTGTCTAATGGGCCCTACAACCAGGCCTGTATTCCCGCCGCAGAGACCCTGCCCCTGCACGGTCAGGCCGGGCCGACTCGACACTACCACCAAGGAGGGTACGGCACTGGAGGACAAGAGGCCTTTCCAGGTCCGCTCAGCTCGCTGTTTCAGGCACTTTAAAGTGATTCCAGCTCTCCTGGGCCTTGGGGCAGAACCCAGAACCCAGCCAGAGCCGCTGCCTGGATGGATTTAACAACATACCCTCCACCTCTGCTGCCCCAGGCCCAGCCCCAGCCACCTGCACCAGGGGATTTCACTGGGCTGTTGTCACGGAGTCCCCAGGCGATGCTCTGGAACAGCTCCCTACGAAGCCAGACCGGACTCTGGGGAAGTCTCCTCTCTGGGAGCAGCCTGTCTGCAGGACCCACAGCTCACACGGCTTCCCCCTTCCTGGTTCTGACCTCGGAGCATTCAGCATCCTCTGCCCCTCCATGCGCTTCCCACAGCCAGTCCACTCAGGCAGGGTCCTGGGAAAGCCAGAGGGTCCTGCCCCCCACTCCGCAGTCAGACGGGAGTCTCAGCCAGCCAGTAAAACAGAAGGTTTATTAGATGACAGGAACATGGTCTAAAACAGAGCTTGCAGGTGCAGAGAACAGGACCCCTCAGCCAGGTCCATTTTGGGGGGCAGTGAGCCAGACAACCCCGTCTGCACTTCACTCCATGTCCCCAGCAAGCCCCAAACTGAAACTCTCTCCAGCCCCTCCTCCTCTGGGCTTTGTCCCTGTCCCGGGCCAGGAGGGCACCGGGTTCCTTTGTTCTCCAACCCTTTAGCTCTCACCTTGCAGGGGGAAGGACCCAGGCCATCAGTTGCCAGGAAACAGGGTGTCGGCCATTCTCTGTGTCCAGACCCCTGCACATACCTGCCCTCTAGGGCTCTGCAATGATCATACACCCCTATCCCACCACCTAGATACTTAAGAACTGCAGAGGGGAAACTGAGGCACCCCCACACTATTCAGAGGAAACATTAAGAACAGTCCCGCTTCATCACAGCTGTTCACATCCGAGAACCAAGAGGCCAATGCCAAAGGTGCCCCAGAGGCCAGGATACAGGCCCGTGCCTCACCCCGGGAGCCCGACAGCTGATATCAAAGAGCCCAGTCACCTGGACTCTGGTCACAAGCCCCTGGAGCCCAGCGAGGAGGGCTGGAAGAATACAGGCCACGTTATGGCGAGGAACGGGCCCAAAGCACACGACCGAACGGGATGAGCTCATGAGCACACCGAGTTATTGTGTTACCTGTGGAGTGCCCCAGTGAAATGTCACTGCTGGCCGAGCTGTGGGCTGACGTAACAGAACTAAACCACAGGTGTGGTCAGGAATTGGCTCCATAAGGAACTCCTTTTTCATACCCTGTAACAAACAAGTGGGTCATTACCAATTATCGGCCCTCGGCTACAGCAGGGGCCAGATGAAGCAAAGGCTGAAAGGGTCCTTTGCTCATGTGAGGATGTGACGCAGCAGGGAGGGGGAGTGTTGACCTGGGAATGTGCCCTGGGGATGGGAGACCTGAGAGCCTGTCACCTGAGCCAGGAGGGGGAGGGGGAGGTGACACCTCTGCCTGGGAATGTGAAGACAGGCTGCAGGAGAGAACCTGCTGGGGGGGGGGGGGGTTAGTTTCAATTTGGGGCTGGGTGGAGGAACACAGGGAACCCCAGGGCTGGGGTCTAAGCTCCCTGCTCCCCCAGAAGGACTTGACTGAGGGGTCCTGGTTGTACCCCCAAGCTCTGTTTTGGACTGTGTTCCTGTTGTCCAATAAACCTTCTGTTTTACTGGCTGGCTGAGAGTCTCAGTGAATCCCAGGAAGGGGGGTGCAGGGCCTGGACTCCCCCACACTCCGTGACAGCTCCACGTGCCAGAGCCTGCTGGAGCCCCCCCAAGAGGGGCGCAGCATCCCTGGGTTAGCCACTTTGGCCGTACCTCGGTCACAGGCGAGAAGGGTTTGTTGCGCTCTGGGGTAGTCTCACTCACTGCCTGGTTACTTAGGCTTTTCCAGCAGGTTTCGAGCCACGAGAGCATTTGGCCCCTAGCTGAATAAGGCATTTCTGGTCCCCTGGTGTGGAACTATCCTCCTGCATAAACAATAATCATGGAAACAAGGACAGTGACTGATCCCACGGGCCCTGCTGGGCTCATGGAAACCCCAGGGGAGCCATGAAAGGAGGCTGCAGCCAGGGCGGGCGGCCAAGCAGCCTCAGGGCCAGTGCTGAGCTGCAGCCAGCTCCCGGCAGGGGATGGCGAGCGCTGGAGGGAGCACAAACCTGCACCTGTCGTACTGAGCAGGGGCTGGCAGCGCAGCAGAGCCAGCGCCCAGAGGAGCCCCCAGGTCCAGCAACACAGGGCGGAGGGGCCACGGCCCAGGCCTGGGACCGGCCTCACGCCAAGTAGCTCCCCAGGTGGGCAGATGCTGGCTGGGGAAGAGCGAGGCAGCCTAGGCCTTCGCCCCAGCTCGCTCACGGCCACGTTGGGAGCCAGGCCGCAGCAGGGAGGGCAGTGCTGGGCACCAGGGCTGCGGGCAGAGCCAGGCCGCACGGGGAGCCGTGGGAGAGGCTGGGGCAACCCGGGAGGGACCGAGCCCCAGCCAGTACCGGCTGCCCTGTCCCAGCCTGCGGCGACACCGTGAGGCAGCTGCCCATCAGGAGGGAGCCCCCATGTCCTGACCCATCTGCGGTTCTGGTCCATGGGGCTCTCCCAAGACAGAGGGCACTGGATCGTGTCATTCGCCCGGCGCACACACACACTTACCCAGACGCTGCAGCGGGCACTGCCAGGACATGTTGCTGGCATTAGCACCGACCCCCTGCAGAACTCCCCAGCAGCCCCGCCCCGCACGCCACCCCACGGCAATGCGCCACCAGCCCCAACCCACATGCCATCCCGCACAGCAATGAGTCACCAGCCCCTGCCCCCACAACAATGAGCCAGCAGCCCTGCCCCATACACCGCCCCCCACAGCAATGAGCCACCCAGGGAGCCCCGTACTGCAAACAAGGGAGCAATGCCCACGGCAGCTGGGGAATGCACGGCTGAGGTGCAGAGTACGTCGTGCCAGGGCAGTGTGTGGCCTCAGTCCCCTGGGCAGGGCCTGGGGACTGCAGCGGACCCACGCCAGCGCCAAGGTGCGCTCACCCGCGCAATAGGCTGTGATAAGGGCAGAGCTTGCTGGGTAATGCTGGCTGGGTGCTAAGCCCGGTACCCACCTGTAGCGGGGTAAGCACCCACTCCAACCCTGAAGGGGCTGGAAAAGCCCGGCTGGGGCAGGGGAAGGGAGCACCCGGCTGATGGGGGGAGTGGCAGCAGCTGGGGGCCACGCCCCAGTCAGGGCCCAGCTGGCTCTAGAAAGGCTTTGAGCCAGAAGTTCCAGTAGAGTCTCTCTCTAGCTTGGTGAGACAGTGACCTGGTTGCAAGGGCTGAGAAAGTGCCCAGATTGGGAGCAGGCCTGGGGAAGGCCAAGGGAGCTCGGGCCCAGGACGGCCTATTAGGTACGGGGGTTGCAGGGGCAGCAGGTCCAAACTCCCTCACCTGTGATGAGGAGCTTATCCTGCAGTCTGCCCCAGGGAGCGGGGCTAGTCGGTGACTGGCAGTAGCCGAAGACTGAGGCAAGGTGGGGATAGTGGGTGGGGGTTCCCCTGGGAGGGGGAGACCCAGAACAGTGGGGGTACTGCCAGGGAGCAGCACCCAAGACCAGGGCACCGGGATCTGTGAGGGACATGGGGGCCAGGGGTGGCGAGGCACTGGCCTGAAGGAGGCGCTCCGGGGGCTGGATGCTAATTCCCTGAGGCGACCAACAGGAGGTGCTGTGGAGTGAGCGCGCCCCGTGACACCACCCCTGTGCTGGAGCCTGAGCTGCTCCCCTGTCGTTTGTACAGTAACGACCCCTCCGTGCTGAGCCAGGCTGGGAGTGGAGTTCCTGGGAAGCGTGAGGGTCAGGCCTCAGAAGCCAGCCCAAGAGGGGTCTCCTTGGGCCCCAGGGCAGGTCTCTGGGTCTCGGCTCCCAGGGCAGCCCCTGTGCAGCACGGCTCTGTGCTTGGGCCCTGCTCAGCCCCATGGCCCCACACCCTTCTAGAGTCCAAGCCAGGCAGAGCACAGCCAGGGACTGCCCCGGCCTGCTCCCAGCTGCCTCGAGCACAGCTTCTAGCCATCCCGACTTGAGGATGGAGATGAGCTGGTGAATTCCCCTGAATTCTCACTCTCCCCTGCCCAGGGACCCGGCCAACTGCCTTGCCCCTCCCTGCACCCCTGGGAGCAGAGCGGGCAGCATGGGGGCCTGGCTTATGCTCCCAGAAACTGGCCCGAGCCCCTCCTGCATCCCCAAAGAGCTGCTACCGGCTCCAGAGCCCCGGCTGGGAACCAGCCCTGCCGCGGGGCTCACGCTGCCCAACCCACCCCCACCCAGGGGCTCTGGCTGCAGGGCACAGGCAGCTGACGGCAAAGGCAGCCCAGTGCGTTGGCTTCTCCTCGCAGAGCTGGGGCTGGAGGGAGCTGGACCCAAAGCTGGCTGTGAGGAGTGGCTCCGAGTGGGTGGTTCTGATCTTCCCTTCAGCGCGGCCCCTCCCTGGCCCATAGTGGGAGCTGCTGGCTCGTGGCCCATTATGCCTGCCCTGGCCACGTGGGACAGTGGGGGACCCCGCACCCAGGCTCACGCTCTGGGACAAGGAGGACTGGAGAAAGGCATCGTTCAGCCAGGCACCTTGTGCCATCCAGAGAGTGCCCCAGGGCAGAGCCGTCGCTCCCATGGCCTGCCCAGCCTCACTGCCTCTCGGGGCCTTCCCACTGCAGGGACCTGGCGGCTGTGTGGGGCAGTGTGTAGGGACACCACCTGCTGCTCGCTGGGCGTAGCCTGGGTGCCGAGGGGTTAACGCACGGCTCCCTAAGGTGCACAATGATTTTTCTCTGCTGGAGACAGGCTGCAGCATGGGGTCTGGCCAAGAGCAGGCAGGAGAGTCCCCTGATGGGGACCAGGAGAAGCCTGAGCCATCTGCACAGAGCAGGGCTGGGACCCCAGTGGTTAGTAAACCACCCTCCACCGAGGGCCTCCCTGCCCCCGTCAGCCTGCGCTGGCAGCCCATGGAGAGGAGGGCCGCGTGGGATCCGCCTTGCCTACCCTGGCACGGAGCACCCAGCTGGCAGTGACCTGGCTCACTGACTTCCACCCTGCAGCCATCGCCAGGCAGCGGACAGCCCAAAGGCCCAGCCTGGGCAAGCTGCTGCCCCAGGGAGGAGCCTGCTGATATGTCAGCAACCCCCTTGCGTCCCCCTTTGCACTGCAGCCCCAGGCACGGGGCCAGGGAGCACAAGAGCCAGCCGCTGCAAGCGGGGCACCAGGAGGAGACGGGTGGGGACGCTCTGCCAACTTGGGCTCCCCCAACTCACAGCCCGCTCCCAGCCGCACAACCGGGCTCTCAGAGACAGCCCAGAGGGGGGAGCTGAGCCCAGAGGAAGGAAAAGCCGGTCATGTGAATGGGAAAGAGCCAAGGGTGCCGGGCCAGCAACCCACCCAGTGCAGACGTGCTGCATCTGTATACCCCCACCACTCACATCCCTCCCCCGCCTTTGCCCATATCAACACAGGCCTGTAGGCAGCTGCCTGCACCCCCTAGCTGGTCCTGCCCACATGTCCTGTGTACACGCACACGCCTCCCGTTTCCCACATGTGCAGGTGTGTGCAGCTCCATGGGGCTAGGCCGAGCGCTGCTCTCTGCCGCAAGGGGCAGGGAGCACATAGGGACACCCTGTGGCTGGTGCTAAGCGCCCCCGCAAGCCCTTCCTCCGCTTTCAGCTGGGCTGCTTCACTGCAGGGGGCAGCGTGGTCCTGGCCGAGCTCCCTGCCAGCACCGGGGCCAGGGGCAGTTCCCTGCCCCGTGCAGCACAAGGGCTTGGTGTGCACCATGGCCCTTCCCGGCCCAGCCCCTGCAATGCTCGAGTGGTTCCTGGCCAGCGCTGGAAGGGTTAAGCCTGGCTGGGAAGTGTGGGGCAGGCAGCAGAGGAAACCGCAGGAAAATTCCTTCCAAACAGAGTCATCTCTTCCCTGCCTGAGGGAAACGGAGGCAGAGCCGGGAGAGGAGCTGGGCCCTGCCTGGGGGAAGGACCGGGGGGCCCTGCCAGCACATGTTTTGATGATTTAACTGGGAATTGGTCCTGCTTCGAGCAGGGGGTTGGACTAGATGACCTTCTGGGGTCCCTTCCAACCCTTATATTCTATGATTCTATGTCCATTCCAGCCCCTGCCGCCAAGGAGAGGCAATACCCGGTCGTGGGGACCTCACTGGGGACAGAGACCTGCTCCCCCTCCACGGGGCTGGAGCCAGAAGGCTGGAAATGGGGGCTCAGCTGCACGTCAAGCCTGCCATGTGCTGGAGCTGCCGTGGCATCGGGGCGCCCAGGCCCAGGGGAATGGAGCAGATGGGAGAGCGAGAAATCTGATGTGGATGTGACCCTCGCCAATGCCCTCACCTCCGCCGCCTCTGCCCCATGCTGCCCACGCACCTGCCACCCAATGTCTGTGCCACTGATGGCACCAAGCCCCAGGCTCCTCGGCAGAGCTGGTTGGAAAGTCCCTGGCCCCTGCCCAGCATCCTGGACGCTACCACCCCCGTCGCCCTGCCTGGACAGGATCTGCCCAGTGTGAGGCAGAAGGGAGGGGGGAGCGTTGACCTGGGAATGGGGCAGGGGAGTTTCACTGGGATTGGGAGACCTGAGAGCCTGTCACCTGAGCCGGGAGGGGGCGGGGGAGGTGACACCTCTGCCCGGGAACTGGGAAAACTGCTCAGGACCTGGAAAGAGAGGTCCGGGACATGCTGGCTTTGGGGGTGATCCAGCCATCTGCCAGCCCTTGGGCCTCGCTGGTGGTGCTGGTCCCCAAAAAGGACGGGTCGGTCCGGTTCTGCGTGGACTATCGGAAGCTCAATGCCATCACTGTATCTGATGCCTACCCCATGCCCAGGCCGGACGAGCTCCTAGACAAACTGGGAGGAGCTCGGTACCTCACCACCATGGACCTTACAAAGGGCTACTGGCAAGTGCCGCTGGATGCAGATGCCCGGCTGAAATCGGCCTTTATCACCCCTCTGGGGCTCTATGAGTTCCTGACCCTGCCTTTCGGCCTCAAGGGAGCGCCGGCCACCTTCCAACGCCTAGTGGACCAGCTACTGAGGGGGATGGAGAGTTTTGCCGTAGCGTATATTGATGACATCTGTGTCTTTAGCCAGACCTGGGAGGACCACGTGTCCCAGGTTAGACAAGTGCTGGACCGACTCCAGGGGGCTGGGCTGACTGTAAAAGCGGAGAAGTGCAAGGTGGGGATGGCGGAAGTGTCTTACCTGGGCCATCGGGTGGGGAGCGGCCGCCTAAAGCCGGAACCAGCCAAGGTGGAGGTGATCAGAGACTGGCCCGCTCCCCACACCAAAAAGCAGGTCCAAGCCTTTATTGGGATGGCAGGATACTACCGAAGATTTGTGCCCCACTTTAGCGCCATAGCCACCCCCATCACTGAGCTATGCAAGAAGGGGAAGCCAGACAAGGTGGTCTGGACTGATCAGTGCCAGGAGGCTTTCCTGGAGCTGAAGGAGGCTCTGGTCAGTGGCCCAGTTCTGGCAAACCCAGACTTTGACAAGCCCTTTGTGGTGTTCACCGACGCCTCAGACACGGGACTGGGGGCGGTGTTAATGCGGGAGGATGAAAATGGGGAGAGACACCCCATCGTGTACCTGAGCAAGAAGCTGCTACCCCGGGAGCAACACTATGCGGCCATCGAGAAGGAGTGCCTGGCCATGGTGTGGGCCCTCAAGAAACTAGAGCCCTATCTCTTCGGGCGACACTTCACCGTCTACACTGACCACTCTCCCCTGACCTGGCTGCACCAGATGAAAGGAGCCAACGCCAAACTCCTGAGGTGGAGCCTGCTCCTGCAGGGTGACGACATGGACGTGGTCCACGTGAAGGGAAGGGCCAACATGATAGCGGATGCGCTGTCCCGGAGAGGGGGCCCCGAACTTTCCCAGGTCACTGGTCAGAGTGACCCCGCTCAGTTCAGTCTCCAAGGGGGGAGAGATGTGACGCAGCAGGGAGGGGGGAGTGTTGACCTGGGGATGTGGCAGGGGAGTTTCACTGGGGATGGGAGAACTGAGAGCCTGTCACCTGAGCCGGGAGGGGGAGGTAACACCTCTGCCTCAGAAACTGGACAAAGGCTGCAGGAGGAAGCTTGCTTGAGGGGGGGGGGGTGTTTGGTTGGTTTCAGTTTGGTGCTGGGTAGAGGAATGCAGGGAACCCCAGGGAGCTTAGACCCCAGCAGGACTTGACTGAGGGGTCCTGGGTGTACCCACAAGCTCTGTTTTGGACTATGTTCCTGTTGTCCAATAAACCTTCCGCTTTACTGGCTGGCTGAGAGTCACAGTGAATCCCAGGAAGAGGGGTGCAGGGCCCAGACTCCCCCACACTCCGTGACACCCAGCTCCTGCCCAGCCCACTGCTCTGGTAAGTGAAGGCCAAGCTGCACCCCCCCGCCGCCCCCCCCCCCACACACACACCTCGCTCTGGGAGCGGGCAGTGCAGGGAGAGCTGGACATGGGCATCGTGCTGCTCATATGCTGCCTTCAGAGCAGCTGACCCAGCGTCACTGAACTGTGCGTGCCGTGTAGGGGGTATGGGACACGGAGAGACAGCAAAGAGCTGGGGGGAGTCCAGCACCACCTGCCCTGCCCCAGGCCCAGCCCCCGCCATCTCCTGGGGCCCTCCCGCAGAGCGGCACCAGCTGGTGGGCATGGGAATGGGGAGCTAGGGAAGGTGGGGCTCAGGCCCCTGGCTCCGCTCTAGGCCCTGCCCCAAACACAGACCCACAGCTCGGGACCGAGTGCCATGGGGTGCTCCAAGGCACGTGCAGAATTAGAGCCCATTGCACAGCGTTGCCCCATGTTCTAGCACCCCCACTGATGGGAGTGGGATCTGGCACAGCTTCCCGCTGGGAGGCCATTCCCAGGGCAGTCCCTTCCCAAGCCTGGTGGCCCTGGGTGACTCTTTTCGGGGTCTGGGGCAAATCACTCCCACCTGCTTGCAGCGGGAGGATGCTCTGCCCGCGCCCACGTGGGGAAACCCTCCCCAGCCACATGGGCACTTCACCTGGGCGCCGCGAGCCCCGCTCCTTCCCTCTGCAGGCTAGCACCCTCATAGACTGCCCGTACCTCTGGTTTTCTCAGACCTTCCCCACTTCTGCCAGCACCAGCTGAATAGCTGCTTTGCTGAAGCCTGCGCCTGGCTAGCTCCCCGTCTTTGGGGATGTTGCACCCGGGCCTGCACTCCCCACACCTGCACCTCTTCCCAAGGGGTTTGGCTGCTCTGCGTGTGATGTATCTTGCGCCATGAGCACTTCCTCTCCGGTCTGCCCTGCAGCGGTTCACGCGTGCTCTGGGCAAACGGCTGCTTCGTCACTTTGGGCAATGTTCCCTGCTGACTCATTTCCCTCTCTCCTTTGCTCCGTTTCCCTCTCCTGAAATAAGCACAAAACAACAAACTGTGACCTTGTCTCTGCTGCCTCCAACCCTATTACAGGCCAGGTCAGTCGCGCACTGCACAGATTCTGAATTGGACCCACCAGCCCCAAGCTGGGGATGAAAGGGGACGGATATGGCCAGGAGCAGTGTCTGTTGATCTCTTAGCTGCCTATGGTGCAGTCAGTCATAGAATATCAGGGTTGGAAGGGACCTCAGGAGGTCATCTAGTCCAACCCCCTGCTCAAAGCAGGACTAATCCCCAACTAAATCATCCCAGCCAGGGCTTTGTCAAGCCTGACCTTAAAAACTTCTAGAGAAGGAGATTCCACCACCTCCCTAGGTAACGCATTCCAGTGTTTCATCACCCTCCTAGTGAAAAAGTTTTTCCTAATATCCAACCTCAATCTCCCCCACTGCAACTTCAGACCATTACTCCTTGTCTTGTCATCTGTCATCAGGGGCTCCTCGACAAGGCACTACTGGTAACGAAGAACCACCACTTCCTGAAGCTAATACAGATCATCCTGGAGAACAGAAGCTTCTTCGTGAACTTTTCTGGCAAATGGAGCTGGAACAAAGAATGGCCTCCCACAAAGTAATATTTTAGCACCTATGTTATTCAATATCTACACAAACAACCAGCCAACCTGCCCGGGCACAAGGTGCTTTATCTACGCAGACTATCTCTGCGTCCACGCAACACAAGGACGTTGGTGTATTACCCTGGTGCCTGCACTTAACACCCTAGACAAGTACTATGCAGCCAGCCAACTGCACGCAAACCCAACAAAGACGCAGGCAACCACATTCCATCTCAGACGCTGAGAGGCCAAACGCAAACTCAACATCAGCTGGCTTGGGATGAAAGAGCCTCATTCCATGAATCCCGCATTCCGCGGTGTTACTCTCGACTGCACGCTGAGAAGACTAAAGCCAAGTTGGCAGATTAAACAACATTTACAGCAAGCTGGTGACATCGACGTCCACTCTGCGATCGACTGCATTGGCAGTGTGCTACTTCTCTGCTGAATACGCCCGCGCAGTGTGGGCACAAGCCCCTCACGCAAAGACGCTAGACCCTGGACTTCACACCGCCTGCCGCTATCTTACAGAGGCCTTAAGCCTACCCGCGTCAGAGCCTCTGCGTCCTCGCAAGCACTACTCCGCCTGATCTCCACCAGGCAGGTGGCAGTAGAGTGGAGTGTGCCCCAAAGAGACACTCTGCACCCCATATTCACTATGGTGATATGATGACGATGTGTTCTGTACGAAGTATGCCTTGTGTGGTGTCATTCCAAATGTCTTAATCTGTTGAACATTAATACCCCGCTGAGTTGTGTGTGCTTCCGTTGCATGTGAAGTTACGATGTTGGGCTCTGTGTGTGCTACTGAAACCTGTTGTGAGGGTGGGAACACCCACATGCAGCCTGTCAGGTACGACAATAAAAAGGCCAAACAATCCTAATGGCTTATGGAGGAAATGCACACAGGCACCAGGATGACCGCAGCACCTGTGTACAACAAAAACCTCTCTGAGATAGCACTACATGATAGGAATGGTTTGACCCAGGTCACAGCAAAAGAGCTTCCCAGCAAGTGGGAAGAAGATAAAAATGGGGAAAGACATCGTGACTGGGCCTGGCTCCCCACACAGGAGAACACCTGAAAACACCAGAGGAACAAAGACTGAACAGGGGTCCCAGGCAGGGAAGAAAGAAACCTGCCTGTGTATGGATGCTTGGGGGACTGTTTATACTACCTAACAGGGTGAGACATTGCTTGATTCAAATCCTATCTAGTCTATCAGACTTAAATTGTGATTTTGTTTACTGTGTAGGTAACCATCTTTGAACTGTTTGCTATCACTTGAAATCTGTCTTTCTGTAGTTAATAAATCTGTTTTGTATTTTACCTAAAGCAGTGTAGTTCAAGGGAAGTGCTTGGGGGAGAGATCCCTGCTCACGAACAAGAGTTGGTGCACGTCCACTTTCCTTTGCAGACTTGGCAGACTGGGTAATAACTGACACACTGGTCAAGCTTTTGACCAGGGCAGGAGGGTACAGCTCAAAGATCTTAGGCTGGGGAACTGGGGGTATTTTGGCTGGAGCCTCTTGTGACGAAGCGGGATTGTTCTTAATGTTTCCTCTGAATATAATGGGTGTGCCTCAGTTTCCCCTATGAGGTTCTTAAGTATCTAGGTGGTGGGGTAAGGGTGTGTGACGAAGTGGGACTGTTCTTAATGTTTCCTCTGAATAGTGTGGGGGTGCCTCAGTTTCCCCTAGGCAGTTCTTAAGTATCTAGGGGGTGGAGTAAGGGTGTATGATCATTGCAGAGCCCTAGAGGGCATGTGTGTGCAGGAGTCTGGACACAGAGAATGGCCGACACCCTGTTTCCTGGCAACTGATGGCCTGGGCCCTTCCCCCCCTGCAAGGTGAGAGCTGAAGGGTTGGAGAACAAAGGAATCAGGTGACCTCCTGGCCCGGGAAAGGAACAAAGCCCAGAGGAGGAGGGGCTGGAGGGGGTTTCAGTTGGGGGCTGGCTGGGACATGGAGTGAAGTGCAGACGTGGTTGTCTGGCTCACTGCCCCCCAAAATGGACCCAGCTGAGGGGTCCCGTTCTCTGCACCTGCAAGCTCTGTTTTAGACCATGTTCCTGTCGTCTAATAAACCTTCTGTTTTACTGGCTGGCTGAGAGTCACGTCTGACTGCGAAGTTGGGGTGCAGGACCCTCTGGCTTCCCCAGGAGCCCCGCCTGAGCGGACTCGCTGGGGGGAAGCGCACGGAGGGGCAGAGGATGCTGAATGCTCCGAGGTCAGACCCAGGAAGGTGGAAGCTGGGTGAGCTGTGTGTCCTGAAGACAGGCTGCTCACAGAAAGGCGACTGCCCCAGAGTCCTGACTGGCTTCATGGGGAGCAGTTCCAGAGCATCGCCCGGGGACTCCGTGACAACTGGTGGCAGCGGTGGGATGTACTGCACCCCGTGGATGGCGCTTCCTGCAGTAAGTGACTGGGGAGCAGTAACACGAAGGGGGATTGCCGAGGACCAGGCCTGCTGAAGGCTCAGAAAGGAGCGGTTTCGGGGGGCGGTTAACCCCTGGGAGTGTGTGACCAGCGAGAAGGACTTTGCAGTAATGGGGTCCCCCTGGGGACTGCAGTGAGCAGTCTCAGGGGCGGAGGAGTCTGCCGCTCGACCCTGGCAAAGAGGTGGTGACCTGGAGAAGGGCTGGCACACTAGGGGTTCTCCCTGGAAACCGTGGGGAGCTGAGAACACACGGACCTGTGAGTCCACAACAACTTGGGAGGAGCGGAGTGATGGCCTGTCACTGTCTCCTTAAGAAGGACATTGTAACCCTGTGCAAAAAGAGAGGGTTGAGCGTTGGAAAGTTCACCAAAGCAGAGTTAATCGTGCAGCTGGAGGAGGATGACCGCTCTAAGGAACAGATTCCTGACCCCAACTGGGGCTATAGCAGGATCTGGGAGCAGCTGGAGCGGGAGCCAGGCATCGCCAAGACTCCTGTCCCCGATCGGGTTCCCCATCGGGGGATCGAGACGGACAGGATTGGAGCTGAGTCTGAGAGAGCAAGAGGACTGTGAGAGACAGCGAGAGCCCGAGAAAGAGCTGCAGAAGCAGCAGCAGGATGAACTGGCGGTGGGGGAGCGGAGAGGCCTAGGGGACCTCCCAGGGGTGAGTGGGGATAGATCCCGGGGGGCCAGTTCCGCAGGGAACCTCGAGACTAAATTGCTGCCCCTGGTTAAGGATGGGGGGGAGGTGGATGCCCACCTCACTGCCTTTGAGCAGGCTGGAGATTTGAACTAGGGGGACCCTGCGGAAAAGCCCCGGTGTCTAGCTCCCTTGCTGGGTCCCAAGGCCATAGACTCCGTCGGCCAGATGGTTGGGGATGTGGACAGGCTCCCACTCCTGACCCCAACCTATATGTCGGTGTGGAGTTTCCTGGGGCCAGGCCCCTCGGACCCCCAGTGGGAGCGGAAGGTGATGGTCAATGGGGAGACATTCTTGGGGTGGCTAAAGGGCATGGGCTGCATAAACCTTCCCACATGCGGCCTGCGAGTGCTATCGACCACCCCTGACCTAAGGGAGGGCGTGAAACCGGAAGGGCCTGGTGTAACTCCTACCAAGGAATGGGAGAGATGCTGGGGCATCCATGGGAACGTTGGTGGCTTCGAACTTCCCCAGGTCACCGGCTAAAGTGACCCCGCTCAGTTCGATCTCGAAGGGGGGAGAGATGTGACGAAGTGGGACTGTTCTTAATGTTTCCTCTGAATAGTGTGGGGGTGCCTCAGTTTCCCCTAGGCAGTTCTTAAGTATCTAGGGGGTGGAGTAAGGGTGTATGATCATTGCAGAGCCCTAGAGGGCAGGTGTGTGAAGGGGTCTGGACACAGAGAATGGCCGACACCCTGTTTCCTGGCAACTGATGGCCTGGGCCCTTCCCCCCCTGCAAGGTGAGAGCTGAAGGGTTGGAGAACAAAGGAATCAGGTGACCTCCTGGCCCGGGAAAGGAACAAAGCCCAGAGGAGGAGGGGCTGGAGGGGGTTTCAGTTGGGGGCTGGCTGGGACATGGAGTGAAGTGCAGACGTGGTTGTCTGGCTCACTGCCCCCCAAAATGGACCCAGCTGAGGGGTCCCGTTCTCTGCACCTGCAAGCTCTGTTTTAGACCATGTTCCTGTCGTCTAATAAACCTTCTGTTTTACTGGCTGGCTGAGAGTCACGTCTGACTGCGAAGTTGGGGTGCAGGACCCTCTGGCTTCCCCAGGAGCCCCGCCTGAGCGGACTCGCTGGGGGGAAGCGCACGGAGGGGCAGAGGATGCTGAATGCTCCGAGGTCAGACCCAGGAAGGTGGAAGCTGGGTGAGCTGTGTGTCCTGAAGACAGGCTGCTCACAGAAAGGCGACTGCCCCAGAGTCCTGACTGGCTTCATGGGGAGCAGTTCCAGAGCATCGCCCGGGGACTCCGTGACAGGGTGTATGATCACTGCAGAGCCCTAGAGGGCAGGTGTGTGAAGGGGTCTGGACACAGAGAATGGCTGATGGCCTGGCCCTTCCCCCCTGCAAGGTGAGACCTAAAGGGTTGGAGAACAAAGGAATTAGGTGCCCTCCTGGCCCGGGAAAGGGACACAGCCCAGAGGAGAAGGGGCTGGAGGGAGTTTCAGTTTGGGGCTGGCTGCGGCCATGGAGTGAAGTGCAGACGGGGTTGCCTGGCTCACTGCCCCCCAAAATGGACCCAACTGAGGAGTCCTGTTCTCTGCACCTACAAGCTCTGTTTTAGACCATGTTCCTGTCATCTAATCAGCCTTCTGTTTTACTGGCTGGCTGAGAGTCCTGTCTTCCTGCGGAGTTGGGGGGCAGGACCCTCTGGCTTCCCCAGGACCCTGCCTGGGCAGACTCACTGTGAGAAGCACATGGAGGGGCAGAGGATGCTGAATGCTCCGAGGTCAGACCCAGGAAGGGGGAAGCTATGTGAGCTTTGTGTCTGAAGACAGGCTGCTCCCAGAAAGGAGACTTCCCCAGAGTCCTGACTGGCTTCGTAGGGAGCAGTTCCAGAGCATCGCCTGGGGCCTCCGTGACAACTGGTGGCAAAGGTGGGATGTACTGCACCCCGTGGAAGCTGCCAGGAAACAGGGTGTCGGCCATTCTCTGTGTCCAGACCCCTGCACACACCTGCCCTCCAGGGCTCTGCAATGATCATACACCCTTACCCCACCCCCTAGATACTTAAGAACTGCATAGAGGAAACTGAAGCACCCCCACACTATTCAGAGGAAACGTTAAGAACAGTCCTGCTTTGTCACACCATGTCACATACCTGCAGAGTAGCACCTGGGGTCTAGGTAGCCAGCAGGGGAGAGCTGCGGTGGCTCACTGGGCTCCAGGCTGGGTCATGCTGGTTTTGACTAAAGAGGGAAACCTCCCTAGGCAATGGAGCGCTCCACTGCCTGCCCCATGTCAATGCCACTGCATGCCCCTAGGGCAGCGCAGAGCTGGCTCCCAGCCCCGCCCAGGAACGGAGGGACTGGCCAGGCCTCCTGAGTGCTGCAGGGGAGGCACATGGCTAAGCTGGCCAGGAGGGGCCGGATCTCACCAAGGCCAGCATGTGCCAAAAGGGCAGGAGGAAACAAACGGGTCTGTCCCCACCCCCACCCCACTGGCAGCGTGCACCTGACCCCAGCGTGGCTGCCGCCAGAGCTGCCAGCTCAGAACGCTGACTCCGGCCAAGCCGCCTAGGACTGAGCAGCCCCCAGCCAGGGGCACGCAGCCCCCACGTGCTGCCCCAAACCGCCGCAGCCGCCCATCCACCGGGGAGAGATGCTGCAGCCTCGCGCTGGGGGGCGCACCCTCCTCTGCCTGCGGGGGGCCGCCTCGCAAAGGCCACCACCGCCCATTGCTGAAATATACCTCGAGCCAACCCCTAGAGCCACGAATGCCCCTTGTCCCTAACGAGGCCACTTAGCCCCTGCCAGCCCTGGAGCACGAGTGCCAGGCTCGGGGCAGGCTGGTAAGAACCAGGGCACAAACCCCAGACTGGTGGGGAGTTCTGTACCTAGACTGCACCAACCCATTATCTAGTGTGAACCCCTCAGGCGCTGTGACAGCCTGAACATGGAGCCACGGACAGTCCCCTTGGGTGCGCTGATCCACCTCACCACCCAGGGGAGCCTGTCTGTGTGGTAGATAGGCCCTTCCAAGAATAACGTCATCATTCAGGTTACTCTGAGTCCCAAAGGGCTAGTCACTCACCCCATGTCAATTGCACTTTAGATCGCATTCCAAAGCCACCAGCGTGTAGCCCATCCTATGATAAACTATCTACAGATTTATTAACAGGAAAGGAAACAAATATTGTTTTCAAGGTTAAAGCAAGTAAACACACACACAAATGAGTTATCTTAAGTTTCAAAAGGCAATAGAAGCTTCTATAATCAGCAGTCTCTAGCTGGGCTTTAGGCCAGTGCTTCTCAAGCTATCTGATGTGGGGGACCAGCAATTTTTTCCCAATGTGCTCGCAGACCGGCAGCCGATGGCTCGCAGACCGGCACCAGCCCACGGACCACCACTTTGAGTAGCACTGCTTTAGGGCAGTGTTTCTCAATGATCAGTCTGTGGACCAGCACTGATCACTGAGACCTACCTGATACAGTTTAGGAAGGCAGCAAGCCGGTCCCTGGGTATCAACAACGTTGAGAGACGCTGCTTTAGAGCTAACCCAGGCTAAGCAGCAGGGGATCCCTTGTGTATGCTTAGAAAACATTAGCCCCCAGTGTCCAGTTCCTTCTTGTTAGGGGTTTTAGTCCCTTCCAGCCATGTACTCCGAGCTGTGAACTCAGCTGACGGGAGGAATCCACTTGCATGACCCATCTTGGGGAAGGAAAACAACAAAGTCCTTTGGCCTCTTTATCGTCCCACAACAGTCCTGGTGTCAATGGCCTGTCCCTGCTGGGCAGGATGCGACACTTGCGGTTGGGGGTCAGCCCTTCGCACTGGTTAGTCTCTCCTGTCTGGTGATTTACACAGTCGCAGGGGCTCACAATGCACCCGCTCAAATATTCCCTTACGACATGGCAGCCAGCTGCTAGAAATGAGCTGCAGCCACTCACCAGCGATCCATAGTCTGAACCCCCAAACATGTCCTTATCGCTCTCATACCTGCTTTAACACCACTAACCCACAGCTGAGCCGGACTGATCCCAGTTATCTATGTGCTTGTCGGAGTTCCACGGACTGAGACATGGGGACCTTGACCAGACCACCTCCCACCAATAATCCACCAGCCTGACCTAGGGCTTCCATTCCACCAGCCACGCCAGAGCACCTGTGGGTCCCGTGCAGCCCAGCTGCCAGGTTAGCTGTGGCTCGGCCAGACCTGGGCAGGAGTCACCAGTAGCCCAGTCACAGTGAGCCAAGGGGCATGCTAGGGGCTGAGCCTTGCAGGGTGCACCACCGTTCACAGGCCCTGGGGAGCCGCGGGCTCCCTCAGAGCGCAGTCAAGCAGAATCCCCAAGCACTGGTGGGGGAGGAGAGGGGCGTAGGCAGCTTTTTGGATAATTTCTGCTCCCTGTAATGGGCTTTTAACCTCCCTTGTGCCATGGGTGGGGTCCCCCTTGCTGGGTGTAAATCCAGCGTCTCCCCTACCCTCTGCATTGGGAAGGGAGCCATGCCAGCGCTGGGTGCTGCTTTGTGCCAGCAACCCGCAGCCAGACAGCGGCCAGCACCAGCCAAGGGGGCAGTCCATCGGCCGAGTTCACGCCGCATCCAGGGCTTGGGAAAGGCTACGAGTCGGTCACGGAGGCCACGACTTCAGCCCCGGGCAGCAGGGCTCGGGCTGCCAGCTCCCTCCCCTCCCCCTGCGGACAGCAGGGCAACTCGGGCTGTCAGCCCTGCCCCGGCAGCAGGGCTCGGATTGTTGAACCCCACCCCCACCCCGGGGCGGCAGGGTTTGGGTGGTCAACCCCACAGCCCCCGCAGCACAGCTGTTGCATCCCTGAACTATTGTTTATTACCCGCAACCTGTCCGTGACTTACTAAAAGTAACCGTGGCAACAACTTCCCCTTCGTCATGCCCCAGCCCAGGTGCCAGGCTGCCCTGGTGTCTCAGCAGCAGCCACCTTCACCCGGCAAGATAAAGGGTTTATGACCCTCCGTTCACTTCTCTGAACCCAGCTGGCTGTTTCATTTGACTGCTATATTGCTTTATGGGGCTGCCAAAGGTTGACGAAGATAAACAGCACTGCCAGGGCCTGCAGCAGATATGCAGTGGAGGTGAAGAAACCCGACCAGCTATCAGGACACGGCTTTGCTGAGATAGCTGAAGGGGTGGTGTGACCCTTGCTAACCAGGCCCTCTCCAGGAAGCAGCGACTTGTCCCTGCAGCTCCTAAGCACAGGGGCGGCCAGGGAGGCGCCGTGCGCTGCTCCCGAGCTGGTTCTGCCCCCGCAGTTCCCACTGGCTGGCAACCTCAGCCAATGGGAACTGTGGGGGCAGAACCAACTCAGGGGCAGTGCACGGAGCCTCCCTGGCCGCCCCTGCTCCAAGGAGCCGCTTGGACAAGTCGCTGCTTCCCGCAAGGTGCCTGAGGTGAGTACCATGGGGGGCCTGCACCCCAAACCCTCTCCCATACCCCAAGCCCCTGTCCCAGCCCTGAGCCCTAACCCCTCATCCCTGGCCCCACCCCAAAGCCCGCACCCCGAGCCTGCACCCTCACCCCCTCGCACCTCACGCACACTGAGACGCCCGGGGCGCCGGTACCAGCCGGGCCCCACGTGCACAGCGACGGCCTGGGGGTGATACTAGCTGGGCAGTTTAGGGAAAGGCCGGGCCTCTCACTGCTGCTCAGGGCATCCCAAGGAGTCAGCGGACCCCTACAGAATCATATTTTGGTAAGTGAGGAAGTTGCTGATTGCCGCAGCGATCCAGTGCAGGGGAGTAGGACAGACACGTCCCTCCCCTTCGCCACCCCATGGCCCCTGCCCTGGGCGACCCAAGACACCAGCAGCAGGGCCTGCCAGAGCCAACTCACACTGGGAGGCAACCAGGGCTTCTGCAGTGCAAGGAGGCTTTTGTCCTGTTTGAAGTGTTACCCCCTCCTTGTTCATTTCTCCTCCCCTCTGCTCTGCTCCCCACTCCCTTCCGCCCCACCCCACCCCCACGCTCCTGTCCTGCACTGGCAGGGCCTTGGGTGCCTCTGGCACAAGCAGGTGAACCCGGCTAAACCAGACAGAGAGGCGCTGTGCTGGGCCCTGCAGGTCTCTGGGGCACCACCGGGGGAGCCAGCTGCCAGGGGAGGCCTGTGTCCTGGGAAAGCCCCACGCTGACCTGGGATGGTGCGAGTCCCGGGGCAGTCCTGCGGTGCCGGGCCATGTGGCAGAGGGCCCTCCCGGAGAGCAGCGTGGCTCGGACCACAGGCCCCCCAGGCCGAGCCCCTCCACGGAGCAGGCAGAGGGCTCTTCATCCAGGACATCGCGAAGTGGGGCCCACTGCGGAGCCTGGCCTGGAAGGGCCAGACCTGGGGCAGGGACCAGGCCGTCGCTCACTAGGAAGGGTCCCCCTGCCTGGCCAGCCACAGCTGAGGAGAGCGCTCTGGGCCTGAGGCACCAGTGAGCGGCACGGTCGCTGGGCCAAGCGCTGCCAAGAGCCTGCACAAAGAGCCGTGAGGAACAGACAGGGGCTGCAGAGCCAGTGCTGGCTCCAACATCCGGAGCCAACACCCCAAACTGCGCAGCCGAGCTGGTGCCATGGAGCCTGAGGGGCCCTTCCTGGAGCCTTGGGCAGAAAACCCAGGGCTGGGAGCAGCTGCCCTGGCAGCTTCCTTTAGAGCAAGAGCCGCTAGTGCTTGCTGGGGTGACCCATGCCCTCTGCAGCAGCACAGATGGGCACAGAGAGCCAAAGCACGACCAGGGAAGGTGCTGAGTGTCCTCCGAACGGAGCGGGACTGGGACACCAGGCTGGCACCGATCCCTCCCGGCGCTCACACCATGGCCATGCAATAACTGCCGATTGCTGAGCCATCCCATCCCCAGGCCAGTTAGTCACAGCCCAACAGCCTTCCTCTGGAGCAGAGCTCTTGCTTCAGCAAGGCCATGTGGCAATTTCCTTCTACACCATTTCCATCCTCATCCACTGCCTGCCCAACACAGCACTGCGCAGCCTCCGAGTAACAGAGCACAGACAGGGCAGACTCAGACTCACCGCGCAGCAGGGCTCCTGGCTCCTGTCCCCGCTCCATGCAGCACCACTCCAAGCTGACCTCTTGCTTGGGGGGCCAGGGGCAAACTGCCCCTTTTACCACCCCCTGGCAGCCGCGTGGCCAGGCCCAGCCATCAGGGGACACAAACAGTGAGCAGCCAGGGCCAGTGGACACCACCCAGGGCTGCTGAGGTCAGGGCCCTGCCATTGGGGAGGACACACCCTGGCTGAGCCAGGAGCTGGAAGGAGTTTCACACTCCTTAGGGAGGAAACAGGCCTAACCTTGGGTGAGTGCCACTCCCACACACCGCCTCACTGTACCCCACGGCACTGCTGGGGCAGGACTGGCCCGGGCTACAGGGGCAGCTGGCAGGCAAGCAGACGTGGCATATTATCACTCTGCATGGGGCAGACTCAGGCCCAGGGCCATGGGGGGTGCTGAAATGCAGCAGTACTCAGTCCTGGGAAAAGGGGAGGCACCCCGTCATCTCTCAGCACTCCCATCCCCTATTTCTGAGGTGGGCAGCTGCCCCGCAGCAGCAATCATAGCTAGAGCCCACAAGTGGGAAATTAGCCCGAGGCATTTCCCCAGAAGGGCCTGCTGGGTCTAGGAGATGGTTTCTCCCCTCTTTCCTGTTCACACCTTGGGCCAGGCAGCCTTGTGTGGCAGACCACCTGCTTCTTTTTAATTTACAGTAGATCTCTAGCTCATCAGTGAGAGATCCCTGCCGGAAAGCAGGCAGCCCAGGTGGGCCGTGTAACAAAACGTGCCCTTTCTACCCACACACAGGGTACGGAATTAAGGGGCAGTTCCTTTTAAGCCAGCAGGTAAGGAAGTTCCCCACAGAACCACCCTCCTCTTCCCAGCCAGAGATGCTTGTATTACTTGCCCCTGAAAGTTTCTTCTTTTTTAGGTTACAGACAAAACTAAGAGGCCCGTATTTGGAAAAGATACAAGAGCCAGTTCTCCCTTGGCAGAGGGCTGGGGAGGCTTTGAGAACATCAGTCACATGCTTCTGGTGTAGGTTTGAGAGATTTATTAATTAAAAAAACACTGCTCATAAATGCACAGGCAGGATGTTAGAGTATGGCTTGTGCAGACAGCTTGGGACATTTCCAACCAGCGAGATACATGGGTTAGTGTCCCATAAGGAGCAGGACTCCATGGCCAAGGGAGAGGGACTGGCTGGGCAGACAGGCATTATCTACACGTACCAAGTGGGATTTCTCAGGGGCAGCGACTGGGCAGGGTGCACCAAGCAGAGGGGCAATGCCAACCTTCACCCTGCCCCAGATGGCTCACAGCAGTCAGGAAAAGCCCAAGCTGCCCTGCTCTGACCATACCATCCATTTCAAAGGGAAGCATAAGCTTGGTCACTTGGGCCACAGCCTCCGCCCAAAGCAGGACGCAGGTGGGGAGGAGAGAGAGGGACTCTTGGAACCCAGGGCAGAGCCGTACGGACCCCAAAGGCCTCTGTGGACAAACACTGCAAAACATACGAAGGCCAGCTGGGCATGGAGACCTCTTTCTCAGGGCTGGCCCAGTGCAAACTGCACCCTGAGCAACCCAGGGGTGAGAATCCCCCCATCCAGGCTCTGCACCCTCCCTGGTGCCATGGAGTCAAAAGCAGGGAGAACAGAACAGTTACTGTACAGAGCAGCTGCTGCCTCAGTGGAGAAGGTCCCTCGGCTCTCAGTCATCCTAAGGGAAAAGCCAACAGAGCCAGTCAGTGCGACAGACAATCCTAGCTGGGCTCAGAACCCAGCAGCTATGCGGGGTCTCCAGGAGAGGGGAGGCCACGGAGGGATGGGCTCAGCGAGCCAAGGGAGGAGGGAAAGGCAAGAGCAGAGTGGGTTTGGCTGGTGGCACAGCGCCCACTGCTGGCCTCATCACAGACTCGAGGAGGAAGCTGTGCAGCCACGGATCTGGAGCATCCAAGAAGCAGCATGGGACAACAGGCTGAAGAAACAGACGTGGAAAAGCCGCAAACACAACAAAGTAGGAGTCAGGAATCGAGACGGGGGCTCCTTGGAGCAGGGGCCGTCCCGCTTTGTACAGGAATAAGCACAGCATTGGCTGTAAAGGACAGAAGCCATCTCCCAGAATGCAGGTGTGCACATGTCAAGATGGTCTGAGATGCAGCCCCATGCTCTGCATGTCCATAGGCCTCGGACTGCCAGAAGCTGGGAGTAGATGACAGGGTTGGATCACTATTGGCCTGTTCTGTTCACTTCCCCATGACGCATCTTGTACTAGCCACTGTCAGAGACAGGACACTGAGACAGAATACACAGCTCCTGCAGGCAAGGGGACTGGCTGTCTCCCAGGGGATGGAGCCTTTCACACTGAGCTCTCCCACTCAGACAACTGATCAGTGGCCTCTAAGATGAGCTGGTGTACTCAATACGGCCCTAGCAGATCTGTCTCTCAGGAGAGCTGCCCACCCCTCTCTCCTCTCCAGGGCTTGGCAAGGCATGCTGCTCTAGGGCAGCCCACCATGCTGGTACTTGGCCATAGAGGAGTCAGCCCCCAAGACTGCAATCCCAGCCTCTCCAACCTGAGCAGCTGGACCTTGCTCAGAGAGGAACTTTCCAGAAGATTAATCCCGCCCTGTGATCCTGCTTCCCCACTTCAACAGGAACGGGAGAAAGTATTTCCACCTACCCATTCATCCTCCTCTGCGCCGTCCCCTTGCCCCCTGGGCTCGGGGGCTGGCCCTCCTTGAGGTCTGTTAGCCATGATGTTGTCTGTCCAGGAAGCCCCAGCCTGTCCATCGCCAACAAAGTTACACTTGGTCACTGTCCCTGCATGCAGCTTGGCTAGAGAGACTGAAAGGGAGAAAGGAGCTACGTGGAGCAGAAGCAGGGGTGAGGGGGCAGGGGGTGCTGGAGGAAGCAGTTTCCCAGCTGGCATGTGGAAGTTGACTGAGCTGTCTCTGGGTGAAGCTGGCAGAGAAGAAACAGCAAGGCAGGAGCAGCAGAAATCCTCGTTCCTGGGTAAGCTGGGGAACGCCTAGGGCATGTGTTGCTGCTGCTACATCTGCTCCAGGTCCCTGGGGATCTGGGTTAAGGCCTCAGAACGCCCGAAGGGCGACAAGCCCGACACCACGCACAGGGCCACAGAGCCTCAATCCCTGTCAATACCAGTAACTAACAGGCAGGAGGCAGCTGGAGGATGGTGCCCCAAAGCCAAGAGCAATGACCCAGTGCCACCATGGGGAGCAGGTGCACAAAGAGCCCAGCCTGGGAGGAGGGGGTCACTCACATATGAAGGGGCTGTCACCCTGGGTTTTCAGACGGATCTCTGTCCCCAGCTCCAGCTCCATCTTCTCCATCTCCATCTCCTGCAGCCAGAAGGCCACAGCCTGCATGGGGGTGTGGGGCTCTGTCACACTCAGCAGCTCCGGCTTATTCACCAGCCCCTTCAGCTCCTCGGGGGACAGCCTGTCTGTCTCGCCTTTGGCTTCCACTTCTGCCACATGCAAAGCAAATGCCAGCGTATGTGAAACGCCCAGCACTCGGAGACTGAGCTCCTCTCAGCACAGGGGAAGGGATGGATCCCAGCAGGGGAGCTGTGCACGGGATGCCCAGGAGTCCCGGGCTGGGGGAGGAGGGAGTGGGCTCTGATTCTGGTCACTGGTCCCGAGGATCCTGACACCAAGCTCCCTGGTTCACATGTGCCTTAAAGTGCCAAGACATCTGTAACACAGAGCCTCTACAGCCCATGATGAGTAAAGGACTTTCCCCAATGGGAGAGATCAGGGTCGGACAGGACTCAAAGCCAGTGGTATTTCACGCCTCCAAGGGGCTAAAGAGAGCCGCACGCCCTCCCCCCAGCCCAGTTCAAAGGTGAGCGCTGGCCTCCACTTCCAGTTAGGGGAAACCAGCAGGGGACATGGGCAAGATGGCAACCACTGGGCAGGAGACTGAGCACAAGTCCCCGACCCCAGGTACAAGCCTTCCCCCTCCCCCGGGGTGAGAGAATGGAAAGGTGGAGCCAGCCTCCTGCGGCTGAGCTGAATGTGCCCAGGATGGATTCTGCGCTACTGCTGGGGAGAGGTTTCAGAGGAGCAGCCGTGTTAGTTGGTATCCGCGAAAAGAAAAGGAGGACTTGTGGCACTTAGAGATTAACCCATTTATTTGAGCAGACGCTTTCGTGAGTCTGATGCATCCGATGAAGTGAGCTGTAGCTCGTGAAAGCTTCTGCTCAAATAAATGGGTTAGTCTCTAAGGTGCCACAAGTCCTCCTTTTCTTTTTGCTGGGGAGAGCAGGGCAGGACGGAGCCGCAGGAGGGCTCCTCCCAGTACCTACTGAAGGAGGACATGAGGAAGCCGGTGTTCACCTTCCTGGCATTGCTGAAATTTGGCTCTCTCTCATTTCCCTTGGCGTCAAACTTGCGGCGATGGACCTGGCCAGGCCTGACGTACAGCACATAGTATCGCTCCTGCAGCGGGGAGGAACCAGAGATGCTCACAGCCGGACAGCAGGTCACCAGCTCCCTGTCCCCCTGCTCCAGGGCCTGCAGCCCACAACCGGCAGACTGCCACCAGCCACAGGGAGGTGACAGCCAGAGTAACGGCATTCCCTACCCCACCTGCTGCAAGGGGGTGAACCTGGGACAGCACCAGTGCTTACAAACAGTAACAGGACCTAGACCGGCAAAGCCGCCACTACCCAGCCACACTCCAGGTCAGCTGCAGAAACCGACACCCCCAGGGCCCAGCCTCCAAGACGGGCACCTGCATCAGCAAGAAAAGCACCTTCCCACTCTGCACCAGGTGCGCCGCTGGACTGCCAAACATCTGAAGCAGGAACCCTAACCCTAGTGCCTGAGGGCAGGCATCAGCAAAAGCAGGAGATGCGCAGAAAGAGGGACAGACAGACAGACACCTATGCACTGCATGGCCAGCAGCACTATACATACAGTGGATACGGCCCAGGAGATCTGCCAGCGACTCCCTGCGTGGCCACAGGAGAGTCAATGCCCATCGCTGTGCCTCAATTTCCCCAGCTGTGAAATGGCTATAAAGATCCTAACACATCTGTGGGAAGTGCTTTGAGAAATATGGAGAAAAAAGCCAGTGTGAAGTATCATCGTTAGCGGGAGGCCCTCCCACGACTGGCTCACATGCCCCCTCTGTGCCCTGCCTGGGGGAAGTCTGCTGCTGCTGCCCTCTCTGTACCAAGCTCTAGACAGATTATGGTCGTTTATCTCTGACTCCCCCCACCCCCGGCACCCATTGTGCGCCTCTTCCTCCCCAAGGGAAGCCCGGGACAAGGCACCTTGCTCACCTTCCTGCCATTAATATCCAAGATTAGGTGACGAGAGACATCAAGAAGCTCTCCCTCCAGAATCACACCGTTCCCACTGCAGACGGGAGGGGAAGGGAACAATCAGACACAGTGCATGCCACCAGGACAGCCATCCAGTCCCATGTCCCCCGCTCAGGCAGTGGCCAGAGCCAGATGCCTCAGACAAAAACAAAACCGCCCCATCTGCAGAACAGATATTTCTCCTGAACTCAGCAGCTGGTCAACTCAAGCCTTGATGTTGGATAAGGACTGAGAGTGCCTGTGGCTTTTATCCCACTTGGTGTCACTGCAGATGCTGTTCTTAGTCTTAGAAATAAAACTTAAAGATCCCCCTCAGCCTTACAAAGCTCCACAGAGCATTTGCCTCAACTGCACCCTGCAGCAGTGAGTTCCGCAGGTTACAGAGCATTTCATTTCATTTCATCCCAGGAAGGGCTGCCTTGGTCCTGCTCTACCTAGGATGGGACAAATCAAGAGGATTTTCCAGCGAGCCGTTTCCACCCCAGTCCTCGCGGCACAGCCCTGTTCCAACCCCCGCCGGCCCGCACCGCTCAGCGCCAACCCCGGAGCCCGGCGGGTAGCGGGTGCCGACTCCCAGCCTGCGGGGCTGCCCAGCAGCAGGGACCTTGCCCTGTGTCTCCCCAACAGCCCCGGCCCCCGGAGCGCGGAACAGGCGCGGCCCGCGCCGGGCTCTGGGAGGTGCGGGGGGGGGGGGGGGGTCATGGGGATCCCGCGCAGCCCGGCCACCGCCCGCCCCACCCCGCGCACACGCGCCGCGAGCCCCGCCCCGTGCAGCGAGCCCCGCCCCGCGCACACGCGCCGCGAGCCCCGCCCCCGCGCACACGCGCCGCGAGCCCCGCCCCGCGCAGCCCGCCCCCGCGCACACGCGCCGCGAGCCCCGCCCCGCGCAGCCCGCCACCGCGCACACGCGCCGCGAGCCCCGCCCCGCGCAGCCCGCCCCCGCGCACACGCGCCGCGAGCCCCGCCCCGCGCAGCCCGCCCCCGCGCACACGCGCCGCGAGCCCCGCCCCGCGCAGCCCGCCCCCGCGCCGCGAGCCCCGCCCCGCACAGCCCGCCCCCGCGCCGCGAGCCCCGCCCCGCACAGCCCGCCCCCGCGCCGCGAGCCCCGCCCCGCGCAGCCCGCCCCCGCGCCCCCGCGCAGCCCGCCCCCGCGCACACGCGCCGCGAGCCCCGCCCCGCGCAGCCCGCCCCCGCGCCCCCGCGCAGCGAGCCCCGCCCCGCGCCCCCGCGCCCCCGCGCAGCGAGCCCCCCCCGGCGCCCGTGGGCCCCAGCCCGAAGCGGCGCGGGGGCTCCGTACCCCTGCAGGGCGGGCGGGTCCCAGCGCCCGGGCAGCCGCTCGCAGTGCACCGGCCGGGCGCGCAGGCCCCGCTCCTCGCACGGGCGGCTCATGGCGGTGGCTCCGGCTCGGCGATGGGCGGGGCCTCATGCCATGGGCGGGGCTAGTGCGGGAGAGGCCGGGCGATGGGCGGGGCCTCAGAAGACGCGGCCGAGCGCTGGGCATGGGCGGGGCTGGAACAGGAGTTTCTAGGGGCGGGGCTTAGCGCGGGAGGGGCTATCGAGGGAGAGTCCCCATGGGGGCGGGGCTAGTACTGGACATGGGCGGGGCTGGAACAGGAGTCTCTGCGGGCGGGGCTGTCGAGGGAGAGACGACAGGAGGGGCGGGGCTCAATCCAGTGGGTGGGTTTGGGGGAAGAATGTGGGGCAGGGGCGGGTTTGGGGGGCTGGACGGGGGAGCATGTGGAGTAGGGGTGGGTTTGGGGGGAGGATGTGGAGCGGGGGGAGGATGTGGAGCAGGGGCAGGTTTGGGGGAAGGATGTGGGGCTGAGGCAGGTTTGGGGGGCGGGACAGTGGGAGGATGTGGAGCAGGGGCAGGTTTGGGGGAAGGATGTGGGGCAGGTTTGGGGGGCTGGACGGGGGGGAGGATGTGGAGTAGGGGTGGGTTTGGGGGGAGGATGTGGGGCTGGGGCTGAGCTGGGTGTGGAGTGGAGGGGGAGGTCAGGTTGGGGCAGGGGTTTGGGCGCTGAGCAGAGCTAAGAACATGAGAATGGCCAGACTGGGTCAGACCAAAGGTCCATCCAGCCCAGTGTCCTGTCCGCCGACAGTGGCCAGCGCCAGGGGCCCCAGAGGGAAGGAACAGAACAGGTCATCGCCAAGTGATCCAGCCCCTGTCGTCCATTCCCACCTTCTGGCTAACACCATCCCTCCCCATGCTGGCTAATAGCCATTGATGGACCTGTCCTCCATGAATTTATCTAGTTCTTTTTTGAACCGTGTTATAGTCTTGGCCTTCACAGCATCCTCTGGCAAAGACTTCCCCAGGTTGACTGTGCGCTGTGTGAAAAACTAAGTTAGATCAGCACCCGCAAACCCATTGACCCCAGGCTGGGGTGAGGAGTGGGAGGCCCAGAGCCCAGTCCGACCCAGGAGTGACTCTGCAGCCAGCCAGCCAGTGCGGAGACGGAGCCACTTTCTGTGCAGCATCCCCAACACGAGGGAGCCATTCCCCTAATGTAGCAGGGCCATGAGAGACACCCCAGCGAGCAGGGCCAAGGCTGGGCCTGAGCAGGAGTGATGCAGAGCCAGCCCCGCACAAGGGAGCCACCTGCTGATGAACATGGATCAGCCCCCAAACCATGGGGGACCCTCTTGGCAAAGTGGAGGAGTCTGTCGTTTCTTATGCTATGGCCTCAGAGGCAGAGTTTGTCCTGCCATTAAAGTCATTGAACTGAACTGAGCAGGATGGGTGGGATGGCAGGTGGGGGCAGATCTAGGGGCTGAGCCAGGATTCAAGGGGATCCCTCTGGGATCTCCTTTCCTGGGGGCATCATAGGCAAACCCCGCAGCGCGATGAAGAAACACTGCCTATTCCCTAGGTCCTATTGATCTGCAGGTACAGGCTCTGAGGGGAGCTGTCACATTGTCATTAGCATAGCCATCCAACTCCATACACAAAGCAAAACATGGCTGCTTTGGGTGCTGGCCTTTGTTACCCATTGTGAGGGGCCAGCTGTGTGGGGAGGGGAATTCCGCAAGGGCCATGCAGTTTCACAGCAGGGAGCAAGCACACAGGGCTGCTGCTCCAGAATTTGCACGAATTTGCAAAACTAAGTGTGGGCAGTGCAGGAGATCTGGAAATTCAGCCCTTCAGCTGCTCCTGCTGGATTAGTCCCACCCCTGGCACAAGGGCAAGCAGTTGGGGCCTCAGCACTTCTGATGGTCCCAAAGGGGTAGCCGTCTTCCCCCGATGCCTGGCCTCTTGAGCTTTGTGGGTGCCGAGCTATTCAATGCTGGGCACCCACAAAGCTCAGTGCTGGGCCCCCACATGCTGGGCCGCGGTTGGGGCACACACACAGGACTGCTGTGTGGCTAGGCACCAGCCTTTTCTCTTTAACGGCCTGGGTTCAAAGCTGGCTTTGGTCCTAAATGAAATTAAGATCAGAGGAACTAGGGGTGGTCCCTAAGCCATGTCTCTGGCAAGGCAGAACATGGCCCCCACATAGAGGGTCGCATGGCCTACAGATGTACTGCTCTGTGCACCTCCTTGTCTGGCTCTTTACGGAGTCACTGCCAGGCCAGAATGCTGTGAGGTGAGATTCTGCTGCCAGGCTCTCACTGACTGAGTCCCGTACAGCATGGCAATGGGACATTAGACCGTCGGGTCCAACCCTTCCTCCCCCTGGAGCCAGGAGTCCCAGAGCCTCCTTTGGGCCTGGCTCTGATAGTCTGCTTCTAGGGTTTGTGTTGGTAACCGGACAAGCTGCAGCCCTCAGCTTCTTCAAGGTGGTCCTTTTTAATCCTCCCTACCCCCCAGACTCCCCCCCCCCCCCCCCATCTGCAGGCAGGCAGGCTGCTCATTCCCCACCCCCCTTGGCTCGCTGGAGGTTTCTCTTTTGTCACGAGGTCTACTGGACTGATTTGCAATGCTACTGCAATAACTGTCTTCCCCCCCCCCTCCCCCCGGGGAGCAGAGCTGTGCATGGCATAGGTGGGGCTGGATCCATTATTTCTTAAAGGGGCCAATCACCCTCTGACTGAGCTACAGAAACTCCGGCAGCACTGCTGGATATTTCTCTGGTATGTCATTAAAACAGCATCAAAGTTGATGCAATTATCCTGCTGGGCTCAGCAAAGCCCCAGGACTAGAACAGCTGGAGGTGCTGGTGATCAGGAGTGAGGGCCAGCAGAGGGCATGACGGGAATGGCCCGGGGGCAGCCGGCAGGTTGAACAGAGTTGGTTCAGCAGCTGCACAGTGGAGTGAGCTTTGCTATGGAAAGGCCCAGCTACCAGACTGCTCCAGTGATCATCTTGCAAAAATAAATATGTTGAATTAACAAAAAGACATGTCTTCTCTGTCCAGCTGCTTGGAGGGCGGTAATCGGCGAGGCAGTGCAGTGACCCACAGGGCTGCGGCGGTCAGGAAGTTTAGAAAGGCAGTGAACTTGAGCGCTGGGCCCAGTTGGTAGCGTGGCTCTGACGCAGCCCCAGAGGTCTCTTCAGCACTGAGCTAGCCCCATGGCCCTGACAGTCTATATGAAGAGCTGCTAGGGTTTAAAGTAGGTTAGACCCTCTGAGGGTATGGTCAGGCCCGTGCAGGATGAAGAGAGGGGAATTCCCCTTCCAGCCAGGGGATGCTCCATCATGTCTCGGTTCTCTGTGTCACTGAAACACACACCCTGAGGCTGCAGAGCTACGCGTGGCCTTTGTGTTGTCTGCAGATGTGCTGGGAGGTCCTCTCATTGCCTGACCTCCTGGGAGGCTGCGGGGGGGAGTGCTGAGGATATGGCCCAGGTGCATCCTTCCCCAACTCTCCTGCAACTGGGAAGAAACAGACAAAGCAGCCAGAGGACGGAGAGGAGAAACACTGCCCCCCCGCCCCCGCCACACACACACAGCCCCTCAGCAGTTAGGGCAGATATGTGCTGCGTGTGTCTGTAGCTGGGAAGCAGCTTGCCAGACTCACAGGTGATTATGGTGCAACGTCGGCATCATTCCGACGAGTCGTCGTGACACAAGCAGTGTGGTGACACGGTGCCGAGGTCATTCTGTGCCTTGGTCTCTTCACCTCTGCAAGGCTGCACACCACCCGCGTATCCCTGCTTCCCGCAGGGTGCCTTCAGAATGAATAGGAGCCAGCAGACCCTGCAGGGGCTCTCCCCCCTCACCCCCGCCCCCGCTAAGCCCACCCCTCCCCCGCTGTCGAAGCCATTCCAGGAATAAATGGATGGTGGGCTGGGCAGGCCCCTGTGTGGGGGAGGGGCCCATTGTCCATGGAGACTGGGATTCTGCTAACACAGAACAGCTCATTCTGGGCACCTCTTGTGTGAGGTTCCCCCAGGGCTCAGCTGGTGCTGTGAGGTTACGATGTGCGCCCATCAGAGGAGATGTTTGCAGAATTGCCCTCCGGCCTCCCCGGCTAGGCCCCTCCTGGGAACCGAATCCAGCTGTTGGACGCTCATAGCCAGCTCGAGGCACAGGCCACAGTGCTGGGTTTCAAGCAGAACTTGGAAACAACAGGAGAATTCACAAGACATGGGACAAGTGCTCAGTGACTTGCAGGTGCTGAGTCGTGGGCTTGTTTCAATTTCAGCATATTGTACGCTAATCACCCTGAGCAACTAGGCCTTCCTTAGTTACTGTTACATAAAGACTGGCCAAATTGTACAGTGCTGGCTGCAAAGGGAGTGAATAGAACCAGACAAATGACAAATCCCACAACCCCGCCCCAAAGAAATTACACTGCAAAGGCCCAGCCAAGGCCAGTATGGGACCACCTGGTGCAGGCTAGCCCAGCGAGCTCAGCGGCCTGGGAACAGCAATCCCCATTCGAAATCACATTTCACAACCCAAACAGGACGCTTTTGTGATCCGAGTAAAAGGCGCAGGCCTGAAAGAGGCCAGCAGGGCGCCCCCAGCCCCCTCCTGTTTCCAGCAGGACAGGCGGGATTTTGCAGTAACACTTTCACTTTTGCAGTAATCGATAGGGCCCAGGGGCACTCTGGAGGTGGCTTCGCTCTGCAGACCCCGGGGGCTCAGCCGAACTGCAGCTCTGCTCCTTGTGACATCCCTCCGCCCGCTCCGATCTGGTCTGCACTGGGCATTTCCTGTACCAACGTCCGAGGGCTGCTAACACCAGAGCAGCTCTGGCCATGAGCACTAGAGGTTCCAGCAGGGTTATTACCACCACGCCAGAGAGGGTGAGGCTGTGCAGAGCCCTGAAGACAAGGACGCCGTGTTTAACCCTTACAAGGGGAGGGGGGAGCCGAGGGAGGGGGTCACGATCTGACATAAGGGCCGGGAAGGTGATGTCAGTACCTCCATTTTGGTCAGATGAAAGGGGAGTGAAATGGAAACCATGATACCGTCCCAAGAGACCAAAGAGAGCTGAGAGGGAGGGATGGCTCAGCCCGACTGTGCCCGGGGGTGGGGAGGGACAGCTCAGCCGGACTGTCCCTGGGGGGGCCTTAGACTTAACTGTGACTGGGGGGAAAGGGGGGGGAAGAACGGCTCAGCCAGACTGTGCCCGGGGGGGGGCGGGGGGGGGCTCAGCCTTGACTGTGCCCGGGGAGAGTGGGGGGAGGAACGGCTCAGCCAGACTGTGCCCAAGGGGGTGGGGGGGTGGGGCTCAGCCTTGAATGTGCCCCGGGGGAGGGGGGGAGGAATGGCTCAGCCCAACTGTGCGGGGGGGGGGGGGGGGGGGGATGAATCAGCCAGATTGTTTAACCACTTTGATCTTTTCAAAGATACAAGGGTTTTAAAGATTGTAAGGCCAGAAGAGACCATTCGATTATCTAGTTGGGTGGCCTGTAGATCACAGGCCACAGAATAGCACCACTTACCCTTAGATTTTCACAGCCGTGAAACACGTGTCACAGACGTGAAATAAGCCCCTCCCCGTGGAATCCGACCTCCGCGCCCCGGGGGCTCCCAGTGGCGAGATCAGGCCTGCCTCCAGAGGCAGCACAGAGCGTACCACCCTCCCTTCTGCGCTGCCGCAGCCCTGGAGCTGGGCCTGGGGCTCCCATTTTCCCAGGGGCCCCCAAATTGGCTGAGGCCCCTGGACACTGGCTGGGGCTAGCAGCGAGGAGCCCCCAGCTGGGGCGCTCCCAGCAGCATGAGGGAGATCAGACCCACCTCCAGGAACCTCCTGCTGCTGCAGGAAGCTCTGGGGCTGCTGCCCAGCCACGGAGCTTCCTGCAGCTGGGGGAGGTACCCCCAGGTGGGTCTGATCTCCCCCGTAGAGGGGCCATGCAGGGGAAGAGGAAGTCCTGTCCCTCCCCAGCTGGCCGGGACTAGCAGCAAGGAGCCCCTGGCCGGGGTGCTCCCAGCAGCAGTGGGGAGATCAGACTCACCTCCATCGCCGGCAGCCTCCTCCAGCTGCAGGAAGCTCCATGGCTGCTGCCTTCAGTGCCCAGCTCTGAAGGCCTCACAGAAATGAGGGTGGCAATCCCACAACCCCTCTACAACAGCTTCCGATCCCCCCCAACCCCAGCCCCCACAATTCCCTTTTGGGTCGGGACCCCCATGGTTACAACACCCTGAAACTTCCCATGTAAACATCTGAAATGGACCAATTTTGAAACCCTCTGGTCATGAAATTAACCAAATTGGACTGTGAATTTACTGGGCCCTACTTATAGCAAGCCCAGTAACTTGTTTGGCTAAAGCATCTTCCAGAAAGGCCTCTGATGTTGGGAATCCACCACTTCTCGTGGTAGTTTGTTCCAGCTTTTCATCACCTTCACTCTTACAAATTTGTGCCTAATCTCTCCTTTGAATTTGTCTGGCTTTAGCTTCCACCCATTGGTGTTTATTACGTTCTTCCCTGGATTCAAGAGCCCATCCATTCCCTAGGAGAAACACCGGGTGCTGCTTAGACCCAAATCCAGTCGTCTCCCAATCATTTTGAGAAACTCAACAGATCAAGCTCTTCAAGTCACTCACTGTCAGGCACTTTCTCCAGCCCTCAAATCACCTTTCTGGCTCTTCTCTGCACCTCCCCCTTTAACATGTGGACACCATGCTGGATGCAGTGTTCCAGCATCAGTCTCACCAGTGCTGTGTATAGAGGTAAAATCACCTCCCTGCTCCTACGCACTGCTCCCCTCTGTGTCCCTCCAAGGATCCCATTAGCCCTTTTCCCCATGGCATCGCAATGAGAGCTCAGGGTCAGGATGTGTCCACTAAGGCTATGTTCCCACTAGCACTTTTATTAGTAAAATTTGCTGGTCGAGGTGTGAAAAAAACACCCCCGACCAACATACGTTTCACCGGTGTGGACAGCGCTGTGTCCGTGGGGGGCACTCTCCTGAAGACACAGCTGCTGCTGCTCACTGGGGGCGGTTTCATTGTGTCCATGGGAGAGCTCTCTGCCGCTGGCACAGAGCAGCTACACGGGAGGCCATACAGCAGCATGGCTGCAATGGTACAGCTGTGCTGCTATCAGGTCTCTAGTGTAGACCTAGCCCGAGAGGCCTAAATCCTTCTCAGGGTCACTGCTTTCCAGGTGACAGTCCTGTGACAGGGTGCTGAGTGAGAAGCACTTAATCAGCCCCTGCCACTCCAGCCCCGATCAAGGGGAATGGACTGGGGCTGGTTGGATAGCCCTGGGTCTGCCTGGCAATGGGCAGCACCTGCCAGCCTCATTAGCCAGGGCTATAAAGGGTGGGAGAAAGCCAGAGGAAAAGGAAGAGGAAGGTGGGCGTCCCTCCCGTGGGAGCAAGGAGCCGGGAGCCTTCTGGTCTGTTGCTGGCCAGGCCTGCACCTGGCAAATTTAGCTGCGAAACCTGTACATAGGTGGAAAGTGGTGGTGAGAAAACAACAGTAAATGAAGAACACTGGTGTGGCATCAAGCTGAGGCGTTCCTGAGTGATTGGAGAGGGCAAGAGGGGCCGAAAGCAGAGGGGCCCAGTGTGCGCCTCGCTACAAGGCCCCTCTAAGGGGCATGGCCTACATTCCTTATTCCTAGATGTCTGACCTCATATTTGGCTATATGAAAATGCGGTACGTTTGAATGGGTTCAGCTAATCAAGTGATCCACATTGCCCGGCATGACTGCCCTGTCCTTGTCATTATTTACCATTCCAAAAAAACTTTCGTCCTTGTCAAGACAAATTCCTTTGAAAAATTCAGCATTCTCCTGCCCCTCCTCTTCTACTGAGGCTGAGAAAGCTCCTATTCTGACTCTGTGGCCCTCCAGGGAGGACAAGATGATAAGTCTAAGACGCAAAAAAAAAAAAAATGTAGTGGGGGGCAGAAACTACAAAACTAAAACAAAAAACTAATCGTTTTTGAGGAAACAATCAGGACAAATGTCTGTCATAGATACATAGCATGGGTCAGAAGCAAATTCTGTAGGGTCACTGCCATCTCTTTTGGATAAAGAACATCTATACAACTGTGACAGGTCACCCCCCAACTCCAGGGTGCCACCTGATGTACTGGAGTCTGTTCCACCAGCCTGGGCTCCCTTACGCTGTCCTGCTGAGCCAGGCCCTCAAGCCTCCTCCAGCATATATAGGATTCCCCAGGTGTAAACACAGTTGAAATAGGTACATAGACAATATTCCCAACTTTAGATACAAAAATGATACATGCATACAAATAGGATAATCATAGTCAGTACATCATAACCTTTCCAATGGTACTTCACATGATCCATCTTGCATAAAACATATCTTAGTTATGCCATATTCATAGAATCATAGAATATCAGGGTTGGAAGGGTCCTCAGGAGGTCATCTAGTCCAACCCCCTGCTCAAAGCAGGGCCAATCCCCAATTAAATCATCCCAGCCAGGGCTTTGTCAAGCCTGACCTTAAAAACTTCTAAGGAAGGAGATTCTACCACCTCCCTAGGTAACGCATTCCAGTGTTTCACCACCCTCCTAGTGAAAAAGTTTTTCCTAATATCCAACCTAAACCTCCCCCACTGCAACTTGAGACCATTACTCCTTGTCCTGTCCTCTTCCACCACTGAGAATAGTCTAGAACCATCCTCTCTGGAACCACCTCTCAGGTAGTTGAAAGCAGCTATCAAATCCCCCCTCATTCTTCTCTTCTGCAGACTAAACAATCCCAGTTCCCTCAGCCTCTCCTCATAAGTCATGTGTTCCAGACCCCTAATCATTTTTGTTGCCCTTCGCTGGACTCTCTCCAATTTATCCACATCCTTCTTGTTGTGTGGGGCCCAAAACTGGACACAGTACTCCAGATGAGGCCTCACCAGTGTCGAATAGAGGGGGACGATCATGTCCCTCGATCTGCTCGCTATGCCCCTACTTATACATCCCAAAATGCCATTGGCCTTCTTGGCAACAAGGGCACACTGCTGACTCATATCCAGCTTCTCGTCCACTGTCACCCCTAGGTCCTTTTCCGCAGAACTGCTGCCTAGCCATTCGGTCCCTAGTCTGTAGCTGTGCATTGGGTTCTTCCGTCCTAAGTGCAGGACCCTGCACTTATCCTTATTGAACCTCATCAGATTTCTTTTGGCCCAATCCTCCAATTTGTCTAGGTCCCTCTTTATCCTATCCCTGCCCTCCAGTGTATCTACCACACCTCCCAGTTTAGTATCATCCGCAAATTTGCTGAGAGTGCAAACCACACCATCCTCCAGATCATTTATGAAGATATTGAACAAAACCGGCCCCAGGACCGACCCCTGGGGCACTCCACTTGACACCGGCTGCCAACTAGACATGGAGCTATTGATCACTACCCATTGAGCCCGACAATCTAGCCAACTTTCTACCCACCTTATAGTGCATTCATCCAGCCCATACTTCTTTAACTTGCTGACAAGAATACTGTGGGAGACCGTGTCAAAAGCTTTGCTAAAGTCAAGAAACAATACATCCACTGCTTTCCCTTCATCCACAGAACCAGTAATCTCATCATAGAAGGCGATTAGATTAGTCAGGCATGACCTTCCCTTGGTGAATCCATGCTGACTGTTCCTGATCACTTTCCTCTCATGTAAGTGCTTCAGGATTGATTCTTTGAGAACCTGCTCCATGATTTTTCCGGGGACTGAGGTGAGGCTGACTGGCCTGTAGTTCCCAGGATCCTCCTTCTTCCCTTTTTTAAAGATTGGCACTACATTAACCTTTTCCAGTCATCCGGGACTTCCCCCGTTCGCCACGAGTTTTCAAAGATAATGGCCAATGGCTCTGGAATCACATCCGCCAACTCCTTTAGCACTCTCGGATGCAACTCGTCCGGCCCCATGGACTTGTGCACATCCAGCTTTTCTAAATAGTGCCTAACCACCTCTTTCTCCACAGAGGGCTGGCCATCTACTCCCCATGTTGTGATGCCCAGCGCAGCAGTCTGAGAGCTGACCTTGTTCGTGAACACAGAGGCGAGAAAAGTATTGAGTACATTAGCTTTTTCCACATCCTCTGTCACTAGGTTGCCTCCCTCATTCAGTAAGGGGCCCACACTTTCCTTGGCTTTCTTCTTGTTGCCAACATACCTGAAGAAACCCTTCTTGTTACTCTTGACATCTCTTGCTAGCTGCAGCTCCAGGTGCGATTTGGCCCTCTTGATTTCATTCCTACATGCCCGAGCAATATTTTTATACTCTTCCCTGGTCATATGTCCAACCTTCCACTTCTTGTAAGCTTCTTTTTTATGTTTAAGTCCGCTAGGATTTCACCATTAAGCCAAGCTGGTTGCCTGCCATATTTACTATTCTTTCGACACATCGAGATGGTTTGTCCCTGTAACCTCAACAGGGATTCCTTGAAATACAGCCAGCTCTCCTGGACTCCTTTCCATATTCATATCATAACAATCTCTCTCTGAAGAATATGGGGCATAGTGTCATAACAACATCAATATGTAACTAGCAGGGTCCTGGAAGTAAATCCTCAACAATTTGAAAGTGTGTGTGAACGTCCTGCATTTCAAAAACCCAAATGACCCTGCTCCAGACCATCTCCAGGACCCGGGTGCCCGTAGCAGTAACCATGGCAAGTTCTGCACCTGTGATGGCAAGGCTTGCATAGCTTGGCAAATACCCAGGGGGTGAAATTCACCCCTTGTGTAACTCCAGGGAAGTTCATAGAGTTACAGCAGAGATGAAACTGGCCCAGGGGGGTTTGCACCATCCAGAACAACATCTCACTCCAGTTCTCAGTGTCTGAGCACAAGCTGAGCCAGGACCCAGCAAGATGGGGTCTCAGCTTCCAGTATAAGTCAGCCAAAATCATCCTAGCAAGGGATACAGTACAAGCACTGAGGAAATGGGAAGGGCATCAAGGCAGGATAAGAGGCTAGGAGGCAAAGCCTGCAAATATTGGCTGGAGAAGACACATAACAAGAGAGGTGATGAAAGTCTTTCCAGCAGCAGTTCCCAAGCTGCTGTCAGGGGAGCACTTGCCGGAGGACTGCCAAGTGCTGACTGATCACATGGCCGTGATCCTACAAAGAACACATAAAGAACGAGGAGGACTTGTGGCACCTTAGAGACTAACAAATTTATTTGAGCATAAGCTTTCGTGGGCTAAAGCCCACCTAATCAGTTGCATCTGATGCTCATGCTCAAATAAATTTGTTAGTGTCTAAGGTGCCACAAGTACTCCTGTTCTTTTTGCTGATACAGACTAACACGGCTGCCACGCTGAAACCAAAGAACACATGTAACTCTAAGCAGGTGAGTTACCCATTGATTTCAACGAATGCTTATGTGCTTTTTAGGAGGGGGCTCTGGTGCTGGCTCTGCTCCTGAAGTGACGGGAAGCGGAATGCCCAACAGGGGAAGGTAACGTTTGTCAGAAAGGACAAAGTCTCATTGCACTGCAAAGCTAAAGCTGCTTCTGTGCTTTTCCAGAGTGACTCTGCCAGGGCAGTCCTGCTGCTCGCAGACTTTTCATCTCACCTGACCGCCTGCATCTCGCAGGCCACAGCCAGGGTGCTGGGGCGGGGTCATGAAGAGAGGAAAGTGTCCATAAGACCCTCTTTTACATGTGCTCCCCACTACTGGGAAAATGTTGGGAACCCTCCCCTGGAAGACTCACGGCCATGCAAACAAGGGCGGGGGGGGCGCGTACACACAAAGCTCCCCAAGCTTACGCAGAACCTCATGACTCAGGCTCACAGCCTATACCTACGAAACAGGAAGCTGGACGAGACATTTGGGCAGAACTCTCGCTCCCAGGAGTGGGGAGCTGGCAGAACGTTTTACCAAGGTCAGTAAACAGCCATGCCTTGGAAATACCAGGTCTTGTCCACTCTGGGGTTTGCTTCCATCCCAGTCGTTGGTGGCCAGGAACCAGTGAGACCCTGGGGGAGACAAGGAACTCTGCTATTTGCTCCTGCTTGACACTGGTGTCCACTGGTGCAAATTGTGGCTTTGCCTGCCTGCACTGGGGATTCTACACCCAGGGCCAGATGACAGTAAAGGCATTCCATGCCTATGCCTATGCCCCTGGCTCCTGGAGTCAGGTGATTACATTGCAATCTCAGCTTCCATTAAAAGAACCCCAGACATGTCTAGGCCTCGTGGTTGGGGGAAAAAAACAAAAAACAAACAAACCTGAAAGCATGAAGCAAGTGTAACTGATGCAGTGCCATCTGCCTGAGTCTGCAGATAGCCTGATACAATTGCTGTATCCCATCTCTCAATGGGGAACTATCCCATCTCTCAATGGGGTGTTAACTCCACAGCCCACTACACTGGGGATGCCTGCCAATGGCTTTGGGGGAAGCAAGAGAAAAGTGCAGTGGGCTTGTCGCACCCACTGTAGCAGATACATCCCAGGTGCTGGGGTAAGTACTGAGGGTCCCCTGCTTTCATCCCTGCCTTTCTGGAAGAAACGGGTGCTTCTGAAAAGGGCAGGGGGTCCTGATGCCACTCTTGGAAGTGGGTAAAAGGGGACTTCATGCTGCTACTTCTGCCTCTCTGGAAGGGATGGAGGGTCCCTTACATCATGTAACGATGCTGGTCCTGGCGGGACCCAACAGAGAGTGCCAATTCAGGACAAATTGCTTAAAGCAGGGCAGTTACAGCCCAAGGCTGGAGTTTCTATGTACACCAAGGCAAATCAAACCAGCCAGACAGAGAGGACTTTGGTTTTACCCCACTGGCTAACCACAAGTCACACAAGCAATTCCCTTAGACACTCCAGTTTCCCAGTATCACCACCAGTGCCACTCATTATGGGGACAAATGGTTATGAAAACCAATACCCCAGTAAAAGAAAAGAGGTTCTCTCATTCCCAAAGGACCAAGCCCCAGACCCAGGTCAATATACAAATCAGATCTTACCCACAAATCACACTGTTGCCAATCCTTTAGAATCTAAAATCTAAAGGTTTATTCATAAAAGGAAAAACATAGAGATGAGAGCTAGGATTGGTGAAATGGAATCAATGACATACAGTGATGGCAAAGTTCTTGGTTCAGGCTTGTAGCAGTGATGGAATAAGCTGCAGGTTCAAATCAGGTCTCGGGAGAACATGCCCAGCTGGGATGGGTCCTTCAGTCCTTTGTGTAGAGCTTCCATTTGTAGCAAAGTCCCTCCAGAGGTAGGAAGCAGGATTGAAGACCAGATGGAGGAGCTGCAGCAGCTTTGTGTAGTCTCTTGCCATGTGGTCTCTGCTTTCTTTGTCCCAAAGACAAGCTGTCCATCCCATGGCCTGGAAAAACCTCAGAGTTCTGTCCATAGGCAGGTCCCTGCATACCTGGCTGAGTCCCCAGGCGTGTCTGCCTTCTCTCAGTGGGTCATTTGTGTAGCTGATGGTCCTTAATGAGCCATTCAGCAGGCTAGGCAGTGCTGAAGCCAACTTGTCTGCGGTATCACCCAGAAGCATAGCACAAGTTTGAAATACCGACAGTATAGAGCCAATATTCATAACTTTAACTACAAAAATGATACACACAGATAGACAGCATAACCATAACGAGCAAACCATAACCTTGTCTTAGACACCTTATCTGACTCCCTTTAAACAAGATTTGGTGCCCTACAGGACCTTGGTTGCAACAATGATCTATACGGTCCCAGATTATGTCAATAATGTCACACACCACCATTCCAAGAGGGGAGGAGTGTGATGGTGTCGAAGTGGGGCCAT